>NC_142165.1:74761308-75077057 GCF_029865625.1 Vigna umbellata | reverse complement strand
GGAGTGACCCATGAGTAGGGGGACGAAGTACTGCAAGGGATGAGTCAGAGTGTTGAAAAAATGGTCTGGTAATCGTTTACAGAATCCTGGTAAACGATTACCCGAGAGAAAATTGGATTTTGTACATAAAGTCCAACACAGGTAGTCAGCCAGGTGAACAGGGGTCACCATTGGAAAAAAAGCTCAGTTTTAGGCAGTTCTGCACCTGTCTGAGGCTGGTCCAGGTGTTTCAGTGGTGGGAGAGGGTGGTTGGTGATGTGATGTGTGTCCAAGGAGTGTGGGGTGACCCCTCATCAGTTGGAGGAGCAACCTCTGCAAGGGATGAGTGAGGGTGTTGAAAAAAGGGGTCTGGTAATCGTTTACAGCATCCCTGTAAACGATTACCCGAGACAAAAATGGATTTTGTACAGAAAGTCCAACACAGGTACTCAGTCAGGTGAACAGGGGTCACCATTGGAAAAAAATGTGAGTTTTAGGCACTTCTGCACCTGTCTGAGGCTGGTCCAGGTGTTCCAGTGGTGGGAGAGGGTGGTTGGTGATGTGATGTGAGTCCAAGGACTGTGGGGTGACCCCTCATCGGTTGGAGGAGCAAGCTCTGCAAGGGATTTGTTGACCAAAAAACCATACAAGTGAATTTAAGGGTCATTACTGGTTGGGAGGTTATGTTTGATGACCCCAAGAAGTGGGGAAGAAGTCATTCTTACTGAGGGGACCAAGTTGGACAAGTGCAGAGCTAATCTGCAGAAAAAACATTGTCGTAATCGTTTACAGTGGCCTCGTAAACGATTACACGAGAGAAATCACTGTTTTGTACAGAAAGTTGAACTGAAGTAGTCAGTTGTAGTGTCCTGGGTGATCATTGGCAAAAACTGTTAATTTAAAGCACAAGTCCACTTGTATTTACTTGGTGTTGGTGTTTGACTGGTGGTAGAGGGTGGTAGGTGATGGGAGGTGACCCCAAGAAGTGGGAAAGAAGCCATTCTTACTGAAGGGACCAAGTTGGACAAGTGCAGACCCAATCTGCAGAAAAAACACTATGGTAATCGTTTACAGTATCTTTGTAATCGATTACAGTGTCAAAAAAGGTGTAAACTTGATTTCTAAGGCATAATTTGAAAGGTCTTTGAGTATAGATTCCAACAAAACAAGAATCAACTCATTTGGAGTTCGGTGGAGAAAGTTATGAGCAAAAGAACAAGCAAAGGTGAGAGTTGGCAAAAATATATGAAACGCTAACTTGAAAGAATAAACTGTACCAACTCAGATGTCCAAAAAATACAAATTAGTAGTCATTGGAAAGATTTTTGAGTCTAGTTTCTAATAAAAAAAGAATCACATCATTTGGAGGTCGGTGGGAAAAGTTATCAGTAAAATAGCCAGCAAAGGTCAAAGTTGACCGCATGTTATCTCACCCAAGTTGCTCATCTCATAGACATTGTTTTTTTCCTCCATCATGGGGTGCCAAAACATCACTTCCCACCACTGAAACACCAGGACCAGCCTAAGAAAAGTGCAAAAGTGCTTAAAACTCACCTTTTTGGCCAATGGTGACCCCAGTTCACCTGACTGAGTACCTGTGTTGGACTTTCTGTACAAAATCCAGTTTTGTCTCGGGTAATCGTTTACAGGGATGCTGTAAACGATTACCAGACCCTTTTTTCAACACCCTCACTCATCCCTTGCAGAGGTTGCTCCTCTAACTGATGAGGGGTCACCCCACATTCCTTGGACACACATCACATCACCAACCACCCTCTCCCACCACTGAAACACCTGGACCAGCCTCAGACAGGTGCAGAACTGCCTAAAACTGAGCTTTTTTTCCAATGGTGACCCCTGTTCACCTGGCTAACTACCTGTGTTGGACTTTATGTACAAAATCCAATTTTCTCTCGGGTAATCGTTTACCAGATTCTGTAAACGATTACCAGACCATTTTTTCAACACTCTGACTCATCCCTTGCACTACTTCGTCCCCCTACTCATCACGGGTCACTCCACACTTCTTGCGTTTACATCAATGACCAACACCCATCTCCCCACTCAGAATTTGATCAACTCCTTCCCATTAATTACCATTAATTTTACTAAAAATGGTCTCGTACTTTTCAAATTCTTATTATAATGTTGCGTTCATTTTTCAATCACTACTTTTGTCATTATAAATGAGATTAACACAAAGTAAAAATGATAGAGCGAGAGAGCGAGACAACGACAGCGAAGATGGAAGCTTCGAAGAACGACAGAGCGAGAGAGCGAGACACAATATGGAAGGGTTGAACGAACTTCTTTCCCACCCGAAACCGCCCAAACCCAATTCTTTAAATTTTAACGAGAGAGCGAGAGAGCGAGAGAGCGAGAGAGCGAGAGAGCGAGAGAGCGACAAGGGTTGAACGAACGTCTTTCCCACCCTAAACCGCGAAACCCAATTCTTCAAATTTTAACCTCGAAATCCCAAAATACCCCTCGCCCCGTAACCCTTTCTGTGTTTTATTTTCAATTTATTTGGCCAATCAAGAGCTGACACGTGGCGTTGTTAAATCTGTGTCAAAATTTCGTTGTCCAAATAACATTTTCCATTGTCAAAACCATGACATTAATCAACCATTAAATGCTTCTTCATTCACGTCATACATGCATACATACTTTTCTTTTCCCTTTTTCCTTTTCATCTATCTTTATTTCTGTTTTTTCTTTTTTTATCCTTCTAATTTTTCCCTCTTTGGTTCATCTATACTGTTATAGTGATGTAAAATTTGTATTTAACTTTTATAAATTTTATTGTATCACATATTTCAAAATTTAGTTTACTTTACTTTGATATCAAAATTGTATCAAATTTATATTATAATCAATGTATTTTATATCAATAAAAATATATTTTTCTATCACTGATTTGCATGAGGCTTCCAACTAATGATAATTGATTAATCTTTGTTTAATAAAGTTGGATAATATTATTTTACTTGAGCAACACTTCCAAGTGGTGGCATGCTTAATTGTCCATTCAACCTGACCCTTTACATTGGGATTTTCACAATAATCACACACAAAATCTCAATAAACTATCTATTAAAATAACTACAAAACAAAATATTGATACAAGAAGATACACATAATCACTTAGAAGTTCATAAAGATTTAATAGGTTTTTCTTCTGTATTTATAGCAGTAATTTAATAATTTTTATTTATTTTATACTTTGATTTTTTTTAAATATCCTTTGAGTTTTATCAATGTTTATTTTAGGTTATCATTTTCCATCATGTTCGAACTTTTGTTATTTTTTATCAATTAATTAGTTTTTTTTTTTAATGTTATTGCATGTGAATATGGTATGTACACTTGTCAATGAGGTGATTTCTTTTTATTTAGTTTTTTTTAATTAAAAAACATTGTTCATTAAGTCAACAACGTAGTATAACGTAGTAGTATAAATGTCATGGTCTTATATTTGATTGACTCTATGTATTTATTATTTTTATTTAATTCAGTTTTAATTTTTATTAAAATTAAATAATTTTGTATTATTTAAATTGAGATTAAATTTAATTTTATATTAATATCCTTAACAAATTTTATTTTTATTTTTTTACCATTATAAAGATTGAATTAAATATGAAATAATGAAACTCATATTACCATATAACAAAATACTAATGTGAGATGTGAACGATTTTTTAAAATAAAAAACTATATACTAACACGTATCATGCTCGCGTGTTAATTATTTAAATGAAGTTTAAAAAAAATTAAATTGACAAAAATTAAAATTTGATTGGAAAATAAAATAAAATCACATGAGAAAATTGAATAAATATACGAATGAAAATATTTGAACTTATATAAAAAAAAATACATGTTTAGTCACTATTAACGTGTTTAAAGATGATCACTGGTCTTTTTCCTTTTTTAATCTTTAGACGATATTAGCATATATCAATTCATATTTTTTAAACAATGTTGATTTAGTGAAAAGATTGTATTAAATTTTATTTAAAAATAGAGAGACTGTATTAAATAAAAAATATAGATAAAACATTAATTTTTTTTTCAGAAATATAAGGCTAAAAATGCAATGTTATTAATAAATATATGGAAATTTATAAAAAATATAAATAAAAATAAATTGTTGTTCTTTTAATCATAAAGTGCATATTTTCGTTGGACATGAAATCACAAATCTGATTTTTATAAATAATTATTTTGTAATTATACCAAAAAAAAATATAAAAATGAGAAATATTTTACTTTTTTTAGTATTCTCAGTACTTAATGACAAGAAGAAAAAAATGCCAAACATCTCCCAAGGAATTATTCCTCCATTTGGTTAAATTTATTGTTTGATTAATTAATTATTTATCTGTTTTAGTTTTGTCTATTGTTTTCAACCAGTAAACTCACTAGGTTAAAAATTTATTGATGTGGTAAATGATAAACTCGTCAACTTACTAAAAAAACTAATACAAAAAATAAATAGTTAAATAAATTAAAATTCATATATTATATCTATATAGACTAATTTATACATCTGATTAATAGGTTAGACTTGGATAACAAAACTCTAAAGTAAGTTTAATCAATCCAATTTAATTTAGTTGAAATATTTTATTTTTGTTATATTTATTATATTATATGATCATTTAATCAATCATAGTCTGAACGGTTAACAATAATCTAGATAATCAATTAGTGAGTTCGGTCAATTGTATACCGCCTTAGATGCACTAAGAGTTTGCATTCCATAACTCAAAATGCAAGTCAATAAGAAGAGAGTGTTACCAAACAAGTTGATTAGACATGTACTAGCTTGGATGACTAATCACCAACTCGGTAAGCAAGATAACGAGTTTAGTCAGTCACCAAACCAATCGATCGACCATGAATTAGACTACATAAATTCAATTTAAAACTAATCAACTTACGAATAAAATATATTTTTTTACAATTAGACTACAATTAGATCAACATTAATCAAAAGTCAACGAAGAAATGTATAAATAAAAGCATGAGGTAAAAAATTAAGTTAGATGCATTTACTGTTGTTTTAATGTTTAATTGTCAAACATTGAATTAACTTTGACATTAGAATGCATTTCAAACAAGAGATCCATTGACTTCCACCTACTACTACCTTAAACATTTTCTAATTATTGAACTTTGTTATAAAACTCAAGTTACTAATTAACTATTGAACTTAAGCAGAAACACATCAATGGATGTTTTTCTCTATGGAACAATGACTATGTTTTCAAAAGTTGTTAAGAACTCTTTCAAAAGTTGGGCAGTTAAACCATACTCTGTCCATGTCATTTCTTTGCCCTTAAACTTACAAGGTGAAGGTTTCTTCAACAATGGACAAACTCAAACAGTTAGTTTTTCTTAGCAGAAAATAAGAATTAAAAACTGTTAGATGTTGCTTGACGTGTGATATATATGCACATCGCATGTATAATAAATGAGTCAATATTAACAATATATTAACATTAGTGTTGTTGATCTACATCTTAATAATAGTTTTACCTAATTTAGAAGGGGAAGCAATTTAAATACCACTTCTTCTTTTTAACTTTTAATATATTTTTTAAGAATAAAACCGTAATAAATAAAACTGAATTTAGAATCAGAATAATAACGTCTAACAAATAAAACTCAAATTCTTAAAAAGAGAAAAATAGCATTCCATTTTGTTATCTCCATCAATGAGGACAAACAGCTTTCCAATTAAGAAAGCAGGTTGGTCTTGAGTAACTTTCAAGGGTATCTTGTCAAAACTGGTAAATAGGTGTTGAAGGGAATAAAAATTAAAACCAAAGCAGCAGTAAATGAATGATTCTGTCGTAAAAATGGAAACTTAAATGTAAGAACAAGTTTATGCACCTGCTGAAGACACACCATTTCCAAAATTAACAAAATTAACGAACCCCAACGAACCAAACCATCACGATATCTATTATTCCCTTGGCGTGTTCATCATTTTTAGAGACACCATTTCCATAACTGTCAAATGTTCTCATTCGTAAAACCTCTCATTCTTTTTACGCCGTCAAATTCGCATTAATGCCCTTTAAAGAGAAAACACATGCGATCATTAATATAACAGGTAGTAAAATTTTGAAAAGTAGACGCTAGAATGTAGAATCTTTGCCAATAAAATAATGGAGTTGTTTTCATTGTCTGAACTGTCCACCACGGTCAAAGATCACCAATTTTTCTTAAAATAAATTATGATTATGCAAAATGGTGAAGTTAATTTAATTTATTTTGTAATTTCGAATTCGAACTTAAATATGTAATTGTGTTAAAATAAAAATGTGTTTCTCTATGTAAAGGAATGAAAATAAAAGGGGAAGTAGGAGCACGCGCCGGGCGAAGCGTTTGGGTTTGTTAGTAGTGATAGTTTTGGGACAGAGTTGGAGGGTTTGAAGCGGAAACATAAAAACGAGGGAGTGAAGGGGTAAAATGGTTTCTATCGCACTTTTTTTTCCCCTTATCAACTAGTTTCTCTCTCTCTCCCACCGTGGGATTAAAATATTGTTTATAATCAAAATAAATAAAGAATTTAAGAAAAATAAGAAAAATAAGAAAAAAAAAACGCGGCTGCTGTATTCACCAAAAACAGAGACACGGTGAGAGGGAGAGAGAGAGAAACTCTGTGTTGATCGATCCCAGCTAAGATTCAACGTTTCAAATAATCGAACACGGGTTTATTGGTTTTTCGATTGTCGCAGGCTGTGCTGACAATTTTGCAATAAATTTTTGTGAAATTTTGAGGCTGTGATTTCTACGCGAGCCCGCGATCGTGTAGAATTTTTCAATTACCTGCGGGGGTGATTTGTTTGGGTGGGATTTTGATTCTGAGGAATGGATCGAGGAGGAAGTGGGATTTTGATTGGGACGGAGGGTTCTCAATGCGGAGGTTTAAGTTGAAGGGTTTGATTTTTGTATTTTTTGGTATTTTTTTGGATGATTTCTGCAGGAGGTAGGGATGCTATAAAGGGGCTGGGTTTAGGGTTGGGGTTAGGGCTGGGTGCTGGGAGGAGAGAGATGGTGGAGTCTGAGCTCGAAGAGGGTGAGGCGTGCTCCTTTCAGAACCACGAGGATTATGATGCCACCGTTGATCCCGATGTTGCCCTCTCTTACATTGTAAGACCCCTTTAACTTGATTTTGCTTGCTCTGGTATTCCAAGTATAGTTTGTAGGTTTTAAAGTATGGAATTATTGCTGTTCACTTGTTTTACCTTGTTAGATCCGTGACCTGAATTTTGTTTCCGCGGTTGGCTTAAGTTGTTTAGTTGTGGGGTGTGCACTGCTGAATTGTGCTTTGCTGTGAGTTGAATAGGGTTTGACACGTGGTTAGCATAGAGAGTGTTATTGGAGATATTGAATTTTTGTGGTCTTTGTGATGTCAACTTGATGCATTGGGTTGTTGAGGAATTTTTTTTATCAATCTGCTCGATCTGCCCGTGGAAATGTTATTTAAATCAGATTGGTTATATAAAGGATTTCTTTCCTTTTTTTTGGCTTCTTGTTTGATTTCTGGTCCTTTCCTTTCATGAAGAATTAAATGTTGAGTTATTTATGTGCTTTTGTTTGTAAATTGATGTTTATAGTTTAGGAGTGCCCTTTACCCTTGATAGACTTGTACATAGTGTCATCCACTACGCCCCAAAGACCCGGAGAGTCGTTTGTCTATATTGTCATTCATAAGTACAAGACAACATGAACTATGTGTTTTGCCGTTTCTCGATCATAAAACTCGTAAAATGCAAGTTGTGTATCGAGGAACATAGTTTGAAAATCGAGGCAACTGTGAGATGGCTACTTGGCACATTTAGAATTTTTCGTTATGTTATCATAAATTGCTGTTTGTTTCCATGTCATGAATATGTCTACATCTATTGGATTTTTTCAGTTAGATTTAGTCATGTTCCGGTTTTGATAACTGTTCTTTCTTCTCTATCGAATTTTTATATTTTAAATTTTCTTTCCCAAAGGATGAAAAAATTCAAGATGTTCTGGGACACTTTCAGAAGGATTTTGAGGGTGGGCTGTCTGCGGAAAGTCTTGGTAAGTCTTGTTAGAATCAAGACTCATCTAATGTAGGATTAAACGTTAAATGGTTACTGGATAATATCGAGAAACAATTGATCATTTCAGGGGCAAAATATGGTGGTTATGGATCATTTTTGCCCACCTATCAGCGATCTCCTGTCTGGTCTCATCCAAGGACTCCACAAAAAAATCATAGTCAAAATACACCAAAATCTCCGAATAATTTGCTGCCAGAGGTAAATTTCTTACACTACATGGGGCATATCATTATGTGACTGTGATACATTTAGTTTTAACTAAATTGATTATTATATTTGAGGTTTTATGACTTACCTTTGTATTATTTATCACTTTCAACTTATTTGAAATTAACATTGTATCTTGCAGGGTGGGCAGGGTGACGCTGTACAATGTTCCACTGGAACTCAGTCATCAAGACTTGGCCCAGGTTCTGGTAACTCTTTGAGGATGGCTGCAAACAAGGGTCTCTATCTGGAAGATGGAACCCATCAAGAAAAGTACTTGATAACCACTAATGTTGATACATCCACTTCTAAGCATGAGTCTCTAAACAAGAAATTTACTAGCACATCGGACCAGAAGCCACTGAAGGTTCGAATCAAAATGGGTCCAGATAATTTATCAACACGGAAAAATGCTGCAATATACAGTGAAATTGGTCTGGATGTGTCACCATCATCATCACTGGATGACAGTCCCTCAGAAAGTGAGGGGATTTCTCGTGATCCTCATGAAGCTCCTTTTGAATCTCCAACCATTATCCTTCAGGTGAATTATCTTTTGGCATTTTCATTATCCTTTATTATATTCATTATTGATCTTGATGAGTTTAATTGAATATTTTACGGTGTATTGGAACAGATTATGACCGACCTCCCTCAGCTATTGTCACCACTTTCTGAAAGTATCATTGAATTAACTATAAAGGAAATGCGTGCCAGAGATAGCATTCCTGGTCTTGTTCATCTGGATGATGCAGAAAGTTTTGACATGTCACTAAATGAATCTAATAATGTGAAAGTAGATAGAAAATTGTCACGGGGGAGTGGTAGGAAAATGAAATCTCTGGAGGGTTGTGAATCCTCAATGGAAGTCAAGGGTTCTACAAAGAAGAATGGTCGGATTGATGCTGGAGTGTTGTCAAGAAAGGAACAAAGTACCGATGCATCAACTATGGAGGAGCTAGTTTCAAATACTATGAAGCTTCCACTTTTATCCAGTTCATATTCTTTCAGTGATGACTTGGTTAGGACTGATGATGGGCCGTGTGATTCTTTGAAGGAAACCCACAAAGTTATGGTGAGGGAGAAAACCTTCTCTGGTCAAGGTCAAAAGGAAGGGCTGGAGCCAACATCTACTGAGGTGAATGGTTTTTCTGAAAGGACAAAGGGAAGCTCAAGAAGAAAAGTTGTGGGAGATAAGATTCCTTTTGATGACTATATAGTGAAAGAAAATTCTCAAGGAGATAATAATTGCCACTCAATAATGGCTGAATCTAACGTTTCCAAAGTTAGGACAGCATCAAACACTGAAGAGCCTCCTAAGAAGGCTAATCAGAGAGGTAGCCTATGTGAACAAGACAGTATGGCAATACCTGTCGTGACAGAACATCCTGTTCTGGTTGGTAAGAAGAAGGCAAAGGGAAGTCATGACACCGTGGTTATGGAAAGGGAAAAAGAAAAGATTGGATCCTCATCGGCTCCTAAAACAAAAAGGAGTTCTGATGATAGTTCTGCATCAAAAAATGAGACTGAAGATGTTAGAGCACAAAAGAATCTCGGAAAGACTCGAGATACGTACAGAGATTTCTTTGGAGAATTGGAAGATGAGGAGTACAGAATCAATTCGCTGGAGACCCCATTTGAAGAAAAACCGAAGGAACCTGAGGTGGTTGAGAGGAGTGCACCTACAACTAGTTCTGGAGCAAAGGAGAGACCAGGTGCTAAGAAAGCTGATAAGCTGTTAACAGCTGAAATATACCCTAAATCAGCCACAAATATTTGGTGCACTGGAAATGCAAATGGTACTGATGCTGAGAGTGGAAAAGGGATTCCTGTAATGATACCCCCCGTTGAGATGGAAGATAATTGGGTGCAATGTGACAGATGTCATAAATGGCGTCTTCTTCCTGTTGGAACAAATCCTGATAACCTACCCGAAAAGTGGCTATGTAGTATGCTTAATTGGCTGTAAGTTCTGTTTCAGTGGCTAAATGTTTTATTGCCCATAATCAAATTATTAATGCATTGTGTGGACGAGCTTATCCACTAGCACTTATAGGAGAATAAAATAGGAAGGTAAAATATTCAAAAGTTAATATCAGCTTATGCACATTAGCTATTATAGAAACTCTCATAACTAACTTACCGGAAGCTGAAGGGCATAAGTTGATTTTAACTCATGTAGAACTTTGATTCATTTAAGTTTCTCCAAACAGGGTCTAATGTTAACGAGTTTGTCAGTTGGAACTAGCCCTGCACTTTTAAGGTTGGGATGTGGTCTTGAATTTTGGAGGTTTAATACCCCATCAGGCCATGTATTTGAAGAAAAAAAAATGTATTAAGGAAACTAAATTGCTTGTTAACCTATATGGAAACTACTTACATGGTCATAATGGATAATTAACATTGCATGCATAACTATGCAGGCCGGACATGAATCGATGTAGCTTTAGTGAGGATGAAACCACTAAAGCACTTATTGCATTATACCAAGGGCCTCCTTTTGACGGTCAAAGCAACCTGCAAAATGTCTCTGGCAGTGTTATGGTGGGAGGAGCCATGCCAACATCCCAGCATCCTAACCAGCACCAGCTAAATAATGATGTGCATGTGGCACCTGGGGGGAAGAAAAAGTCTGTGAAGGAAATATCAAATTCTACAAATAAAGAAAACTTTTCTCAATCCTCATATCCTATGAAGAAAAACTTGTTGTCAACAGTGAAAAGTAGGAGTTTAAATGATGTGAACAAATCTCCTGTCATGAGTGAGGCTGATGTTCCATCAGAGAAACACAAAAATAAGCACAGGACGCAGGAGCACAGTTCTGATAGAGGTAACTTGAACTGCACATTCATTTTTGTTTGTCTTCTCAGTATTGACTAAAGTGTTGATGTTCAAAGACCTGGTAAATTTCTCTGTTATCTTCATTTCTGGAATTTTGTTCTCAGGTGATACAAAGAATACGAAGGTCAAAAGCAGGAGGGATCATGATCAAGATTTTCCTAGGCCATCCAAGAAATCTAAGACTGACAAGGCTCATTCTACCAATGAAGAGTGGGTAGAACAGAGCGGAACTACTAGGAAGGTGGGTGTTCAAAGTTCAAATAGCACTTTTCCAACTACTTCAGTTGGCAAAGATCGACCAAGACAGAAAGCCCACTCTTCTTCAAGGGACTCCAAATCAAGAAAAGACAGGATTCCAGTTTCTGCTGAAAACACAAGAGATAAAGGTCAGGGTTCGTTGGATGAGGGATCTCTGGATCTGGGGAATTGTGATTCAATTGGTAGTGTGAAAAAAAGGAAACTTAAGGGATATCAGGATGCTATAACTTACAGCCCAGGTAATCCTCGCATACAGGAGAGCAAAACTTCTGAGCATGATTTCAGCGATTCAAGGAAGGAAAAGAAGGCGAAAAGTTCAAAATCTGGAGGCAAAGAATCAAGTACCAGTAAATGTAGTGGTAGGACTGACAAAAAAGTTAGTCATGCAAAGAACCAGAAATTCAGGCAAAACCCTGAGAGCAGTCTGTCACAGCGGAGCTTGGATGGCATGGACTGTTCAAAAAGGGACTTGGGACCTTTACAGGTTTCTGTTGCTGCCACTTCAAGCTCTTCTAAGGTTTCTGGCTCTCACAAAACCAAAGCCAGCTTCCAGGAAGTGAAGGGCTCACCTGTGGAATCGGTGTCTTCATCACCCATTCGAGTTTTAAATGCAGATAAGCTTTCAAACAAGGAAATTATAGGGAAAGATGATTCACGTGATGTTGCTGCTGTGGATAGTCCAAGAGGATGCTTGAATCGTGATGATGATGGTGGAAGTGATCGATCTGGAACGGCCAGGAAGGATAAATCTTTCACCATTGCCAACAGGGCAGATTTTCAGGACAAGGGTGTTAATTTTTCTGATACCAAGCTTAAAGCTGAAACAACCAGCTATTGTACAAATGGTGGTGTTGACACCATAGTTCCAGATGGGACCTATGCAGGCAAAGAGCATATTAAACATCCAGGTGAAGACAAAATTGATGTTTATCATGCTAATATGTCTCATACAAGGAAGAATGGCATAGAATCAGGTTTGGAGGACAACAATGACGGCTGTAAGTCAGAGTCCCATGCAGATAAGGTCAAGAATTCTAGTTCTTCTAGTCAACTGAAAAATCAGTCTCCTCTAGGTGAGACAAAGCATAAGGATGGAAAAAATAAGTTGCAGGAGAAGTTTGGGATCAAGCCTGACCAAAGTGAGAATATACATGCTGTCAAGAAAGATTATGCAGAGAAAGTTGAGGCTAGGAAAAAAGAGAGTCACTTAAATCGAGGTCATGACTTTCAAGATGTTAGTGTGGATGCCCTTTGCAAACAGGATGCATTTCATGCTCCCCCGCAGACTCAGTTGCCAGACTCGGATAGATCCACAAAGAGGTCTCTTTTTGAAAGAACTGGTGATCAAGAAGTGCATGGAAAAGGGAAGCTGTTGTCATCATTGCCATCTGAAGGATCTCAAGTTGAGACATTGGGCCGATGCCCACGGCCAGTTGGTTTACATAAAGGAAATGGTGATGCTGAAGTTGACCCTTCCAAAGTCGATGATGTGTCAAAGCTACCAAAAAGGCAATCGAAAAAGACTGACAATCAAAATGGAAACCAGCAAACTGGTTCAAGAAATCCCGTACTTAATGGTCACAGGTCGAAGGAGCTTGATGCCCCTAGCCCAGTTAGAAGGGATTCTTACAGCCATGCTGCTAACAATGCTGTGAAAGAAGCTAAAGATCTTAAGCATCTGGCTGATCGTCTTAAGGTTTTTACACCATCCCTTTTAGACTATTATGATTTTGCTCTTCTTGATGCCTATTTTACTAATTTTGGGTTTGATCATACAGCATTCTGGATCCACTGGTGAGAGCACTAGTCTTTACTTCCAGGCAGCCCTCAAATTTCTTCACGGAGCCTCTCTGTTAGAATCTGGCAACAGTGATAATTCTAAACACAGTGAGATGATTCAATCAAAACAAATGTATAGTAGCACTGCAAAATTGTGCGAGTAAGTCAACGATTTTCTTTATAATCATGGTTATATATGTTTTAAATATCATATTTTGTTTAAAGTACCCATTGAAATATTCTTTCCTTTACCTATTGTTTTATTAGGTTGCAAGCATGCCTTCAAACCTCATTACTGTACTTGGCATGATTATATCTTTCAGTTGATTATATCTTGTATATCATTGCCTCAAATAATTGATTTTTTTTATAATGCCATCCAATATATTCTTTATATAGGTTTTGTGCCCACGAATATGAGAAATCAAAAGACATGGCTTCAGCTGCATTAGCCTACAAATGCATGGAGGTAGCATATATGAGGGTAGTATATTCTTCACACACTAGTGCAAGCAGAGATCGGCATGAGTTGCACAATACACTGCAAATGATTCCTCTTGGTAATGAATTTTATTAGTTGATTTTCACTGTATTTGTATGATGCAATTTTCTTTCTTTCTGAAGTCCTCAGTTTCTTTGGATTTGTCCTATATCATACCAAATCCCATCTCCGTTTTTATCCTTTGGCAAATAAGTGTTAAATATTCTGATAGCTTTGTAAAGTATCATGTCACATTCATTATAATAGATTATCTGAACATTGTCCGTTTGACTAGCATTCTGTATGGTGTGATCATGGATACATATCCTCTTTGGTGGTTTGTAATTTCGGGGTGGGGGTAGGGAGGCACGTTTGGTAGAGTTTACATGGAGCTTATTTGGACTTTATGAAGATGGCTTATGGCATTATAAGCTGTTTTTATTTTTTTTTCAAGTTTCATGGAGAAACTTATAAAATTAAGCTCTATCCATTCAGCTTCAAAGTCAAAATTTACTGATAAGCTCTCATGGGATGAGCTCTTAACTTTTGATAATAATTATTTTTCTTACTAAATGCACCCTTAATCCATGAATAATAGAAGGGAAAACAGAAGAAAAATAGGAAGAAGTTAGATATGGTTCATTTTGTGGATACAGACAAGTCTAAATTTTATTTTCCTTTCATCATGTTAATGAACTACTGTTTCTCTTTCTCAGGACTGTCATTGGCATCGTAATGATGAAATTTGAGTAGATTAATCTCTGATCTCTCTTTTGTTTTGAACCTTGTTTCTTTTGTTAGGTGAGTCTCCATCGTCATCTGCCTCTGATGTTGACAATGTTAACAACTCTACAGCTGCTGACAAGGTTGTCACCATATCTAAGAGTGTCAATTCGCCCCAAGTAGCTGGAAACCATGTTATTGCTGCACGACATCGTCCTAATTTTGTGCGATTGCTCGGTTTTGTGAGTATATAGTTCTTGCTCACAGAAGTATGATCTTGGCAAAAGTCTCTCTCCCTTCCTCACATTGATTGCCTAAAACAACTTACAGGAAACATAGTCAAGGATAAGGCATACATTAATTTTACGAAGAATAATTGAATTCTGAATTCCTTTGAATGGTTGATTATGTGAATTTGTTGGTTGTCATATTAGGAAATGCTTTCACGCGAGCTCTGAAAGATGGTTCCTAGTTAGGATCTATGACAGAGTTTGCAAGGTTGAATTTATCTGATCGAGGATTGTGGCATCCTGCAAAATTTAAGAGTGCTAAAATCTTAATAAAATTAGAGTATTAATGCAGCATAATAAATCACAGTAAGCCTTGAACTTGACTCAAAATACCTTATAATCCGTTTCAAGCTATCACAAGGAGCAATGTAATCATACACATGATATATGTGTACATTTAATTTAGGCTTTGATGTCTAGACTAACAAAGAGAAGTCAATTATATGTGAAGTAAAAACAAGTAAATCACTGTAGCTTAACCTATAATTATAAGGATGGCCAAAGAAATCTGCAAATAAGAAAATTGGTCAAATTCAAAGCATCCTAGTATTTTCCCATTAAATCAATTGAAGGTGTGTAACTTCCTTAAAATATGAAGGGAGCCGTTCATCAAGGAGATATAGAGATTTATTTTTAAGGCTGAATCTGTTCTAAATTTTTGGTATTGTGGACTTATTTTTATAGGTTTTATGGTCGTATTTTATAGTGGACATCCTAATAAATAATCTGGTATCTAGTGTGCCATCAACACAATTTATTTGATTCCTATTCTGTTCCTTCTTCAGACTGCTAGGGCATGCTATAAATAAGATCATATGGTCTTCTGACCTGGATTGTGATTTTAGTGCTTTCAAAAGTTATTACAGCCATGCCTAACGGGAAGCCCGCACTAACAATTAAAATGCTAGCTCAAATGTTGTCTGTGTCTTCTTTAGGCTGTGATATTTGGAATTAAAAACATGTACCAATTGCAGGCTCAGGATGTTACTTTTGCCATGGAAGCATCAAGGAAATCACGGAATGCTTTTGCAGCTGCTAATTCAAGCCTAGGTGTGGGCAAGAATACAGATGGTATCTCCTCTATCAAAAAGGCTCTTGATTTTAGCTTTCAAGATGTGGAGGGGTTACTTCGTTTGGTACGGGTTGCTGTGGAGGCCATTAATCGTTAAAGAAACCATTTAATTGAGAAGATGTTTCTAGTCAGTTATGAACATGTGTTTCTTGGTCATGTACAAAATCTCAATTCTGACAAAAAACAGTCTGAAATTATGGAGGGCAAGGTTTATTTTGTTGGATCTCGAATCAATCTTGTCAACAGGTGAAGCTAGTACTGTCTCTATAGATATGGCTGCTGTGGACAGTGAAATGAAAGTCTCAGTTTACAGTCAGGAATTTGGTTGCTCTCTGTTGTTTACAAACATAAAATCCTTGCAATCCTCGAGACAACGTGGAGGCCCTCAGAAGCAAGGTTCTGTAATGCAGATTCTGAGCTATATTGATATTTAGAACGATGCTACTTCCAGATTATAAGATGATGATATAATAGGTGGATATGGATAGATTTAGAAGTTTGAAACTATTTGCGCTCTCTTATGTCCTTTTCTCATTCCGGAGGGTTTATTAATTTGTCAATCTGTACATGTGTAAAGTTGTAACTGCTGGAAAGAGGAAGTTGTGGATTTTGTATTACTGCAATCATGCTTCTACTAGTGGTTCTGCATTTTCTTCCCCTTTCCAATCTCTTCCCGGAAAGTAAAGTCAAAGGAGCCAAACTAAAGTGAGCATATCTTCTTAATACGAGAACATTCGTGTTCCTGAATCCTTTTTATTTAATTTCTCAATGGCCACTATTTTCCTGATTTGAATCTTGTCTCATGCAGGTTGTCTTGTACAATGTTGGGATTAGGGGTAGAACAATATTCTTTACTCATTTTGTTGATAGAGTACCAAGTAGAAAATAAAAAAGGAGAGATGTACAGCAAGAATTTTTTTGAAGTGGCAGGCAATTTACTGCAAATGAATTGTCAACTCAGGTATACAAATACCCATGTCTTGTAAAATTCGTTTTGTTTGCTATCCAAGTGATTGCCAAAGCATGCCTAACACTTGATTGAATTACATTTCTTTTTTTCCTGAAGGGACGCAGTGGATGTAAATAAAAATTATATAGATTCAAGTCAGAGACAGGGCAAGCTGGTTGCTACATTCATGCAGAACATTCAGGTATTTTTTCATTATGTTCAATTGATCGTGTCGCTGCTAAACAAGTATTGACATATACCACTTAAGACATTTCTATGTTAAGTGTTCCGTTTTTTATATAAACCTGGATTTTGCTTAAGTAGAGAAACTTAAATAGATGTTATATTAACTATTTTGATATGATTAGGATGGAAATTTTAAATAAATTCTTTAACTGGCCTCTATTTTAAAGGTAAAATCTCCTTAATGAACATTAGGGGTTCGTTTAATGGTCAGGATAAGAAAGTGATAGGATAATAGTAAAATAAATATTAATCATATTCAATTTTGTGCTTACCACGATCAAAACTACATAACAATATGTTGCAGTGATAATGGCAGTGGTGGTCAAATTAATTACAACAATGGTGGTAGTGATGACAATTATAAAAATGAGATGGTTGCTACAATAATGGTGATGGTTATGGTAAATAGTGGTAGTAATGGGAATGATAATAACATGGTAGTGGTCGTGGTTGTGGTAATAACGATGGTGGTACAAATAATAACGACATTATAAGTGGTGACGTTGTATTGGTAATTATTATGATGACAAATTATAATATTGGTGACAATGGTGAAAGTGTTAGCAAAAGTTTTGAGAAGAATGATGGAAGTGATGGTTGTTGTGACGAAGATGATGTACATGGGGGTGGTGGCAACAACAATAAAGGTGATGGAAGTGAGTGCTAACACTGATGAAAGCAATGTTTAGAATGATGGCAATGACAATGAGAATGGTGATGCCAAGGGTGGTGATGATATAGTGGTCGTAATGAAGATAAGGTGGTGAAAGAATAGGAGGTTTCTGCATATCTTGCTACCTTTTAACTAGGCTGCTCCTTTGGAAAAAATACATTGCACTAACATGATATAGGACAGACAGTAGGATAAGAAAATCATTTTATCAGTTCACCGAACAATTTATTACAAGGTAAGATATCCCTATTGTATCTTGATCATCAAAGGGACCCCAAAGTAATAAGCATACAAATCCTTACATGTGTGTTAATCTCTCCTACTAAAGGCTGATTTTTTTAGTTTGTCTAGTTTACTGTTCTGAAATGGCTAAGGATGGACAATTTGGATTATAGTCACTAGAATTTTAAAATTTTACTTTGATCGAAAGGATCTGTATCAAGATTATGAGGCGTTTCACATGTGTAGCACAGCAACTAATTACCAGAACTATAGATAAGTTTGTACAAGTCATTCAAGTTATTGATTACCCAGCTTAAGACTTTGGCTTCCTCAAAGAATCGGCTCATTATGGAATATATCCCTTTTTTTCTGTGCATGATGCTGGTATTTATTTGGCTTGTGTGGTGCCATCATATAATAGTTAGCCCTATTGCACTTTGTGAGTGTTTGGTGCCAACTTAACAGTGTCTGTGGTTGCAGGTTTGAGCAACTGAGGCAAATACCAGATAGACCTGGAGTTTAGCTCGCCAAATCCGTAACTGACCATGGTGGAGTTTTTTTCTTCATCTTTTTCCCTGCTTTTCCCTTAGTCTTACTGTATTCTTTAAAAAAAAAAAAACAGATGCTAGTATTGGGCATTTAATTTTAAATTTTGACTTTACTAACTTACCTGTTCTTATAATGTACATAGCTTTATATTAATCTACTTTTCTTAATATTTCACCCTTCTGGTGTAGTGGCGAGTGCCATTCGGTGCGTCGTGTGTAAGTTATATGGAATATAGAATTGAAAATAGTTTAGTGGAAGATTAAGGGTGTATTTTGGCTTTTGTAGTCATGGCAGTATTTATTTAGAGTTGTTAAAATATATTACAGATAAATTCCAGAATTGTAATAAAATTTCAATCTAATTACTCAATCATGATTATATCATAAATATTTATATTAAATTTTATTAGAAATGAATAACAATAAAAGAGTGATTAGATGCTTCATATTAATATCAAATATTAACAAATTTTATTTATATATATTTAGATTTATATTATATAGAACATGTTTGTATGTTAATAATTGTTTTCATTCATACACTGTATTTAAATTTTAACGATTGAGGATGAATTATTATATAATAGTCATGTATAGTTTTAAAAAAAGTCTGCTAGTGGACGAAGACCTTGAGCTAAAGAGAGAGACAAATAAGGATATTCCGTGTATAATTCTGCATATCTCGAATGTCAAACGAAGTTTTTATTTTTAACGTAATAAAAAAGTATAATTTATATAAAATTTTAAATACTATTAATTTAATTTGATCACGTTTAATCTATAATAATTGGTACATTTGTTTATTTGAAAACAAAATTAACGGTAATATATCATTACTAAGAATTTTAAACTTATAAAAAATATATTTTGTTAACATTATTTTTCTTATATAAACAATTATTGAAATTATTAAAAGAATTAAATATTTCACTGGCAGAGAAACAAAGAATTATAAAGACTAAATAAAAAAGAATTATAATTTTCTTGATGTTTTATTGAGAGTGTATTATCTTATAAATAACTACATTATATGAATATCAAAATTTCACTGGCATAAAAACTATACAGGAAAAAAAAAACTTATTAATGTCCCAGTCCACAAAAGTTAAAAGTATTTATATATTTTAAAAAAAGGTGGAAAATGTATGATTTGGTAAATACAAAATTATTTATTGTACTGATACGAAATTAGTAGCAATTACTTTAAGAGTGTTGACTAAATGGTCCTAAGAAATCTAGGCATTTAGTTATACCATTGTTTATTTTGTTTTCACATTAGGTTTTTATTTTTGCTTTTAATGGAGCATATGATTGATCCTAACCTCTTAAATACATAATTTTAAACTCACTTATTTTTTAGTTATTTTAAAATTTAAAGTGATTAATATCTGGCATGCAATTATAAAACAAAAGAATAACATCAAATGCAAATTTATTCTCTAACAAAAAGTAATAATTGAAAACATTTTTAACTTAAATAATGAGAAAAACACTAAATGGGATTTGTTGGTTGCAATTTCGAACAATTTATTATAAAATGTCATCTATTTATAAAAAAGATACAATCACATTTAAAATTAATTTGTACATATAAAATTTAACAAATATAATCAATTCTATCTATTTTTAAAGACTTGTGAAAATACATAATAAATGAATTAATAAACTCATATCTTTAAATACTTTTTTTCGAATAAACTCAATATATTTGATTCACGAAAGACATTACTATAACTAATGTATTTTTGTTGTAAAAAATTGTATTGTAATATTGTAATTTAATTTAAGAAAATACTAAATTTTATATTGTTCTATCAAGCCCACCTGTTTGTTTGTTCTTTCACGTTTTTACAAGTAATTATAAAATTATACTTTTCTTTATCAAGTTGATTACATTATAATTTAAGAAGGTTTATAGTATAACAGTTTAAATCAATTTTATTAGATAACCTCACATACTATTTTAAAATCTGGAATTTAAATATAATTTAACTTTACAAAATTAATATTTACATGTTAATTATATATTGATTTATTTATATTATTGGTATTAATTTTTTGTCCATGTGTTATATAGATAAAGAAATAAAATTAACCACTTTATTTTATTAGAATTTTCATAAGATCAAATATATTCTGTTGAAACTCTAAAAGTATTTTGAACTCTTCAAACTTTCGATTGCAAATGTATTCATTCTTATTAAGCTGGGTAAGAAGTATGTTTGTATAAGACACTGGTTTTTTAATTGAAAACTAATGACATTGGTTTATATTTTGAAGAAGATAATGGTTTGAGTGAAAAGAAATTATAATGACTGCCTTGTTTAATGAATTACAAATGACAAATTTGTATAGGTCAAATGATGATGATTGACATTAAATATATTATAAGAGTGACATTAAAAATAAGATATATAATAAGTGTAATTTATTATAAAAAAGGATTGGTTGAAAATAATTTTAATTAAATATTAAATTATAAAAGAATTGATATTATTATTAAGTACTTGTTTTCTGTTAGTACGAAATAGTAAAAGAGAAACATTTAAACAATTTGTCTGTTTTCACATGCATTTGAAAAGGGGAAATATCATATTATTAGTTAATTAACTGATAATAGCTTTTAATAATTATTACCCTTAAAGTGAATTGAATGAAACAGAAAATGAAAATAAATATACAGAGAGGGCATAGAATTGAGGAGAGAAGTGTAAGACTATTGCAAATTTTGAGAAATGGTGGTTAATGGTGGAATATAAGTGTCTAATGCAGCCTTAATTCAAACAAAAGTAAGGTCATTTAGATAAAAGAATTGGCCTTGTTCTTTTGAGTAGATTTGACGGGATTTGAAGATAAATTTTTTTATCGTTTATTTGAGTGAATTTATAAGTAAATGAGAGTGAATTTGGAAATAAATTTTTTAATTTGTCACAAATTTTATTTCTAAATTCACTCTCATCTACTTCCAAATTCACTCAAATAAAGACAAAAAAATTTATCTTCAAATCCCCTTAAAAGAACAGGTAAATCATCTCTCACAGATAAATTGTCATAGACAAACAACAAAATATTTGTTTTTCCCTCCGTAATAAAAATAAATCAGTAGAAAAAAAATATAATATTATAGACAAAATGTATAAAATTTTGGAACAAAGACAGATTTTAGTTTCACAACAAATTTAGAACTACAAATACATTTATCTATTAAAAAATAAAAACACAACAAACATAAATTCCCAATATGCAACAAGAATACCATACCTAATATTAATAAATACATTGACTAACATCATCAACAAAAGATTCATAATAATTTAACAAAAACAACTCATTTCACCTTAAAGAAAGTTCTAATGTGTTTTCAAAATTAAACAAAAATATTATTTACAGAAAAAAGAAGAAGAATTTATCATGAACATTCTATATTTTATGCCATTTCCATGTCAAATTAATTACAAATTAAAATGTTTTTTATTATCTCCACACATAAAAAATTATGTTTATTTATATTTTAAAATAATAAAATGTCAGATTACTTATACATTTTTGGTTCAAATCATTAGATAATTTTTTTTTATGTTTTTTAATGGTACAATAAATAAAAATTATCTAATTTTCGGTACAATAAATTATTTTAGTTTTGATACAGTAAATTATTTAGTTTGTGGTACACAAATTATTTGTTTTAATTAGTTTTTAAACATAAATTCAGTATAAAATACACAAATTATATTTTTTAACATCAATGGTCATAAGCCTAAAAAATAATTCCTGAAATTCGACCCAAGTCCCGAACATGGCCTAATTCTCTCTCGTCTCATCCGACACAGCAGTACTCTATCTGACTTTCTCTCTCCAAAATTAGCTCCGAGCCAAACCCTAACCAGTTCCGTTCCGAACTGGAAACCAGAGAGAAACATTGAGATTCATTCAATCACCTTAACTTAAATGCGTGTAGCTACGCATTGCGTCGAGGGAACTTCGATCTTCGTTATCAACGATGGATGCGTGGAACGAAGATTTTGCGGAGCAGGAGATTGGGAACTCCGCGGAATCGTTCCAAAAGTTTTTACTTTCGCAGAGAGATCTCTTCCACAGCCAGATCGATCAGTTTCAGGAAATCGTCGTCACGCAATGCAAACTCACCGGCGTCAACCCTCTCTCTCAAGAAATGGTGCGTTCTCAAACATTTTCATCTCTCTCTTTGGTTTGTTTAGCTTTGTTTATAATCTCATTGTTTACTTTTGGTTAATGGAAAAAGTGAAGAGCCTCTTAGTTTCGTTTCGTTTCTAGAGTTATGCTGTGTACTCGGAATCATTTGAACTCTTTGAAGCGTTCGTAGAATTAGTTGTGAACTCATTCGGGTTATAATTTTGCTTTTGTAGTAAGCGATTTTAAGGCGTCGTCGTTTAAGTGTCTGATTTTGTTCAAATTTTTGTTTGTTTTTGGTGCAGGCAGCTGGTGCTTTGTCAATAAAAATTGGTAGGTTTTTTTGGTGGTACAAGATTTATTCTTTTTTGCTGGCTTATGCACAATTCTACTCTTTGTTTCATATTGAATGTCTCTCTGACTTAATCCAAATTGGCAGGAAAAAGACCTAGGGATTTATTGAACCCAAAGGCTGTAAATTACATGCAATCAATTTTTTCGATTAAAGATTCTATTAGCAAAAAGGAGTTGCGCGAGATCAGTGCTTTATTTGGTGTCACAGCGACGCAGGTTTATATCACTCTACTTTCTGTTGAGTTTTTTCTATACGACGGTTCGTGTGCAATGATCTATGTATTTGAGATGTTGTATGGAGATATATTATTTTTACTGCCTTTCTTGTTTACTCATTTGTTTGTAGTTTGTTGTCCTTTCCAAGATGTCATTAGATCATTACCTATTATACATTTTTTGACAGAAGAGGGTTGTATTCACTTTTGAATTTTATGTTAAGATTACGTGTTGCTTGGTTCCTGTTTTGCGTAAATTTATGAATCTTTGTATGTTGGTTTTAGGTGCGTGACTTTTTCACTGGGCAGCGCTCAAGAGTGAGGAGACTAGTGCAGCTTTCAAAAGAGAGGGCACTAGGTTCCAATTCTTGTGAAGATCCTCACGATGATAAAATAATTCCTGATCCTGTTAGACTAATTAATCCAGCTTCCGTAAACTCTACTGTCCCATCCAATGCTGAAGAAGCATCTTGTTCAACACAGGATGCATCCTTGCCTGACCTAGATGATTCAGATAAACATTTTGTTGATAATATTTTTAGTTTAATGCAACAAGAAGAGACATTTTCCGGGCAAGAGAGATTGATGGAGTGGATATTGACGATACAGAATTTTTCAGTATTGTTGTGGTACACAATTAGCTTTCTCAATAGCATGATAATATTGAACTATAATAATTTATATTTTCTGATTTAGTTTTTCTGCTGTATGCTTGTAGGTTTTTGAGCAGAGGGGGTGGAATAACTTTAGCTACTTGGTTGAGTAAGGCAACTGCTGAGGAGCAAACCAGTGTCCTTCTTCTTATCTTGAAGGTAAATCTAAATACGTGGTTAATATTTTGTGTTGCATTTAATTGGCACATATCTGAATACTATCTAACACTCTGGTTAATTATTTTACAGGTTCTTTGTCATTTGCCTTTACATAAAGCCATTCCCATGCACATATCAGCTATATTGCAGAGTGTAAATAAACTTCGGTTCTACAGGACATCAGGTGTGTTTATCTTTTTCTGGTTCAGTTCCCATCACACTCGACCTGTTCTGTTCCCAATACTTCCCCTTTCTTCTTGGTGTCTATTGATACTGTCCTTGGATTTACCTGGATAACATGTATTTGATGATAACTGCAACGAGCTAATATTTGATAACAGCCTAGGACATTTTCTTGAAGTAGAAAGAAACACCTTAGCACGTGGTTAGCTTGTTTGGTCATGGCAACTATTCTTATAGTGACAGCTCTGGTTCCAAGTTGTCATATACGCATGTTTCATTGTTTTTGTCTTCATATTGTGGAATGTCGATCAGGAGACCTGTGTTTGGGATTTAATATTCATTTTAAATATGAAGTCCAGGTTTTCATTCATTAGTTGTGGCTTGCTATGCTGTTAGTGATATTTGAAGGAGCGAGATAGGTAGGAGGAAAGAGGAGTTGACAATTGAATCTTATTCTTCCTTTAAATGTTATCAGACAGTAAATAGCAGATAAGATATATCTTAATTTATTCTGAGATGTATAAGTCGTGTTCTGGTTGACTGATGTAACACTTCCTCCTTCTCATTTTGTTCAATGTCTGTTATTATTGTCAAATCTTAATTTCGTACCAGTTCTGTTTGATGCCACTTATTTTAATAACTTGATAAACTTTTTGAATTATAATCTCACTGATTTGGGGATCAGACATATCAAACAGGGCAAGGATTTTGTTATCAAAGTGGAGCAAATTATTAGCGAGGAACCAAGTAATAAAGAAGCCCAATGGTGTTAGGCCTTCTAGTGATGGGCATAAAGAGTTGATTTCTCAGAGGCAAGCTTGCATTCTCTTTTCCATGAACAATTTGTTTAGACATTCTTTCTCAATTATTATGGTTTCTACTTTTTGTAGTATTGGTCAATTTGTGGGCTCTGAATCATGGCATTCCAATATTGATGTTCCTGTAAGTGTTTTCTTATATAAGTTTAAGCTAGCAACTCCTTTTCGGTTTGCATATTTCTTAGCTGCTTCTTTCTTGCTCTCAGGAAGACTTTCTTTCACTTTCAAGCGAATCTCTGGACAATTTCAGGTACTTGTAGGTTGTTCGTGATTGCTTCCATTCATCTGTTTTCATTCATTTGAATAAATCTTTCTCTTAATAGTTTTATGCCATACTTGTTTGAGATAATTGTCTTTGCTTTTGTTAGTTTTGAAAATGCTTTTTGTTTTTCTTCCCTGTTCAGGAAAGTGGGATCTCCACAAGCTGCGAAATTGTTGCCTCCTAGCTTGGATGATTCTAATAAAAAGTCTACACTTGGTGTTTCTTCATCTCGTATCCTTGTATTTGTAATAGGCTTACTAACTGGTGAAATTGGAATTAATGCCCAATTTGATCCTTGAAAGCGTTTTATCAAATTGACTTGCATACCTAATTGGTCCTCAAATAGTATATTTGATTATTGAATGATATCAGTTTGGCTATAGTGAACTATAACATTTGGACTATTTTGATGTCAAATATTATCTTTGAAGAGGACCTATATAGTGTCATAGTGTTTCAAGGACGAAAGTGGTGGGTTATTTGTGATAAATGCTAACCGCACATTATCTGACATGCTTTATTTTAATACATCATTATTGGCTAAATTTTTTAGATTTATGTGTTGATGTTGGCGCTACTTATTTACTGCGATTCTCAATAAATTTTAATCAATAATAATGCATTGAAGAGAATATTGTCAGCACCCCTCTTACTCAAAATTGCTTATGGTTCATGTCAGTTGTTGAGTCATGCGAAATGTAGGTTATATCTCTTTTCTATTCCTTAACCCCTCTAACAGAATCTAGAGAGCGCAGAAAAGTGCAATTGGTGGAACAGCCAGGCCAAAAGTCAGTTAGCAGAAGTTCACAGGTGACAAGAGCAGGGTCTGTAAGTCAAGGTCGGCCCATGTCCGCTGATGATATCCAGAAAGCAAAAATGCGTGCTTTATTTATGCAGAGTAAGTATGGGAAATCCGGTTCAAAAGAAAGTAAAGAAACAAAGATTGATAGTCTGAATAAACAACCTCAGACAATTCCTGCCAGTATTGCAGCTTGCTCTTCTAAAGTTCCTACTCCTCCCAAAATTGATGAAAACAAGAAACCTTTGTTACTTGCCTCTAAAACCAGCAATAGGCTGGAAGCTTATTCAAAACCGAATGTGAAGGAACCTCTCTGGGAGAAGTGCATGAGGATTCAGATACCATGGAAAACACCAGCAGGTACATTTGCAATTCTTTTATTGGTTTCATCAAATATATCAAATTTACGTCCTATAATATTAGGCTAGAAAATTGGGGAAACTCTCAGCCGATAAATGAATGATAAGACATATTGAGAAAATAGCATATTGACAGGACGTTGAATTAAAGAGGTAGATCTTAGTCAATTTCCTGCACATTTTTTTGGAAGACATAGCGGATGCTTCTTTGCTAACTCTATTGACCCTATATATGAATAAATAGAGCAAGAGTCATGGTCTAACCTTATGTTCTGTATATTGAGCAGTTGTAAATACGTCTAAATATTTAGTATTGTTCAAGAGATTAATAAAACATTGCCGTACAAATGTACAACTTGAGTTTTTTAGTTTCAATACTAACACGGATATGTTTGAAGATTTTGGGATTTTCCTCCAATTCTAAAATTTCGGACAATGTTTCTGATTGATTTCCCCTACATCTTATCTGCACAATTGTGATAAAAGGGCGTGATACTCCTAAATCTCTTATAAAGAATGGGCTTAAAAATATGTCGTTTGAGGACTTATAATTGTCTACGACGAGCTATACTAAATATTGAGGTGATCTCAGGGACATGATCAGTTCTACAAAATGGTATTAACATGTAGATCATTGATACAATATTTTTAAGAACAATAATTTTACAATCCGAATTTATTGTAAAAAAATTCACATGTATCGATATTAGAGGCTCTCTGTTCCTTACACATGTTCCTTTACATCTTTGCCATGATTCATGGGAGGGAACAAAAGTTAAAGCATAGATGAATTGGTTTGAGCGTGGCCTGGTATAAATCCATGCTTTTGTTTTTGCTATAATGAGGAAGGCAACAAGGAAATCGGTGCTTCACTAGGATCAATGATCCTGAGATATTGATGTGTAGTAATAGTAATGATAGAAGTATATGCCATAATTCAGGCCAAAGATAAATTAAAATTAAATAATTCTCACTTAAAATACAACAGGGGTTCCAAGCCCCCGTAATTCAGTATTAGGCACAGGTGGAGACACATTTGACTTTCAAAGTTAACTTTAAGCATACACGCGAACACATTAGACTCTAAAATTTAATTTCATTATTTTCTTACATGTAATGAATAAAAATAGGAAGAAATTTGATTTTGATAAAAAAGGGAGCTCTTTTCCATTTGTTATTCCACGTTCAGGTTTATATATGTTTCATTTGGGGGTAGCGATATTCCTTTGTAATTTGCAATATGATCTTAGATCTGAGTGAAGCACTGTTTGTAATTCATATCTGTGGGACGAATGAGTTTGTAATTCATATTTATAAACGTAGTATAGGTTATGACTGCGGTTTTGCAACGTGCAAGTCTCGAGTATATATAAACTGCAACCTGCCATGATATGAATTACAGCACCGAATTAATCCAATCGGAGTGTTGATGGGCGTCTATAACTTTAATTTGGTTAGCCGCGACATATACAGGGACTGTCAACAGCAAGTATCCGTTTTCGTTTGGTGAACTCTGTGGTACTGTCTGTTGT
Organism: Vigna umbellata; assembly: GCF_029865625.1. Classification (NCBI taxonomy): domain Eukaryota; kingdom Viridiplantae; phylum Streptophyta; class Magnoliopsida; order Fabales; family Fabaceae; genus Vigna; species Vigna umbellata. Next base: position 75,049,192 of record NC_142165.1, on the reverse strand, counting down.
ATTTGTCACCCAGCCTCCAATCCTTGAAAACTCATTAAGGGATCGGTGATCGTTATAATAAACGAATATGACCAGCTTGATTATCTTTTATTCCTTTTCCATTTATCATGAAAAAATTGCCTCATCTGGGGCTTGATTTTTGTACATTAATTTCATTAATTTGTAAATCTTGTAATGTATAAATAAAATTAGCAAATGTTGTGATGGGGCAACTTTCTAGTATTACAGTTACAAGGTTATCAGGTCGTGGATTATTTCTAGTTATCACCATAGGAAAACGGCCCAGATTTTGAAATTTCAGTCACTGTTCTTGAATTTGGCTGTGGCGCTGATCGAATGTTTCAGAAACAAAATTGGATGTTTGCTTGAAATAAATTTACACATGATATATTTGAGGTGCTACAAGGTGTGGCAATGAGATATAAATTTTTCTTTACCTATCATTTTTATGGTTCTTCTAAGATGTAACTCAAGTAATCAACACCTTTCTCAAGTTTCTGGAACCCATTTTTCTTAGGTTTTAAATATTTCCCTTTTGGTTCCTTTTTCCTTATTTTGCAGAAGTAGAACTTAAAGATAGCTGGAGCGTTGGGGCGGGGAAAACAGCAAAGAGGTTGATGTCCAGAGAAACAGAGACCGCAGGGAAAAGGAAACTATATATAAAACTATCCAAGAAATCCCACCTAACCCCAAGGAGCCTTGGGACCTTGAAATGGACTATGATGACACTTTGACGTTGGAAATTCCTATTGAACAGTTGCCAGATGGTGACGGTGCAGACATAACAGTTTCCCCCAATCAGGTTGCAGAGCATACTGTTCAAGGGGTGGCCTCCACTTCTTCGACAAGTGTGGCTCCTGCTGAGCCTGATTTAGAATTGCTTGCCGTACTGCTGAAAAATCCAGAGTTGGTATTTGCCTTAACTTCTGGACAAGCGGGTAGCATACCGGGTGAAGACGTAGTGAAGCTGCTTGACATGATCAAGAGAGGAGGTGCGAACTTGGGTTTAAGTGAAAATACAAATGGGAGCTATGGCACGAGTGTAAAAGCCCCGGATAAGGTGGAAGTTTCGCTCCCATCTCCAACCCCTTTAAGCGATCCAAGAACGGTGCGTGATTTGAGTTCATACTACCACTATTTGTCAAAGATCTTATCATCATTCTTGATGTCTCCTATTACAGTGCCATGCACACCCCACTTTAGCCATGTTGGCTTATACGTGTTGAGAGCGGAGAGCGTCTAACACTTTAATATAATAGCATAGACTGGGCCAAATTGAGATAAATCAATTGATTTCTAAGTTTTTCTTGTGCTTTTTATATGACAAGATTTTGCACGGTCAGGTCCTTGCGTGGCACCAAATAAATAGTCTATATCAAACAGCTAATTTAGGCAAAACAAGGTTCCCTACTTCCCTTGGAGTAGTTGTACTGGCATTTAGAGTAGCCCTCAATATTTTCGTACATTTTACAATTTTCAACGTGATAAAATCTTTGAAATCCTTAATATTTTCATCAATTATAAAAAAAAGTATTGGTTACTGTATTAACTAATGTGCTCCCATTTTATTAACTTTTCAGAATGGATGGAGCTCAGAAGCATCAAAAAACCCCTTTTCACGGCGAAGTGTAGCATCTGATAGAATTATCCAGAACCATGCTGCAGTGACAACTACCAACTTACTAACTCAGATTCCCATGACTAGCACTACTGCACTAAGGCAACAGCCAGCAGTAGTGGTTTCATCTTCGAGGCATCTCTCAAGCACAACAGTTTCTCCATATTCACTGCATCAGGCAACTAATGTTAATCCTGAAAAGCAACAACCACTGGGGCATGTACAAATACCATCCTCAAATGTAGGCTTAACCATGAAGAAGAACTTAATCACTACCAATGCACCTTCAGTTAACTATTCTGGCATTCACTCAGCTGTAGCAATGCGGGGTAATGGCACCAATTATGTAAAACCCGTACATAGTATGAATGTACAACACGAGGGTGTGTCTAATTCCTTCCCACAGTCATCCTTCAAGCTACCCTCACCAACGCCGTCAAATTCAGCCTCACAGCAGCAAAGACATCAACAACATATAGTCCAGGAAGCCCATTACACCGAACCTCCTTATCGTAACCCTAGCCGTTCCTACCCACCACAAACCGAAAAATCAGACCATGGGTCTGAAAGCGCGTGGAGAATTAGGCAAGATGTTCCATTCAGTTCTCAAAGAAATCCTAACAACTATAATACAATGGTTGGGGGATCCAGGCAATCTGGTTTTTGGGATAGAAATAATCAAGGAGGGGAAGATTTTGAATCATGGAGTCCTGAAAATAGTCCAACTAGAAATCCTAGGTATATACCAGGTAGAAACTACCCAGATTCCAGAGTGAATCATGGAAGAAATCATAGACCTGAATGGTCAAGACAGAGGGGTTCTTCTGAACACTGGGACCCTGACAGGCAGGGAAATAGAAAGTGGCATGATCAGAGGCGATAAGTTTTGTGCTCAGATTGATTTGTGATTTTATCTGACTCATTAATTTTCCGGATGTATAGAATTGGATTGAATTCTGATAGCAATATATTTCTTGTTATTGGAGAGTGCAGATGGATCTTAACCACATCATCAGCATGGAATGATTGTTGGAAAAGGACGCTGTTCTACATTTGTAGTATCTATAGTGTAATGGCTAATGAGTCTCACTTATTAATTGTAAAAAGAATATTATAAAACTAAAATTTACCCGGAAAGGATTGATTCTGTTTCATTCTTTTTTCTTTAACTATTAGGCTTAGTTAATAGTTGAGCATTTTGGTGGCTCTTTACCGCTTTTAGATAACAAGTTAAAGTGAGTTGCGTTAAATTTCATTGGCTTTTTGAAAACTTGCCATGAATAGTACGTAATATTATTGGAACCGGTCAATCACTGAGGACGCACAAGAGATGGGATAAGGAAACCGATAACGCATCAAAATCCTAAATTTGATACTTGGAACTGAAACTGATCTAATCAATATTTATAAAGGTGACTTTTTTAGGTATATATATAAATTTTATTTTTAACTAATTGTTATTTTAAAATAAAATAATTATATTTTTATTTTTATCCTTTAAATAACTTCATTATTTTTAATTAAGATAATTTTGTCATTATTTTATTTTAATTAAATTACTATTTATTTAAATTTATTTTTTTTTAATTAAATTGATCATCTACAATAAAAAAGACACGTGCACACTAGTTTATTTAATTAATATACTTTTAATCATTGGTTTAAATTAATCATATTACAAATTATGGGTAGAATTTACTAATTAAGAAATGGAGATTATATTTTTAACAAAATCTAGTTAAAGTAAAAAGTGAGTGAATATTATTCAAATTAAAAAATATTGTTTAAAATATCTTTAAATTAGCTCTTAAGTTCTTAGCATAGTCTCATGAAATCCGTCAGGTCAACAACATTTTTACATTTACAAATTACAATAGTGACTTGTACATTTTCTATTCGCCAATTCATCCTATAATTCTATTTCATTCTCCGTATTTTTAGCAGACACGTTTTAGTTTAAAAAACACCATACTATTATTATTTCAGAAAAAATACAGTATAAATGATGTTTTTATTACTCTTCTAACGGGAGAAGTTGCTACATGATGATGTGTAACTAGTGTTCTAAAAATGGGTCACCACGGGTTTGAGTCGGGTTGGGTTTGAAAAAAATTTAATTTTTTTTGTGCGAATTAGTTTTCAACTCGGCTCACTTAGAATCCGACTTACACGGGTGAACCCGTGGTGAGCCGGGTTGGCTTACCAACCCACCTAATTTAATTTATTTATTTATTTTGTATTTCAATATTATTAATTAATATTTTTTTATTATATTATAGATGAGATAAAAAAAATTATTTCAAGAGAGAAAAATATTATAGATTTATCTATTTAAGTCTCTAATATTATTTTTTATTTTGAATTATCTTTTAATGTTTAACAGAAGAAAATTTATTTAGATTTGAATTAAAAAAAATATAATTTTAATTCTTTTATTTAAAAAATAATTCATAATTAAGAGAGTTAGTGAATCAATCCGTTTAACCCACTAATCCGTGGTTGAGTCGAATTCGAATTTTTTAGCTTGCTAATAAGTGAATCAGATTGGATTAATTCATTAAGTGACTAACCCGTGAACCGAATCGATTATCGCTTTAACATATAAAGGGAAAGTAAAAACATATTTTAGGAAATAACACAATTTCTGTACCAATTACTATATTTCTGTGACGATAAAATTTCTATGACCATCGTTACATCATACTTTCTGCTAATACCTTCTTTCAAATACAAGGGGTGACATCATAGGAAGAGTTGGAACTGCGGCCAGAAAAGTGTTAATACATCGTATTTATTAAAAAAAGGTAGTTTTGAAAATTAAAAAATTATTCCATTATACATTATTTAATAACTTTGTCACATTTAATTGGATAATTGTAAGCAATAATTTATTTTTCCTTGTATATTTAATTGTTCATAAAATAATAAAACTATACATATTTCAATATGATAAAAATGTATTTTGACCAGTCTTATTTAATGAATTGTGTAATCTATTTTCATAGTTTCAATAATATATTTGTAATGTTATAAATAGTACCATAAACCAATTTAGGACTGAAATTAAAATCTTTTGGTTTAGGTTAGTGGAACAATATCATTTTATTTATTTTTATTAATTATTGCAATTATCTTTTTATTATTTTATTTTCAGTGTAAGAATATAGATATCAAAATAAGATTACTAAGTTAAAAATAAAATAAAATAAAATAAAATTTAAAAGGTAAATAAAAAAAGTCACTATAACTTTTATTTGGTTTGAAAATCCATAACGTAAAAACCTTATCAATAAAGTTTTATTATTAAAATAATATTCTAAAAACCAATTAAGTAATAAATAAAAAATGATAAATACTGTGTCGTAATTAATATATTTTCTCTGTATTTAGAAATTTAATCAGACTTTCAATCTCGTAACTAAAATCTCAATTCATCATTTTCTTGTCTTAGGCTTTGTTATTTTGCAGAGACTTTTGTAGAGATTTAGGAAAAATGATTATGGAGAAAATGATTTGAATAGATTTGAATAAGTTTAAAAGTAATTTTTTTAGTAGATACGTGAATAAATGAGAATGGATTTAAAAAAAAATTTAAAGAAATTAAGATAAAATTTGATTGATGTGATAAGATAAAAAAATTGTTTAATTAATAAAAATTAAACATTACTAAAATATCTTTAAAATATCTTTAGTAATAAAAATAATATAAAATTATAATTATTAATATTATATATAATTATAAAAATTATTAAAAAAAAAGAAAAAATAAAAATTAAATTTTAACTCTTGAATATTAAAAAGAGAAAAAAAAAGTCTAAACCCTTTCTTCCCTCTAATTTTGGGACTCATCCTTCTTCTTCCATGTTTCTAAATCACATACAACCTGCAATACAAAATAAATGAGTAAAGAATCATTAAAACAGAAAATCGCACACCACAAATCTCTCCCCCTCAGCGAAGATGAAATAAGTTCAGCAAAATTCCCTCCCTTCTTTCTTCTCAAATCTATTTAAACGAACATGAAAAAAAACTTCAATCCGTCCTTCCAAATCGCCTTAAACATTATCATCCTTAAAACGAACACAGCATTAAAGTCAGAGATATATTTTTGAAAAAAAATATTTTATGTAAAGTATTAATAAAAATACAAACTAATCAGCCTAGAATAAAATTCGACTGGTTGAGCCGGAGATCAGATAATTGTAGTCTGATTATTAAACTCGACAGATATGAATTCCGAATATGATATCATCACTTCAACGGCTCTTTCCATACTCCTGCGTCTCTTTATCTCTTCTTTGGATTCGAAATGTTCAAAAGAATGACGCAACTCGATAAATTCTACTACCAACTAAACAATCAAAAAAAGAAAAAAACTAACAGAAGTTATAGTTAAAGGCTCAGCAGGATCCATTGGTAGTTTTGTAATCACGAAGGAACAATTTTCCATTCGCTCATAAAATAGGTAGTTTTCAACATCATGGCCTTCAAAATCAAAACACAACAAACATGAAAGATAGTTAGATACTGACGCGAATACGAAAAGGCTTGAAAGCGCACACCAAAGCGAAGAGTTAAATCCGAGACGAGGAAGAAGCAGAGAGAAAGAGTGTGGATGCTGAGTTTAAATAGGAAGAGTGGTCTAATTAGGGTTAGGGTTTGTGGCCGAAACGGGGATTCGTGTGTCCAATGACGAAAATGTCCTCCATTACGTATGGGTCCTTTAAAGGATGGCGTGGGCCTTCTTGTGTAGGTTGGGCTAACTCTCAAAAGCCCATTAGCTGAATTGCTATGGGGAGAAAAAATAATGTAGGACACAATCGTAATTTAAATACATGAAAAGATTAAATATTATTTTTAGGATCACGATATTTTAATAACTTTTTTTTATAATTTTTTAACAATAGATTACATAGATTACATGTTAATATTTTATAGGTTAGTATAAGAAAGTTGTCAAAAAACACTTTTTCCTAATTTTTATATTATCAACTACCTCTTTATAAATCAACATCTCCTCTTTTCTCTGCTATTCCCACTCCCCCAACCTCCTTGAATTAAAATGAACAGTTATAGGTCTTTCAAATATGTAATACAATTGTATATTTCATCTTAAGTTCTAAAGTACTTATGAAATGAAACTATAAATCTCATGTCACGTAATTAATATGTGTATTCCCTATTATATTTTTTACACTAATTAAGAAAGTAAATTCAACATCATTTAATTTGCCCAGTTTCATTTAAAAATAGGAAAAAGAAAAACTATGAACATGCAAATAGGATTTTTTTTTTTCATTTTATGACAACTTACAACTTAATTTTAGTGGTAATATAATATGATCATTTAAAAATTAATCTTTGCATTTATAAAGGAAAAGAGGGGGATGAAGAGATCGATATGACATTTCTCAATCGATTTTTATTTTATTTTTCATTTTGATGAAGTAACTCACTTGGGTTAGAGAGACAAATGCAGTAAATTTATGAGTTTGGGATTAAGTTTGATTGAAATTGGGTAGATAATCTAATTCAAATCCAGTTCTAACCATCGAAACGTTCCATAGTTTGGTGACTAACTCTGTATAATCAGAAGCATACATGATAAAGATCTGCTCTCAAACATCCCATATGGGTTCCTCCATTGCTGCTGAATCCTCGTGTGGAAAATGGTGATGAAAATGGTTCATGACTCTAGAAGTTGAACCACCAATGCCCAAAAAGTCATGAACAGTTGTCATGTCACTCCCTCCAAACCTTGATGGCTGCATTGGGTTATTTTCAACCACGTCTTTTCCATGGATCAAACCAGAACAATTACTAACTTCTTGTTCCACATTCTTCATCAATCCCGGATTGTGGTCACTCCCCAGAGGCATTTGGCTGAACATTCCCACATCGTTCATAGCAGACCCGGCAGTGTTGGTGTCAAAAACTTGTGAAATTTCTTGTCCTTTATGAAATAACTGATTGATGAATGCTCCTCCACCACTCACCCCAGCCATGTTGGAGAGATCAGGCTGTGGAGAGAAATGGTCGTAGGAGTTGTTATGCTGCAGCATGGCACCAGAATATGGCGGCCTAGTGGAAGAAACATGATCAGGAGCAGCAGTGCTACTAACAAAGCCTTTTTGCATCATGGGGGAGTTAATGGTATTGCTTGCAGTGGCACCCATTTGGGCTGCTTTCTGTAACAAAGCTGTTGCAGACATCTGAGCCGAGGCAGCAATTAGTCCTCCGTTTTTGTTGTCTTGCAAGTAATTGAAGCTTGATGAGGTGTTGGAACCCAGTTGGAGGCTGGAAGAAGAAGGAGACATGCTTTTTGGGCCACCAAAAAGTGCACCTGCATTGGTAGAGAACATGCCCCCTCCCATGCTCATAGACTTGAATGGTATTGGGACAAGTTCTTGGGGGAGTGATTTCAGTGGGTTCTTAGGGTCATAAGCTGTGTTGGGACTAGTGTTTAGAGGCATGGTAGACATAAGATCCGGTATTTGATTCTGCAGGTTTGGTGGCATGCCACTTGTCAGACCCTGGTTCACTCTGTTGTTTTCTTCAGTTAATGCATCACAGAAAGCTCTGTGAGTGATAAAACTATCTCTCCTGCACCATGTACAGAAACTCTTAGACCTCTAAGAGGACATTTTAATAGTTTTAACTGCTCAGTTGTCTGAACAAGGTCAAAATGAAAACTTACGCAATATACTTTTTTTTGCTACTATTTTCTTATCAGAACTAGAGTTAAGAATCTCTAATACAAAGCTTTTATGTTGATCTTGAAGCATACAGATTCTTAAGAACGCCATCTAAGTTTTATCCATGATTTTAGATAACTTTATCATCTATGCAAAGTGCAAATTTCTCTTATAACCACTTCAATTCAACTGTGCCGTGTGCATTGAATAAGAAAGGAGTTTGTACCTGGAAAATATGGTTCCACAGTCACATTTGTATTCCCTGGTGCCACAAGTTTTCTGGTGGGCCTTCCAATCAGACTGCACTGCGTATCTCTTAGAGCACTTGTCACATTTCCATTTCTTCTCACCGTGTTTGCGGCTATAGTGCTTTTTGATGCCAGTGAGGTCTCCTAATGCACGACCTGGGTTATGGTGCACGCATGATGGCTCAGGGCAAACATACACACGTTTCTTAGCCTCAGTGCTTGTTCGTTGCCTCAGTTTCCACGGAAGATTGTGACCTCTGCGGTGCAACTGAAGGTTTTGGTCCCTCTGAAACCCTTTGTTGCAGATCTCACACACGAATCTATTTGTTGCCATCAGTGTGGTTGGTGATAAAGCAACAACTTCAGCACTGGGGTCTATTTCATAAAACATATCCATTAGCAAATAACATGATACCATGCTACTTCTGAAAACTGAGAAAGACTGAGCAGATAAAACATTATACAAATAGTAAGGGTATGCATAGTATTCGAATCAGGAACTTTTTTGCCATTTTCCATATCGCTTTATGTTTAACTTCCCTACTTTGATAGCCATAACCAGAAGTAAAAATACAAGGTTATCTAAAGTTAGTATTTTTTTAGCCAAGATTAATCTTTTCAGAAATATTTACTAAATGGTTGATGTTTTTGAATAGAGGGTTGTTTACAGAGTAGGACATGGAATCTCTCTAGAATTTGACCAGCAGAGAAACTAAACTATACAAACACGAAAAGTTGATTTGTCAGTCTGCAATTACGATCAGTAAAAAAGAGAAAAGAAAAGAAAGGAAACTGAAGTTGAGGTAGTTGAGTATTTGCCTGGGGTTCCTGGAAGGTTTCTTTTCTTCTTGGTTTGTTGATTAGTGGAAGCATTGGTATTGGAAGCAGCAGATGGTCCTGAAGTAGAGTCATGAAGGTGGTTTTGAGGGTGTTGGTGTTGGGTTTCTTGATGAACTTCTTCCCCATTGTTTCCTGAGGAGAAGCTTCCTTCATCACCTGAAATATTTGACATTGGAGAGGGTAATGGAAGGTTCTGTGTGTCTTCTCTGATGTTTGTATTTTGCGTTATAGGTGATGGACCTCACTAAAAGCTGTGGCTTGTTTTTTGGTGTATCCAAAGAAGAATCCAGTCTCCCCCTAGAGGAAGACAAAAGCTGAGAGAGTTTTTGGTTTGTGTTTAGGACTTAGAAACATGATACCAATATTGGAAGCTGGTCTTCTTTGGCCTTATATAATTATATATAATGCTTATGTCAAGACAACTATGTAAATGCCCCCGAGCTTCTCGCTATTATTCTACTTTCTTAAACACCACTTCATTTCCATTTAATTCCTTAATATTTGTTTGTCTGCAACTTAAAACTGCATCACTCTCTTACAAGGAATGTTGTTCGTGATGGAGACTTTAGCCTGTTAATGTCTCTAACCGAAACAACCATACTATAAAGGCTGGTAAATTTCAGAATTTCTTAAGCTATTACTCATAAACTAAATTTTCTATACAGATTCAAGCCTATATATAACATTAGTATTAGTTATTCATAAACATATAATTTATGCTCTTATATGTACCTGGGAGATGTAAATATTTCACTTTTATTTTTCTTAGTTTCAAACATTTAACTTTTTCTTTAATAGATGAAAGCATGCAAACTCTTCCTCTTTATATTATTTGCCTGGAAAATTATTTGCTTATTTTTTACAAAGCTATATCTTAATAAATTATGTGACTTTTATAGTACAATTTCAACCATAAATTCTTTTGTAGTATATTTTTTAACATTTATATATAATAGAATTAGATTAGTCGTTACTTTATAACTCTAAATATTTTATTGAATAACACAATTTTAGTTCAATTTTAATAAAAGTCGTGTTGGAATATGACACAAATTTAATTTAAAATACTCTAAACTAAAGTCGTGTTAGATTGACACAACCCCATCTTAAAAATATTTCGTACAAAAATCATATCACTCTCACATAACTTTCTTAATATAAATTATCCATCTTTATAATTTTTTTAAAATTTACCAATTTTTATAATTAAAAAAAAACACCAGAATGATGCTTTTGCCGAGAAAGTAATATTATGCCATTTTGATCACTGTATTTAGCAATGTGTTTAACCACGACTGTCATGTTAGTGTTTTAAAAACATGAATTAACTTGCACCCAAAAGGAGAGAAAAACAGTTTCATGCTTCTTACCCTACCAAGAAGTATATATCTTCATATAAAAAAGTAGCTACAAATGACATAATAGAGGGTTGCTACCGAGTTAACCAAGATTCAAGCTTAAGAGCAACGACAATAACAAAGAGTATCCTATGACCTCCTAAATATTCCATTGTCCACTTGCAAAATGTGAACAGAAAAAAAGAAGTTAATTAGAGATATTTTCAAGATTTGCTATTAAATTTTAATTTCAGTTGAAGATCGTTCTTCTAAATCTCAACTAAGCGTGACAAATGTTGTAGAAAGGTTATATGAGATTGATTAATTAAGATATTGTGTAGACAGGTTTCTCAAGTAATAGTAGATAGAAAGGTAATCTATTTAAGGCAATAAAAAGTTTATTTTTTAACAATTGCTTGAAGCAGTCATAATCATAGAAATTTTTTACACTTGTTTATGTTGAATTTTACAGCTTAATGTAAAAGGAGAAGAAAAGAAAGAGACAAAAACTAGAATATGAAGGATGAACTAAGCTTCAAATCTTGAGTCAATTATATTTTTAGTCATTCGAATGCCAAATTCTCTTCTCCGTATGAAACTAATATATAAAAACGACGAAAAAGACACCGAAGAAATTATCGATGCAGAGGTCGATACAATTCACGATGCATGCATACTTACAACAACACAACGACAAAAGCTTCCCAACATTTACGTAAGCTATATATTTATGTCACACACATTTCTTTATTATCTTAAAGAAAGACCAACACCACCATGTAATTTTATTCACCTTCTTTATCCAAATCAAACTAAATTTAAGTAATATATAGGTTGAAAAATATAACTAAAAAAATAAATTTAACAAAGATAATCAGTTAATTTGTTTGAAAGAAGGTAAATTTTGACAGAAGAATTGAATATTTTAGTGAGATGTATGATAAGAAAAATAAACTATTTTGGATAGTAATTTGTTGATAATAAATAATTGATGTGGTTGCTAAGGGACATGGACAAAGGAGCTGTATAGATAAAACCAACATGGGAGACAACTGTGAATAATTCTTTGGTATGGGGATGTCTCATAGTTTTCTGACAGTTTGTTTATGTTTTATCCAAGGATAGGTAACACATAAAAGTAATATTGTTGATATGGACATGCATTGATTAGGTTAATAACTATTAATTTTTTTCGTATTTTAGTATTTAGTCGTTCATCAAGCTGCGTGGAGTTTTCTGAGTTGGGAAATTGATGTGAATGATTTTCTATTTTATCTAGGCTAGAATAACATGACACAATTACGAATCATTCTTACACAAGAATGCCTCATATTTGTAAATTAGTCAATTAATAATTCAGGATACATTTAAGATAGGTCATACACAATTAATATACTCCATAATAAAGTCTGTATATTCAAGATATTTTAATATTTTAAATTTTAGTAAATTAATTTTTGTAAAGAAATGCGAACATGATACTACTACCATCTCCTCATATCTATTAAAAAATAAACTATTTTTTAATACATGTCATTTTAACAATACAACCTTTCATCTCCGTGTTAAAAAAATTCACCGTCTTTTTACTTTAATAAATTAAATTATATGGAACTCAAACAAAAGTTAATTTATATATATATATATATATATATATATATATATATATAGAGAGAGAGAGAGAGAGAGAGAGAGAGAGAGAGAGAGAGAGACATTTAATATTATACTTTTCCATTATTTCTTAAAAAAATAATTCACAACAAATATTTTAATAGCTTAATCAACTGTGTATTTTCTGTTTATATTTGTATATAAAAGTTACCTCCTAATTAATATTTAATTATTATTTTAATTAAACATTATGAATCACTTTAAATTTGGTTCTATATTTTTATATATTAGTCCCAAAATATATTTAAAAAAAATAAAAGTATTTGAATTAACTGTTAACTTTATATAGTTATCAATTATATGATATATATATATATATATATATATATTATTTTCATATATTGAATAATTAATTTTAATTAAATTATTAAATATAACACATTTACTGAACTTAACAAATGTAATGCTAGTATTTGCATATTAAATGAATACATTACTTTAAGTCTATTATTAAAAAAATTAGTATCTAAGAAGAAAATAAATTTGTGTATACACTAAAACATACTGTAATTTGCTTTAAATATTAATTTATTAAATATAGTTTGAAATTTAATTCAAATATATGCACGAATATGATTTATATGAATATACATGTGTATGTATAGTAAATTAAAAATGTTTTAGCATACATTTCAGTAGAAAATTATTTTAAAATCTTATAAGAATATTTTTTTAACAATATTAAGTCAAATAGACTAAAGTAATATTCATCACGCCAGAAAATATAATAATCACTATTTTTAAGAAAGAAAAACAATATTTATATTTTGATTAACTTAAAAAGACGGTGGTATTAGTATAGTGATGGTATTTTTCATTAAATTAAATTACACATTTTAGCATGAAAAACTATAACAGTGAACTAGTGGCATCTTATCTCATGACTGTAATTTTTTCTAAGTGTCCTTTTTTATTTTTGTAAAACTATACTTGTGGGTAGTAATAAGTTAAATACGTTTTTTTTTTTAACATGAAATGTATTTTTTTTCTTACTTATTTATGTATTGAAGAGACATGTGAATTCAAGCTGTCAATTACAACGACAATACAACCATGCTTTCAGTTTGGTACCTAAAATAAGCAACACACACCCAGTTTCTTTATTCATAGAGTTCATACCATTTAAGCAGTTTAACTTTGACATAAATGTAATGAAGAAGATACAGAAAATAAAAACTTAGTTGTATTTTGAGTTTCTTGATTATCATTGAAATTCAATTTTGTTATTTTCTGTGTGTGTGTGTGTGTGAATTTTAGTTTATTGATTAACTATTGATATTTAATATTTAGCACAGATATTGATGTGATCACTTTTTATATTTAATTAAATATTTAACATAGGTGTTCACATAATACTAATTATTGGCCTCTCACACTAAACAAAGTAGGTTTAAATCTGGTCATTGAACATTGAAGACGCTAATAAATATCACAAAACTCTGAAAAGACATGTTGCTTGGTATTAAAGATTCACATTATAACAACCAGTTTGTTTTATCTTGGGATTCCTCTAATAAATACCTTGTGTTTCTTTTCATAAAAAACTTTACCAATAATTTCTTTTAACGATTTTTTTCTATTAAAACTCAGATGAGAAAACGAAAAAAATATTTGGACTCTATCCCAAACTAAAATTAACTAAGCAAAAATATATACTTTTTAGAAAAAAGTGATATAAAGATAAAAACTGGCCCTTACATCCATTTTGATCCTTAGAGCTTTCCCATCAATAATCCATCTTCAAATCATTGGTCAAATCAGTAACATTCTTGAAAAAAGATAAAGAGAATAAGTGAATATGGACAGATGACTTTGATCTTCATGTATATTTATGATTTATGGATACATTTGAAACAATGAAATTATAAGCAGTTTAGAGTGAAGACTAGAAATATTTATGAAATGGATGGCCCCTGAAGAAGAAGTTAGCCTAACCTTTTACACAAATTATGGAGGGCCCCTATTAAGATCGATGCCATAACTATATGCCTGGATAATATTCTCCTCCTCTGCTCTTGTGTCCACCATAGAATCCTCAATGCCATCATCACAGGTGCCACTAACAATTGTGTCGCTACTTACACGAACACACTTGGACTTTGGATTATTGTCTGAACATTCTGTGTTCTTTCTTTTCCTCTTTGAGTTGATAAATCTGTACTCAAGTGCTTCCAATGCTTTTGTGGTCAACGGTCGGTTCCTAGTGCTCTGACGACGGTTGACAAGGATAGACTGCTGCTCGTTGTTTCCATCAGGAAACTCCTGTGTGGCATTGAATTGTGTTATCTCAGATGGAGAAGATGATGCATTTGCAAATTGATTGTCATTTTGCACTGTTACCCCAGAGGATGGTATTTCCATTTCAAGTCCTAAATCAGGGGCAACTTGAGGAAAATTCAAGTCAATCAACATCCTGGTTTCAGAATTTTCTGCAGACTCTTCTCTAACCAGGCGGTTCTCGCTGACACTACCTTCATGGCTAATGTTCGACGGACTGCCTTTAGCCAGATAATTTGGTAAAGACAAATTTCCAGAACCCATAGAAAAAACCATGTCCTCAGATGCTTCTTGCAGATTTGATGGTGAGATTGGTTCATTTAAATCAAAGTTTCTATCCACAGAAGTACTTTTAGTGCAGTGACTATTTTCTTGATGGTTACAAGCTCTTAACTTCTGCATTGCCGTGATGCAGGGAATTGTGCAATCGGATGTCATCTTTTGTGTATGGGAATGCTCATTGATCTCCCTTAAATGCTCACCATTATGCAAATCAGAATGAAATCTATGATATTTTCCTTCTTTATTGATGCTGAGGGCCTCAGGAACGCAAGTACAATTTGATGAGTCTATACACAACCCCTTATAAGAGAATTCTTCAATAGGGTTGGAGGAATTACCTTGTTCAACCTGACCTTGAATAGGATAGAAAGAGTTCGCTTGTTTAAATTGATCTTCAACAGAGCTTGATGCATGAGCTTGTTCAATCCGATCTTTTATAGGGCCTGAAGCATGAGCTTGTTCAATCCGATCTTTTATAGGGCCTGAAGCATGAGCTTGTTCAACCCGATCGTCAATAAGGCTTGAAGCATGAGCTTGTTCAACCCGATCATCAATAAGGCTTGAAGCATGAGCTTGTTCAACCCGATCTTTAATAGGGCTCAAAGCATGAGCTTGTTCAACCCGGTCTTCAATATGGCTTGAAGCATGAGCTTGTTCGACCCATTCATCAATAGAGCTTGACACATGAGATTTTTCAACCTGGTTTTCAATAGCACTTGAAGCATTATCTTGCTCAACATGACCCTTGATAGCATTCAAAGCTCTATATTGTCGAACCTGATCTTTTGATTCGTAAGATGTATCTTTCTCAGATTCACTAGAGCAGCTAGAGATGGTAGATATATTTGTAGTTTCAGAAGGTAAGCTTCTCATCTGTATGACATTACGTTGATTCATATCATGAACCATGCTGGTATCTACAATTGTAAATTTCCTGACATCTTGATTGCACTTTGAACGATGAGATTGAAGGTACTGAGCTTGTTCCCCACATGACACCCCCTCCAGGTCTCGTTTGTCAGGAGTTTTTTCCCTATCTACACTGCACTCAGTTGCTTGACTTTCAGTCTCAAGAAGTCCAGGGTCAGATGCTACTTTATTCAACACATCACTTATAGAATCAAAGTAGTGGTTACCTTTTACCAGTTTCCTTCTTGAAAATTTCTTAATATCCGGTACAAGAAAAACCAAAGACTGCTTTGATCCAGAAACATCTTTAGGCTGTTCAGAATGCCAGCCTTTTGCTAAAAGACGAGGCCAAACAGCTTCCCAGAAGAGATCACTGGATCGAGCTTTACTCAACCTAAAATCTCCTGTGAGAAACTTGATTATATCTGCAGATGTAAGAGAGGAGCAAGCTTTGCCAATTGGTATTTCAGGGCGAACAGAGAAGATGTGATTCGTCTTTGTTGGCTCAACAGCAGTGCCAGTGAGATCTTGCTTCCCTTTTCCAATACCTACTGCAGCTATAAGCAAGTCAATGCCAACTGCATCCTTTAAAGAAAACACATATTCTTCAAAAGGCATCTTTCCCTCCCCAAAATTCCTTGAAATCTGCAGTAACATAACAGGAACTCAGGAGACGTTGTTCTATGGTAAGAAAATACATGAGCTTGTAGAAATACCAGTTTAGCAGCGTATGCATAATAGCTGTGTGAACTATTTTTTGAGAAATGGCCATTTAAGGCGCTAAAATGCTTGGTAGGCAATGTCCCACTATGCAAAAACTAGGAGAACATAAATTATCACAACACATGCGACCTCAGAATGTGAAGAAAAACATTTGTTGTAATTCACTCTGGTGAATCTTTTCCAAATTGAGATCAATAGACTTATCTCAGCAACAGATGTCGGGGAAAAAGTTCACAATCTTTTTAACTTCAAAAAAGAACCACTCAATGACGTGTAAGCAAATCCTGTTTTTAACTCATTGCTAGATAGTTCAATTTTTCGATGAAAGGAATCTTGCATTTCTGCTAATTATGAGATGTAGTAGTCTTGAAAATAAAGTAGACAGCCCTAAATACCTATCACTAAGCATTTACTACTAAAGGACTTAGTTTAATGGGATAATAATATAAGAAACATGCTTGAGAACTGAGATATTGTTATAAGATCAAGCACATATTTTCTATGGCAATAGAAACATTGTAATTTAAGGTCAATCTCTTAAAAACAACAGAATGACTATGACAACTTGTAACCTGAAACTTAAATGTTGCAAACTCAACCTTAATACCATAATCAAATTATTTAATGCAGAGAGGATCAACAAAGGAAAAATTGACAAATAAAAGAGAATGGGAAGGGCCTGATTATCGGGCCATTATCCATACATTACCTAATTTTGCATTATGACACCCGTTTGCTGGTGTCTAGTTTTTCTCTAAATTCTTGTTCGATTAGTTACCGTGCTTATTCATGTACAGATTTTATGACCAATGTAAGAGCCAATAACTGCTGAAATCTCTTTATATACCATTGGTACTTGACAACAAGCATCATGATAATTCACATATATGCAGAAACACTTCATGAAAGGGTGGTACTTATTTTAAATCAGTTTCATTAGCTCCAAGTTCACTTAATACCAATTGATACCAAATTATTTCACAAGATAGACAGAATGTCCAGCACAATTTTCCACAGGCTAGCATAAAAATTTAACTTCCAAACAAAATCATCATCAAACTAATACAGCTTTTAAACAAATATATAAAAGTCAGCCACACTGACAAGGATTTATTTTAATAACTATCTATTATCATTATAATGCAAACACAGTCTGCAATTTCAATGACAATAAATCTCTATCAGTTTGAATTTCTTAAAGAACATTAGTCAGCTAGGATAACATTTATATGGTAATACCCTTTCACCCAACTTTGTACGACAGTGATTGGCATACACCGAAATATATCAGAGGCTTACCTCAAGCAATCTAGTGTGACACTCCCTTGGCAAGTACGAAAGTAATCTTGACAGCAATTCTTGTTGCCTCCATCCTGTGAATATTTTCCGGCCATATATACAGCGCTTAGTTCTCAACTTTCGGCACTCTGCCCATCTACAATATTCTTTAGACTTAAAAAACTTTCCGTAATACAAAGACAATATGTCTCCCATACTTTTACTCCCAACAAATCTCTTCAAAAAATTAAGCTTCTTCCCAAAGACATAGAGGCCAAGAAGAAAACTGCTATATTCAGTATTTGTCCAAGATTGATCGTCCAACAATCCAGGGAGAAGATACTTCCCTCTCATCTTATCCTTCTCAGCACTTTTAGAAGATGGTTCAAAATTTGAGAACCCTCCTATATGTGTCTCTTCACCTCGTGAAGCAGCGTAAAGTTCCACTTTAGTTTCCGAACATTCATTCTCGGAAATAGCTGGCCCCACTTCGCTTCTGATAGATCCTAAACTCCCGTAACCAGAACTACTTTCAAATTCGCAATGTCCCCACTTAAGAGGAATGGGAAGCCCTAGTGAAATACACTCTTGCAAGTTGACCGTGATTTCTGAATCTCTTGTCTTCTTTACAAGCAGAGAACGATAGGGTGCTGAAATCAATGGAGGAATTTCCGCTTGATATTCCTCCCCAACGCGAGGCTGCACTTCTGGATCTCCAAATTTGTCTTCAAATCCTTCAGCATATCTACCTTCACCGTCTTCTTTGTAGTCATCAAAGCAACGAGAATCCATCTGCAATACCGGATTGTAAGTTGAATAAATAACTACCACATAATACGCTTTCTCTATTGCAAAATAGCAATTTCTTTCTCGTCGTGATGAGCAATAAAGTTAGGAGAACAACATCATAATAAAGCATCAAGACAAACCATTCACACACTAACCGAGGCAACAATACTATATGTTAAACCTTCGTACATTAAACACAAAATTAAAATTAAAAAAAAAAACAAGAATACATTTTATTGTCAGATAAGAAATTCCATTAATATTTTTACTACATCATATATAATTCCATAATTTTCGTATAAGTTCATTAATGGCTCGCTGGAATGAAACAACAATCTTTTGAACAATAAAAAAATATGAAAATCAGTGCAAAGAAAACCACTCAAATACTCCCAATATCCAAACAAGAACAACGGGCATTAGATATATCCAAATCCAATTTCAATACCCAGATCAACACATGACCTGATTGACTATCGATTAAACACTAGAAAAATAGAGAATTAAGAATCTACAAAATTGAAAAAACCCGAATACCAAGTAAATAACTTGCAGTTTCTCTTTTTCCTTTTAAAAAAGAAAAAAAAAACGACCTTGACAATCATACGAAGCAAACAATCGGAGCGAAGTAAAAATTATTGCAGCAATCGCAATGGGGCTGTTAACATAATTCAACGGCAGAGGCATCAAAAAATATAAAGAGAAGCAAATAACGGAATAGAATCTATGAGAGCAGTAGAAAATCATTGAAAAAGGCAGTGAAAACACGGAGAAAGAGAAATGCTCAACATGCAAAGTAATGATTGGAAATAAACGAGGAAATGTAACCTTGAGGAAATAGGCTTGAAGGTTGATGACCCACGTGCAAAAATCGACCTGGGGAAATGGGTCTCGGAATAAACCTCGATTTTCAACGTGTTTCTTGTTTCCTTGGTACCTTGGTAAGAACTGATAAGAACAATAACAGTAATAAGAAGAGATTTTGAAGAGAGAATTAGAAGCAGTAGAAACATGGTTAGAAGAATCCCAGTAGAATCACATCACTCACATAGCTCTTTTTTCATGACAGCAAACCAGCGTCCGTAACTAGAGAGAGGGAGAGAGAAAGAGAGAGAAGAAGAAGAATAATAAAGAATGGAAAATTTCCGAGGTTAAACTATGAAATCAAGAAAAGTTTCTTCCACTATTATCAGCTCCTACCTTAATATATTGTTCAAAAAAATATATTATTTTCATCAACTATTAACTCACGCAATTTAAATACCAATGAGATAAGATGCAATAAACCTATTTAATACTTTGTTGAACTTTTCAAAATATAATATAATTTTTTATTTCTGGTTATAATATATATATATATATATATATATATATATATATATATATATATATATATATATATATATATATATATATATATATATATATAAACTATACAAAAAATATAAGATTCACTTCAATTGTGTATATGTTAAATGTTATCATAATATTTAGTCGTCTAAATTTTTATAGCATTATATTAATAATTATTTTACATTTTTATTATGGTTTAATTTAAATACACTTTTACCTTGAATAGTAAATTATTATGTATAGTAAAACTGAAAGTTTTGTATAGAATATTTAATTTAAATACATTTTTGGTATATAATAAGTCTTTTACATTATTTATGATTTGGATTATAATAAATTTGTTTGCTTTTATAATATCTACTTTAAAAATTATATTTAAGTGATTTTTAATTGTTTGATTGTATAGAGTTTCTTTGTTTACTGTAAATGGATGAATATTAAATATTTAATCATTACTCCTTTAATACCAGTTATGTTTTTTTAGTTAATTATAAATAAGTTTATGTGACATCCCAAAATATATAACAAAGTATATACGTAGAATGCATCAATTATAATAATAGAAACAGTTAGGAGTACGCAATAGATGGAATTAGGAGTACAGTTATCCAAGTCTGACTGGAAAACTTTAAAATATAAGTACAAGCTCATAATTCTCCAAAATACAGATCATGCTAAAATGAAGGCTAGAAGTTTTTCAAAATAAAAAGCTATTGAACATCATAGCTAGAAGAAATCCTAAGCACTAGGAGCTGGGTCTTCCTCATTCTCCAACGCTTGCTCCAAGGGTACATCATCACCTACTGCTCACATCCAAAGGATTGGATGATCATCGCAAGAGGGAAATCAAACACATGCAACACACACAAATGCAAGGGTGAGCTAGATCTCAAACAATCATACAATTCATTTTCAACCAATCTAGCATTTACCAGAATATCCATACACATAAGTCATCATAAACATAAGCATTTATTTAATAACACTCATCAAGACAAGTATCCTATCATGTTAAGACTCTAGACACGTCCGGACATAGAATGTATGTAGAGCTGGGGCGGGTTGTGCACTTGTGATGGCCTCTACTGCTTTGCAAAGCCATTGCCGAGGGGTTCCACCCGACCATACACAAGGCTAATCCGTTACCGCGGAATAGACCTCCAGTGATAGCGTCTACCCTAGGACCTCCCACTACTCCCACCACACGCGTCGATCCTCTCTAAGTGAGAATGAAAGACCGTTGGAGTGTTAGGGATAACCCCCCATATGGAAGCCTCTTACATTCATTCAATACACTAACTGATCTCACCGAGAGATCTAAATTTCCGATTTAATCCGACCATTTTAAATCTCATAATATTCCTTTTGAATCAACAATGTACATCATAAACCACTTATAATCATACACTTTCAACCAATCTGGATCACATGAAGATGCATTCATAAATTGTAACCGAAATATTTAATTAACAAAGCTTACTGGAATGAGAGAAAGCACAAAAGAAAATATCACTGGACGAACACTGTTTGGACGAGCGTCCAAAAGCCCTTGGGCGGACACTGTTTGGACGAACGTCCTAACACCATTGGACGAACTAATTGGACGAGCGCCCAAAAGTCCTTGGACGGACCCTGTTTGGACGAACGTCCTAACCGCTTGGACGAACTGCTTGGACGAGCGCCCAAAAGTCCTTGGACGGACCCTGTTGGACGAACGTCCTAACATCTTGGACGATCCCTATTTGGACGAACGCCAAAAGCACTTGGACGAACCCAATTTGGACGAACGCTGTTATAACTAGGACGAACGCTTCAATATCAAGCCTCATCATGACCGAACGCTAACTGATTACTAACACCGGCTCAAGGACGAACGCTAATCCCCCAACATTTGACCGAACGTCCCCAGACAAGGACGAACGCTAATCACACCAACCTTTGACCGAACGTCCCCAGACAAGGACGAACGCTAATCACACCAACCTTTGACCGAACGTCCCCAGACAAGGACGAACGCTAATCACTCCAACCTTTGACCGAACGTCCCCAGACAAGGACGAACGCTAATCACTAACACATTCCCATGGACGAACGCTATTACTATCATCTCCTAAGACCGAACGTTCATCCAACCAACATTTGACCGAACGTCACTCAGCACATGCATGGCCGAGCGTTCAGCTCCGCCATGGACGAACGCTCAGTTTGCGCGTTCTGCAGAATTTAATTCTGCAGAATTCTCAGAACTCTGCAGAATGGTAACAGAACCTCCCTTAACCATTTCTAACCACTTTTCCCAACTTCTTAGACTCTTAATTCTCATTTTAGACTTAATTAAACTTATCCAAATGATTCTAAACATTTCTACCACCATTTTTAAGTGATTAAAGTTCACTTTCAGCATCCAAAACACTAATTTCAACAACTTAGGGACCCAAATTCGATTCCACTACTTGGAACCTGTTTTCAACTACTGTTATGCTTCTAACAAGTCACAATGGACTTGTCTAGGCTGCCCAAACAGTCCAGAACACTGCAGCCTTCATTTACTCAAAATCCCTACCTCACTTCCTCTAAAATGACCAAAAAGTGACCCTAAGACACTTGATTTTCCTTCCTATCAACACCATAACAAATTTTACACACCAAAACAGTTCCAACATACATAATTCATCACTCAAAATCATCCCAAACAGTTCACATCCATCAATCACCACATTCACGTAGCACTCACACTTTCATACATGCATTTCAAGTTAGCAAAATTCAAAATTATGCTTCCAACAACATACCAATTTGAAAATCATTATGTAATCACGTCATACAGTAAAATCAAAAGAGAACTAGCTCCCCTTACCTCTAGTGTAGACAACCAAGCTCAAGTAGAAACCCTAGACCACTTGCTTGCACTTTCAAAAGGTTAGAATCACCTATAAATCATCAATTGATGATAGAAAACGAATCTTAGCACCAAATAGAAGCTAGATTATGGAAGAAAACGAAATGGGTTGCATGCACCAAGTTCAATCACATGCTTACAACCCTAGGGCACATGAGAAAGGGGGTTTTCTTACCGGTTCAGATTTGGGAAAATTGACCGACTAAGAGCAACACCCGCTACTTTGTGATCGTTGGGGCAGCACCTAATCAAGATTTTAATGGTTCAGTGTGAAGGATGGAAAGGGAGAAGATGTAGGAGGAGGAGAGAGCTTGCTGGAAGGGGAATGGTTTCTCAGACAAGAGGAATGAGTTAAAACCCACTGTTTCCAAACTAATGTAATTTTATTTTAAAGTACTCAACCTCTCATCCTTTGCCACTTGTCATCCCCTTTTTGCTGACTCAAATCCAAGTCCTTACATTCTCCCCAACAACAAGAATTTTCGTCCTCGAAAATTAGGACTTACCAGAAAACAAGTGAGGATATGACTTCTTCATCTCTTCCTCTTTCTCCCAGGTAGAATCGCCGGTTCTACTGTCCCAAATGACTTTGATCAGTCTGGTAGCTTTCCCATCTGGTCGTTTGGATAGCCTCTCATCTACTTTGACCGGTTGCATCTCTATAGAGAGATCTTCCTTGACTCGTACAGTGTCAGCTTCCAACACATGAGAAGGGTCGGGGACATACTTCCGAAGCTGAGAAACATGAAAGACTGGATGGAGATTAGCTAGCTGGGGCGGCATAGCTATCTCATATGCGACTGGTCCGATGCGTCTAGTAATCTGATATGGCCCAAGGTATCTGGGAGAAAGCTTCTTAGCACGGATAGCCCTCCCTACTCCAGTAGTAGGTGTCACACGAATAAACACATGGTCATCGGCCTCGAACTCCAAAGGCCTGCGTCTCCTGTCAGCATATGATTTCTGCCTACTCTGTGAGGCTCTCATTCTCTCTTGAATTACTCTCACTTTCTCAGTCGTTTGTTGCACTATTTCTGGCCCAGCCAACACAAACTCCCCATCCTGGAACCAGCATAAAGGTGTCCTGCAGCGCCTCCCATACAGAGCTTCGAACGGTGCCATTCCAATACTGGTTTGAAAGCTGTTATTATATGTGAACTCCACCAATGGTAGCACTTCATCCCAGACTCCCAGATGATCAAGTACACACGTCCTAAGCAAATCCTCCAATGACTGTATAGTCCGTTCTGACTGACCATCAGTCTGAGGATGGTAAGCAGAACTCATCTGGAGTTTACTGCCCATCTCATTCTGTAAAGTCTGCCAGAAACGCGAAGTGAAGCGGGGGTCTCTGTCCGATATGATGCTGGAAGGCACACCATGCAATCTAACTATTTCCTTGATGTACAACTGAGCTAACTTCTGCATAGACATCTTCAAATTAATTGCTAAGAAGTGGGCACTCTTGGTCAATCTATCAACTATTACCCAGATGGCATCATGCTTTCTGACAGTGTGTGGCAAATGGGTTACGAAATCCATGGCAATGCTGTCCCATTTCCACTCAGGAACCTCAGGTTGTTGTAACATACCACCTGGCCTCTGGTGTTCTATCTTAGCCTTCTGACAGGTAAGGCAAGAGGAAACAAATTTAGCTATATCACTTTTCATTCCTGACCACCAAAATGACTCCTTGAGGTCCTGGTACATTTTAGTCATGCCGGGATGCATGCTAAAACGACTGCGATGTCCTTCTTCTAAAATCACTCTTTTCAGCTCTCCATCATTTGGTATACATGTTCTTCCTCTGAATCGTAGAAGACCGTCTGTCCCAGTGTTAAAATCTTTTCCTTGTTCTTTACCAATTAAAGCCCTTGACTTCTGAAGCTCGGGGTCTACTAGTTGTCCCTCCTTAATTCTTTCAAAGATACTACTTGATATAACCAATTTGCAACATCTAATGCCATCAGGTTCAAATTCTACATCCAGCTTTAAATCACTGAAGCTCTCAACTAGCTCCAACTCTTTAACCATCAATGCAGAAACATGTACTGACTTTCTGCTTAAGGCATCAGCAACTACATTTGCCTTCCCGGGATGATAAAGAAGGTCAAAATCGTAATCCTTCAAGAATTCCATCCACCTTCTCTGTCTCATATTAAGCTCCTTCTGATCAAAGAGATACTTCAGGCTCTTGTGATCACTGAACACCTGAAATTGAGCTCCATACAAATAATGTCTCCATATCTTGAGAGCAAACACCACTGCAGCTAATTCCAGGTCATGTGTAGGGTAGTTTCTCTCATGAATCTTTAGTTGTCTTGAGGCATATGCAACAACTCTTCTTTCTTGCATCAAGACACATCCTAATCCCTGATAGGAAGCATCACAGAAAACCTCAAAAGGTTTACCTGTGTCAGGAATGGCCAATACTGGAGCGCTAGTCAATCTCTGCTTCAACTCCTGAAAGCTAGCCTCACAACGGTCTGTCCATGCAAATGGAGTGTCTTTCCTAGTTAGCTGTGTCAAAGGGGCTACAATCTTAGAGAAATCTT
The DNA here is from genome assembly GCF_029865625.1 of Vigna umbellata. NCBI lineage: Eukaryota > Viridiplantae > Streptophyta > Magnoliopsida > Fabales > Fabaceae > Vigna > Vigna umbellata. Next base: position 75,023,718 of record NC_142165.1, on the reverse strand, counting down.
CAATGAAGCGACGGTAGTAGCCTGCTAACCCAACAAAGCTTCTGACCTCAGTGACTGACTTTGGTCTTTCCCATTGCAACACGGCTTGAACCTTGGCCGGATCTACAGAAATCCCATCAGCTGATATAATATGACCAAGGAACTGCACTTCTCTCATCCAGAACTCACATTTTGAGAGCTTGGCATACAACTTTCTTTCTCTCAATATCCTCAGCACTGTTCTAAGATGATCGGCGTGTTCTTCTTCACTCTTAGAATATATTAGAATGTCATCTATGAAGACGACAACGAATTTATCTAGGAAAGGTCGAAAAATCCTATTCATGTAATCCATGAATATGGCAGGGGCATTAGTCACACCAAAGGGCATGACCACATACTCGTAATGGCCATATCTGGATCTAAAGGCTGTCTTCTGAACATCATCAGCCTTAACTAATATTTGGTGATAGCCGGACCGTAGATCAATCTTGGAAAACACAACTGCCCCATGTAGCTGGTCCATCAGATCATCAATTCTAGGCAAAGGGTACTTATTCTTGATGGTTAATTTGTTAAGTTGCCTGTAATCCACACACAATCTCGAACTGCCATCCTTCTTCTTTACCAGTAATACCGGCGCACCCCAAGGAGAACACTAGGCCGGATGAACTGTTTCTCCAACAAACTCTTCAATCTGCTTTTTTCAATTCGGCCAATTCGGCTGGCGCCATGCGATATGGGGCTATAGAGATAGGCCCTGCTCCAGATACAAGGTCTATAGAAAACTCTACCTCTCTTGGAGGAGGTAAGCCAGGAATCTCCTCAGGAAACACATCAAGAAATTCACTGACTACCGAGAGGTCTACGTCAGCATCTCCTTGCTTTACTTCCATGTGTGATAGTATCAGGAAACAACATGCACCTTCTATTAGGTCTTGCCTCAACACACCAAGAGTCAGAGGTGTGTAATCCTCCTCATTGGGAAATACTAGCTTCTTCTCTCCACAATCAATGAGAATACGATTGACAGACAGCCAATCCATCCCTAGGATGACATCCAAACCCTGCAAAGGCAAACATATCAAGTTTACCTTGTACTGACGCCCCTCAACCACTACTGAACATCTAACACAAACTGTAGATGTCTTCACTATCCCAGAAGTAGGAGTAGATACAGTCAAGTCATACTGTAGCTCTCTCACTGGTAACCCCAACTCTCTAGCACAAGTCTCAGACACAAATGAGTGTGTCGCTCCAGAGTCAAACAACACCATGCAAGATCTACCACCCAATACACATGTACCGAAAATCAAATCACCTGAGCTAGCTGCTTCTGTCCCTGTCAGTGCATAAACACGTCCAGTGGCCTGAGGTCTGATGCCACCTCTGTGCTGAGATCTCCCTGCATGCTGTGGCTGGGAAGTAGCTCTCCTTCCCATAGGGCAATCACGCTCATAGTGGCCCTCCTTGTGGCATCGGTTGCACCTCCGAAAATTAGTCCTCTGGGGACATGAAGACAAGTAGTGCGAACCGCCACATCCATAGCATCTCACGCCACTCTGAGATGAGGACTGGCTCGGCTGAACGGAAGGCTGAGAAGATCCTCCAGAACTACGAGAAGAAGAAGATCTGGAGTATGGTGTCTTCCTGGAACTGGACCCGCCTCTAGACATGGCTGGTCCCCCAACCCTCAGGGGCTGGGCCTGACGGCTCGAGTATCCCTCAGCTTCTTTCTTTGTCTTCTCCATATCCCTAGCCATCTCCACAAGAGCTGGAAACTCCCTCAGACGATGACCTCTCACCAAGAGCTTGATGTCGCCACGCAACCCGTTTTCAAACTTGCGGCATTGCCACTCTTCATCCACTGTCATGGTGTTAAATCTAAGAAGATGTTTGAAGCGGTCAGTATACTCAGATACCGACATATTCCCCTGCACTAGCTCCAAAAACTCCACTTCCTTAGCATATCTAAGAGTGTCAGGGAAGTATTCCCTATAGAACTTCCTCTTAAATAAGTCCCATGTGACAGGGGTTCTAGCTCCCTCCAAGATCAACCGTGTACTGCTCCACCAGTGGCCAGCTTCCCCGGTCAACAGATATTGAGTGTAGGCCAGCTTCCTCTCATCAGGACACCCCTTAGCCTCATAGATTCTCTCCATGTCCCTAAACCAATGGTCTGCTTCATCAGGGCTACATTTCCCAGTGAATCGGGCTGGATGATGTTGGAGAAAACTCTCCAGACTCCACTCCTGGGCAGGAGTAGCAGAGGAAGAAGCACCTGGAGTGGCCCTGCCGCTAGTCAACACTTCAATGAGCTGTCTTTGAGTGTTCTCAGATGCCACTCTAGCATTCTCAGCCGACATCCTAGCAGCTTCCAGGTTTTGTAGTGCAATGGTATTCTGTTGCACCAAATTAGCATTCTGTTGCTGTAATGCTTGCAGCACCTCATTCAGCATCTGATTAGAGTCAGGACGGATCGGCCTGTGGGGGAGGAGGAGGAAGCCTAGGTGCCATATTCTGTTTAAGAGCAGAGAGTAAAACAATTAGTCTTACTCAAGAATTTAGAATGCTTCCGTACAATTAAGGCACATAAGCACAAACAAAGGATGCACACACCCTACAGGTTCTTTAAGGATAAAAACTGCTCTGATACCATAAATGTGACATCCCAAAATATATAACAAAGTATATACGTAGAATGCATCAATTATAATAATAGAAACAGTTAGGAGTACGCAATAGATGGAATTAGGAGTACAGTTATCCAAGTCTGACTGGAAAACTTTAAAATATAAGTACAAGCTCATAATTCTCCAAAATACAGATCATGCTAAAATGAAGGCTAGAAGTTTTTCAAAATAAAAAGCTATTGAACATCATAGCTAGAAGAAATCCTAAGCACTAGGAGCTGGGTCTTCCTCATTCTCCAACGCTTGCTCCAAGGGTACATCATCACCTACTGCTCACATCCAAAGGATTGGATGATCATCGCAAGAGGGAAATCAAACACATGCAACACACACAAATGCAAGGGTGAGCTAGATCTCAAACAATCATACAATTCATTTTCAACCAATCTAGCATTTACCAGAATATCCATACACATAAGTCATCATAAACATAAGCATTTATTTAATAACACTCATCAAGACAAGTATCCTATCATGTTAAGACTCTAGACACGTCCGGACATAGAATGTATGTAGAGCTGGGGCGGGTTGTGCACTTGTGATGGCCTCTACTGCTTTGCAAAGCCATTGCCGAGGGGTTCCACCCGACCATACACAAGGCTAATCCGTTACCGCGGAATAGACCTCCAGTGATAGCGTCTACCCTAGGACCTCCCACTACTCCCACCACACGCGTCGATCCTCTCTAAGTGAGAATGAAAGACCGTTGGAGTGTTAGGGATAACCCCCCATATGGAAGCCTCTTACATTCATTCAATACACTAACTGATCTCACCGAGAGATCTAAATTTCCGATTTAATCCGACCATTTTAAATCTCATAATATTCCTTTTGAATCAACAATGTACATCATAAACCACTTATAATCATACACTTTCAACCAATCTGGATCACATGAAGATGCATTCATAAATTGTAACCGAAATATTTAATTAACAAAGCTTACTGGAATGAGAGAAAGCACAAAAGAAAATATCACTGGACGAACACTGTTTGGACGAGCGTCCAAAAGCCCTTGGGCGGACACTGTTTGGACGAACGTCCTAACACCATTGGACGAACTACTTGGACGAGCGCCCAAAAGTCCTTGGACGGACCCTGTTTGGACGAACGTCCTAACCGCTTGGACGAACTGCTTGGACGAGCGCCCAAAAGTCCTTGGACGGACCCTGTTGGACGAACGTCCTAACATCTTGGACGATCCCTATTTGGACGAACGCCAAAAGCACTTGGACGAACCCAATTTGGACGAACGCTGTTATAACTAGGACGAACGCTTCAATATCAAGCCTCATCATGACCGAACGCTAACTGATTACTAACACCGGCTCAAGGACGAACGCTAATCCCCCAACATTTGACCGAACGTCCCCAGACAAGGACGAACGCTAATCACACCAACCTTTGACCGAACGTCCCCAGACAAGGACGAACGCTAATCACACCAACCTTTGACCGAACGTCCCCAGACAAGGACGAACGCTAATCACTCCAACCTTTGACCGAACGTCCCCAGACAAGGACGAACGCTAATCACTAACACATTCCCATGGACGAACGCTATTACTATCATCTCCTAAGACCGAACGTTCATCCAACCAACATTTGACCGAACGTCACTCAGCACATGCATGGCCGAGCGTTCAGCTCCGCCATGGACGAACGCTCAGTTTGCGCGTTCTGCAGAATTTAATTCTGCAGAATTCTCAGAACTCTGCAGAATGGTAACAGAACCTCCCTTAACCATTTCTAACCACTTTTCCCAACTTCTTAGACTCTTAATTCTCATTTTAGACTTAATTAAACTTATCCAAATGATTCTAAACATTTCTACCACCATTTTTAAGTGATTAAAGTTCACTTTCAGCATCCAAAACACTAATTTCAACAACTTAGGGACCCAAATTCGATTCCACTACTTGGAACCTGTTTTCAACTACTGTTATGCTTCTAACAAGTCACAATGGACTTGTCTAGGCTGCCCAAACAGTCCAGGAACACTGCAGCCTTCATTTACTCAAAATCCCTACCTCACTTCCTCTAAAATGACCAAAAAGTGACCCTAAGACACTTGATTTTCCTTCCTATCAACACCATAACAAATTTTACACACCAAAACAGTTCCAACATACATAATTCATCACTCAAAATCATCCCAAACAGTTCACATCCATCAATCACCACATTCACGTAGCACTCACACTTTCATACATGCATTTCAAGTTAGCAAAATTCAAAATTATGCTTCCAACAACATACCAATTTGAAAATCATTATGTAATCACGTCATACAGTAAAATCAAAAAGAGAACTAGCTCCCCTTACCTCTAGTGTAGACAACCAAGCTCAAGTAGAAACCCTAGACCACTTGCTTGCACTTTCAAAAGGTTAGAATCACCTATAAATCATCAATTGATGATAGAAAACGAATCTTAGCACCAAATAGAAGCTAGATTATGGAAGAAAACGAAATGGGTTGCATGCACCAAGTTCAATCACATGCTTACAACCCTAGGGCACATGAGAAAGGGGGTTTTCTTACCGGTTCAGATTTGGGAAAATTGACCGACTAAGAGCAACACCCGCTACTTTGTGATCGTTGGGGCAGCACCTAATCAAGATTTTAATGGTTCAGTGTGAAGGATGGAAAGGGAGAAGATGTAGGAGGAGGAGAGAGCTTGCTGGAAGGGGAATGGTTTCTCAGACAAGAGGAATGAGTTAAAACCCACTGTTTCCAAACTAATGTAATTTTATTTTAAAGTACTCAACCTCTCATCCTTTGCCACTTGTCATCCCCTTTTTGCTGACTCAAATCCAAGTCCTTACAGTTTATACACCACAAAAATAAAATTTTGGTGTATATATATAAATATATATATATATACATTATATATATATATATATATATATATAAATATATATATATCATCTTCCCCAACCTCTATTTTATTTCAGTTTGTTTAACCAATTTGCTAGAAACTCAAAATTAAGTTAACTAAATTATTATCTAAACATATTTTTTTATTTATAATAAAAATATTAACCTTTATAAAACTATTTTTATTAAAATATATAATGTATTAACTGTATCAAAAAAATTATACCAACAGCACATAAAATACCCGTATTATATTATTTAGTTTCAAAAAACCTACTTTTATGAATTACATTTTTATTATAATCCTCTCTTCTGTTGCATTTTCGCGAGATTTTAAGACTTAAAATTAAATTTAATTATATAATTAAATACTTATCTATTAATACAATACAGGTGTAAAATTTAATATTTGCGTCATGCTATATTAATATATTACTAAAAAAGTTGATATATGATTAACAATCAAATTGTATTTTATTACATAAAAAATAATATTTGAGAAAAGAAATAAACTTAAGTAGTGATTTGTTTTAAACTTGTTGTAACGGAATTTAAGCCACTTCGATAATTTAAACCTGTTTGATTAAAAGTAAAAATCAGGACTTTTATTTTTGATGAAATTACAAAAACAGTTTCTTTATGAGTTCTTACATTCTATCAGTAAGTTGGATATACGAGATTTCGTGTATACGTGTTTCGATACCATGGGATCCACATGAGGTGCATATGCAGAAAGATAAATCAATAAAAGAAAGAATTTCAATTTGATTTGAAAAAGGAAAAAAATCAGCAAGAGAAAAAACAACTTAAATGATTAAAATATTTTATTTATCATACAACAAAAAATTGAATGGAATGTAATATATTTGATTTTCTTTCTCTGAGGCTAAACTTCCTTCTTGAAACAAAACAAAAAAAATTATAATTAGAAGAGTTAGATAGAGTATCATGAAAATAAAAAAGGAAAATAAAGGATAAAAATTTTTTAAATAATAAAAGATTAAAAAAATAGATATGTTAAATGTAAGCAAAAATATGTTATAAATGAATAGAGATATTATTAATATGATTTTTAAGGTAGAAAATGTATCTAAGTGCTGGATTTTCTTGAAATTAAATGATTAAATGATGGAGAAGTGAAGATGGTTGGTTGGGAAATTTAGTAAAAGAAACATTTGGTGGAGAAGTTGAACGAGAACTCTCTACCTATACAAATGAAATTTCGTTAAATTTTCACAAATGGGAATGTAAAATAAATAATTCAATGTTAGTGTGGAAAGTTTAGTCCCTACTAATGACCAAGTCAATATTCATTATTAATTTCAAATGCTTTTCTCGAGTGATTTGTTAATTGGGATCAATACATAAAAAATAATAATTTCTCACTGATATTATAACCAAAAAATAACACTTCACATTGTTCAAAAACTAAAAAAAAAAAATAGTATGATCAGTTTCCTTATAATTAGCTAAAATTGTCCTCAATATTTATGAATTACTTCGGTTCTTTAGTCCTATTTTAAGCTACGTAACATTTCTACCTTTGTAAAATACACTAAATTGTTAAATTCAAAGTATCATAATTTCATTTATTCTATATAAATTCAGGTTCGATTTGGGTGAAAAGATGAAATTAACTTGGTAATATTTACACCTCCCAGATATTCCACCCGTCAAATTAGGAAAAAGAAAACTTATATGCACAAATATTGCTGCTGCTTTTCGGTCAAATTTGACTATTTTTAGCTATTTACATATGATTGAATTATATATTATTTAGATGAATTTAAATATAATTGGATACTAAAGATATTTTTATAAATATACATGTTGCGTGCGAAATATTTTAAAGTTTTGTTTATTAAGAAGATAGTGGGTATATCATGATAATACTTATAATCTATAAATACTAATTATATTTACATTCTTTAAGAATCAAATCATTGAAATAAAATTAGTAATAGAACTATTAAAATTAAAAAAACTAACTTGAAGTTTAACTTTATGGATTTATATATATTTTTTAAAACTTATAAATTAAAATTGTTTTTAAACCAATTTTATTTAAATTTACTTGCAATTGCATTCAGTAAGACTTAATATATGTATACTCTTATTTTATTGTATAGTTTTATCTAGATTATACTTTAAAACGAGCTTTTATTTTTAAGAATTACTTTTAAATATCCTCTTTAAATTACAAAAATATATAAAATATCAAAAGATATCCATAAAAAAACCTGGAATATATGTCAAACAAATTCTCTAAAAATAACAAAGCAGATGCGCACGACTTCAGTTCTCATAACAGCAGGAATAACAAAAGACAATTGCATGTCAAAGTAAGGTTTTTATTTGCCAATTGTCATTTGCACATCAGTAGTACAATCCAATGAATCATTAGACCATTAAATTTACAATTTTTGCTCCATTCTCGAGAAAAGTTTGGTGCATATATATATTATATATATAATATATATTATATATATATATATATATATATATATATAGATAGATATATATATATATATATATATATATAGATATATATATATCTCTAAAAAGATATTTCACAAAATTGGCCATGAAACAATCAGGACCGATCATGTATGATCCAACCCAAAAGCAAAAATAATTCGTGGTTAACTTCACGCAATTCTTTGAGTCTTCTTACAAAAAATTGGGTTTTCTACCAATTCTCTAGCAGAAGGCCGCTTAACCGGATCAGGGTCCATCATGACCTGAATCACCAAAACAAGCATGTTAAAATTACAAATTTAAACAATGTTGTTTAGGACAAGAAAACTTGAAATGAAGATAAATATCAAAAGAACAAACAATTCATAGATTTTGGACACAAATATTATCACAATTATTTTCGTGCAAATGAACAATCTTCCAAATTTAAATGAAGTAGTAACTGGATGACGCAACGATAAATACTGAAGCTTTAGAGTAGAACTTAAACTTCACCAGATTATAGAAGTACTGGTAGTAAAGCAAATGTATGATAATGGAATTATAATTCATTTTACGTGTGTGAATGCCTAGTTTCTTGACCAAAGTAAACCACAACCCAAAAACTATATTTTCTATCACTCTTGCAAGAAATTCACCGTGTTGAAAGATAACAAAACCATTGGAAGGAGTGAATTGTTAACAGTTTACCGGACATTAAACCAGAACAATGTATTACCTTGAGCAAGTTTTGAAGATGCAAGGAATGACCAGGCAAGAGGGGAAACTTGCCTTCCTTGAGGTTAAAATATTGACATCCTGATTCTGGCAAAGGCAATCTGCGGATTAGTTCATAAATAGAAGCTCCCAAGGAGAAGATATCAACCTTGTCTAGATAATCATAATTTTCATTAAGAATTTCCTGGGGCATATAACGTGCGTCACCCTCTTCAATTGGGAGGCTACTATCAAGAAGAGTCGCACATCCAAAATCACCGAGTTTATAAACACCACTCTTCACATAAATATTATTGGGTTTCACATCTAGATGAGCCATTCCCTTCTCGTGAATAAATCGCAGAGCATTGGCAACCTGGCAATGTCATAACAAATCGAATAAAAAATATGCATAAGCACAACGGATTGGGAGAAACTTGTGTATGACTCTACCAGAATAAAAATCTAAGAGAGACAGTGAGTGGACTTTCATCATAGTAAATAGAAGGTATTTCGTGTGAGACATCCGGCTTTCATAACTCCTACATGCCGTGTGATGAAGCATAACAGCAAGGCCCATTAAAATGGTCGCGAAAGAAGTTCACCTGAAATAAGGCATCTAACACTTGTGCTTCTGTAAATGCCTCTGGGCATTTTCTTATAGATAAGCTGTGATCACATAACTCCATCTGAATGTACAGCTGTTCATTTTCAAACCATGAAGAATAGTAGCCCACGATGTTCTGATGCAAACCTGAAGAACCAAAAGGTTAATGAAATAAAGAAAGCAAACTCGACACAACCCACTATGCAGAATAAAACAAGAGGTGGAACTATGAGTTACAAACCTAGGGCCGCCAAAGCTTGAACTTCCATCAAAGCTTTTGTCCTGCAATGTAGGACGATTATAGTAAGCGACCGGACCTGTGAAAAAAATAAGAACATCCAATAGTTCGAAGATTGTACCTTTCTGTTTCAAGGCGTAACGGTCTGATGCTCCGTTTAACAGCATACAAACATCCATCTAGTCGTTTTAATACTTTGAAAACATGACTAAAGTTCCCTCCACCAATTTGCTGAAAATGAAAGGATAAGTTATACCTAAGTTATCGAACCAGAGAAGCTAAAACCAATTCAAGCAATCCATAGAAGTTAACATTTTCCTTTTAAAAAACACACTACCTCAATTTCATGAAAGTCAGCACGATAGCGTGAAAGCCCGTCACCACCACTGATTGCAGGGAAGAGGCCTTCAATTTCACCATTGTGTAGTTAGCAATTTACAATAATTGTGAAAACAAAAATACCAAAAGGTATAATATCGTGCAGGTAGCAAAAGCTTGTCTACGATAATTGAAAAGAAGTAGCGAAGGAACTAACTAGAATCATACCTGCACATTTCAATCTTTGGTTTCCAAAAGAATCAATCTCCTTTTCTGTAACATCTTTTAAAAATGGGTTCCTAAAGCAAGGAGGAGGCATAACCCGGAAACGCAATGCAATTGCAGATTGGGACACGTAATTCTGACCCTTTGGTTTAGCAGCTGCTATTGTTTTCTCCAAAGCAAATTCGTTGTCAACAGAATCCTTTCCCAGTTCCACAGCTGGCTGATGGTCACCAGAAAAGGTGGGGCTGAGAGGTTGAACCGACATAACATCTAAGAAAAGTATACATATTAGATGTTTTTAATGAGAGGTTGAACCGACTATGAGAAAACAAGAAACAAAAAGTATAATAAACAATGAAACCTTTGCAACTCGCTTGGCATGCAAGTCATTCGTGTCAAGACTAATATACATACATATGAAAGATTAGGCTGAGAAAATGAGACAGTACATGGATTTCTAATCTCAGACTCTTCGTAAAAAATCCGAATGCCGAAAACATAAAACTCGGTAATAGATTGTCAAAAAAACACAATAAAATGGACGGATCTTACCTGGTCGACATCTCTTACTCTTCGTAGTGTTAAGCTTCTCGGGCGATTTGGGGCATGGTGTATCCTGCGAAACAGAAACCCTAATAAGCTCCAATTTCTTTTCAACGCAACGGCAAGAACCACGACATCGTCAATTTGAAATACATTACCATATCGCAATCAAAGCCATTCAAAGTATGCTGATTGTCCGGAGTGATGTAATCCGGAGTGCTACCAGGAACAAAAAAGGAACCGCGTGAGCGAAAGAGGAAACGAAATCGCAAAATTCGATAGGGATAATAAGATGAGTACCAGAAGAAGTCCTGGCTGAGAATACAGTATCTGTCGTCGGCGAAGGAATCGTCGGTGAGCGGAACGCGCGATGAAGACGTGTTGGGAGGTTCGGAATGCAGAAGGTTCTGGAAGCAAGAAACATCGGAAGAAGTGGTAGAAGATGGTTGGTTGAGAGGAATGAGGGAGACTTGACCTAGCTGAAGCTGCAAGTGCCTGGTGGTGCTGTTAGTCAACGCGCCCTTCATCTTCCTACTCTGCTTCTTTCCAATCTTGTGGCTTTTCCCCTTCATCTTCGTCTTCCACCACCACGATCACGATCAATCACAAACTTTTAGCTTACTTCAGTAAAAAACACAGTTATATTATATAAAATGATAGTGAAATTTGTGGAAAATAAATAAATTAAAAATAAGCTAGTGGAGTACGGAGTGGCAGAAATTCAAAATCGCGCGGGTTATTTTCAATTTTTAGGGTGTTCCGTGTGGGGAAGTCTACTTGGGCAATTTTGTTAAGTGGAGCTTGGCTGTTGATTGAGGAAGAAGGGGTCTGATGAACGGTGAGATTTTGACTTTGATAAGGGAACTGGTTTAGATTGCGCGTACTGTATTGGCGTGCTGCGTAAGCTGATTGATTGAAGTTGAAGTGGGATGAGAGAGAATAAGATGTGCTGGTGAGACGCGTGTGCATTGTATCCATGTGGAAAACCGTACCTTTCTGGAATAGGTAAGGATTTGCCGTACTAATGATTAATAATTAATTCATTGAGCGAAATCAAGAAAAAATAAATAAATAAGGAAATACAGGCACTATGGAAAAGAAAAGTTCAACAAATACGTATATTTTAATAAAATGAAATATAGATCTAAATTGAAAGAAAAAAATGTGTATTATTAATTATTAACTTATATATGTTTGATCAAAAATGAATAGAACGTATCTTTAATTTTTTTATTACGTGTTAAGAATAAAGTATAAAAATATGATTATACAAGTACGAGATAGAAACAAGTATTGCGTTTGCTTACTGATTTTTAATCATAAATGGTTGAATCCAAATAATAATTATCTAATTGAAGACTTAGTATATAGTGAATTGTGATTATGATATATTAAGATTTAAAAATATTTATTTATTGTCCGTGCATTATTAAATGAAAATACATTATAGGCTGCTAAAAATGGATATAATTAAGTCAAAGTTATAATATATTAAAAAATAGCATTTTTTTAATGAAAACATATTAATATTTACATTATAGAATAAAAAAATGAAATATTTTAATTGTAGACCGGCATTCAACGTTTCATAAAAATAAAGGCATTTAAGATTTCCTTTTCACAAAAGAATATGGAGCTCATCGTTCACCATAAAAATATGTCTATATTCTTTTTGCTACATTTAGAAGTTTCTAGTTATGTTTTAAAAAAAAAGAATATGAAGGAATTTGTATGATTATGCTTAATAAACAACATCAATTAACGCAACAATATATAAAATTTTAATTACAATTATCCAAAACATACTATATAACAAAAAAAATATTAACTATATTAATCAAACTAAAACATATGTTATTTTAGCGTCCAAAGCCTACTTCAAAAAAGTTTTTGTCTCTCTAATTGCATCCATCTTATGATCATTTCAAAACATATATCAAACACAACAGAAGAAAGATAAGATAATACTATAAAAGAAATATATTCATGCAATTATGAACAATATAACTTATTTTCAAGTCAAATTAAATTTCAACATACAATGTTTCTAGATTCGACCAATTCAGATATATGTATAAATGTTAGACTATGATAAGTTTTTTGTACTTGTAGTGGTGAAACAGCTATCTCACCCCACGCTACTAAACAAGGTTAATTTGTCTACCACCTATGCACAACTAACACCATACCATAGACAAAATCTCCTGCTACTCCTCACCACACAATCCCCCTGTCCATATGAGATGGAGTGATTATTGGAGTGTCATGATAATTTATAAATCTGAGTCCTTACATCAATACATCACTCTACTTTAAACCACCCTAAAAAATTTCCCATGAAATTCCCCTTTCGCAACACACATCCCATTAACACAAACTTTTCATACATAATATATATCAGAAGATCATTTATAGTAAGATTTAAGTACCAACCAACCATAAGAGAAATCACAAAACCAAAATAATTTCACTTAAAAAAAGAGTATGTAAAGACCCTGACGTTGAGCAACACATCCTTATCGTTGAACGTCATTCTTTGCGCAAAATTGGCGCATGAGCGCCACCCTATTGTAGCCGAGCGCCAAAGCTCTCGGCTTTCTGGCGCGCAGGCACTGATGAGTGTCGCTGAATGCCATACTAGAAGTGTAAAAACCTATAAATTAGCTTTTGATTGCCCTTATACCTATCCAAATGATAAAAATGGCATCATAGACACTCAATGATTTAAAAACAGGTTTATAACTTAAATTAGATACCACTTTGATGATTTTATGAGGAATCAAGATTCAACCAATCAACCTATAACTAAAAGCTCATGTATTTCATTTCTCTTGCTATAAACCAGGTTCCTAATACTCTAAGTTGCCAACTAAATCATGAATGACCTCTAAATAAACGCCAAATAACAACTTTGTTAATAAGATCATTCCTCCTAATTTCACCTGTCAAAACCCGATATTTATTGACTAAGATTGATTCCTATACCAACCTATTACCAAAAACCAAAAACTCGAAAACTCATATTTAAGATTTTACACATCCCAGATTTAGGTAAACTAAAAGCTATACAAGTTTTAAATTGCCTAAGAACAAACCTTAAACTTCAAATTTTCCCATTCAAGCATTATTTCAAATTTTGCCTATCAAAATCTCCTCTTTAATCCAAAACCAACCACAACAAGCCTTACCTATTCACTAATCTCAAAACAACATCATTTTTCCACTAAATTATACCACACAACAACATCCTCAAGTGACTCAAACAAGTATAAACCAAACAAAATCATTCATACCAACATTGATCAATGACAAACATCAATCAACAAGCATATCATTATTTAATTACTAAATTTGCATATATAAATAATCCATTTACTAGAACCAATACATGTTATCAACGTCTCATCAAATTAACATCAAATTCCATACATTTGAACTATAAATACGAACTTAAAGAAAATAACTATATCAAAATAAAATATAATAGTTAGTTTCCTTTTTTGGGTAGGAAAACTTATACAACTCTAAAATTAACTACTCCTGCCTCAGCTCATACCACTCTATCTGTACCGACAGACCATAGCATCATGATTATGGTAAGTCCTTAAGACCACTGATCGACAAAGAACTAGAAAAATGGATTGAGTGACACATGCATTCAATCTATTTGCAAGTGTCTCAAAATGAAAATAAAAAATAGAAATTGATTTACTGTATACGGAAAACTGGTCGAATGAAGGGGAAGAATTCATTGCAATGAACACCTATGTATCTCCTTATTGTTAAAAAAATAACTGAAGAGTTAGAGAGAGAAGAGAAAAAATATAAAAAATAAGTTTACTAAAATAATAAATGTTTTTAATAAAAAACATGTTTAACAAATTTTATTTATATTATTAAATTATTTTAATATTTAAATAATATGTCTCATTATTTTAAATCATCTATCAATTCTAATTACTCTATCACATATAGACAATTCTTTCTCTCACACACATACATATATATATTTTTTATAAATATTTTATTTTTATAATATATATATATATATATATATATATATATATATAATATATATAATATATATATATATATATATATATATATATATATATCGAATGAATATAAATGTGTGATTTAATCGATATCCTTTAAAAGCTTTTAGCTAGCTGCACTCATTTAAATAACACAGAATATAAAAAAATATAATGTAATTTGTGGATCCACAGAACATTCGTTGAGAATGGTTCAATAAACAATTCATTGCTGAGTTCAGCTTTTCTATCTTATTAGATGTTCTATTGCCATGAACCAGAGGGGTTCTGGAATTTGTTTTAGACTCATGAATCAATCAGTTCGGGGCACCATTTTGCCAAGAATCGTCAATTCAGCTTCAAAGATGCAAGTATCGTCCACCAAAAATCCAGAATTTGGATCTTGAAGTTTAGCTAAGGCCACGAGTTGGCTGGAACCCCACCCTGAATCGGAGAACTTACTACAACCTGCAAGCAAAACCAAGACCAAGTTAAAGGAATATTGGGTTTTATCTGAATTTGCAGAAACAAATCTAAATCACTTATTTGTCGATCATGTTTACATAGCCTCGCCTTTGGATTGAGATGATGACTGTCATCACTTTTCTGGTTCTTAGCACGGAGGATGTGCTCCACAACGAGTTTAGTGTTGGCCGGTAGAGTTGAGACATCCAACACTAAAAATAATGATACGCTGTTGCCCTTTCCCTCCCCCAATCCATTTGGGTATAAACGCAGCTTCCTAGGATAAAAGAAAAAAGAAAAACAAAATTTGCCAAAAACAACACACACATTTGGTCTCAAGTTACATACACTGCATGTCGAGAAAGTTGATAGCATATTTTTGTGTAGTACCATTTGTAGTTTCCTCCGACAAATGTTGCAGACTCGTACTTGTCTAATGTTGATTTTGAAAAGTTACTAAATTTCCAAGTATAAGAACAGCGGACAGGTACTTGAAACATTGATAAACAATCGCCTCTGTTGATGCTCTTCACAATGAAAACCTCGACTCCAAACACGCATGTATCGTCCATCAGATATCCGTTTGAAGAGTCGTAAAATGTGCTTCTGTCAATGAATTTTGCGACACCCCACTCAGTTTTCAGCACATGGAAACGCCTTACATCTGTTTCTGCATGAGTTTCTATTTGTTAACATCTTGTTAAGTTAAAATATTAAAAAACTTCACCAAACAAATTAAAGATTGAAATATACTCAGCTCCAACTGTACCTTGAGTTATATGGTATTCATCGTCGATAAAATTATATGCAGAAAAGTTTACAATGGCATTGATCTCCCAATCAAGAGGCAACGAGCTTGTGTCCACGAGCACCAGATCAATAGAAACATGATCTTTACCACCCTCTTTTTCGTTCCCATCTGGGTAAATTGACAGGCTCCTGCATGCACGTTCATTTGAGCATCAAGTTTGTACAGAAAGTATGAAAATATACAGAATTTGTAAAATTGGTGCATTATCTGTTTGAAAGGGATTATTCTGAAAAAGAACATGCATTGTACCATTTATAACCTCCTGCTTCAAATTCTTCCGAGGTGCACTTTTTAACCGAAGCATTGGACAGCCATGAGAAGGAGTTGATTTTAAACGTGTAATGACTTGGTGGGGCTTTTCTTCCTTAGAGATATATAGCCAAAAAAACTTAGTCAAATTTTGAGAACAGAATAGAAGTATCGATATATGTGAAATATGGGAAAAGAAAAGAGATACCTTTCATGGTTTTGTCAGAACATGACTTGTCAATGGTTTTGATATCCATGATTGTTGCAGACAATATATCCAATGGTAAAGACTAAGGAAGCTTATAAATAGGGGTTTCTAATAATTAAGTTTCTTGTTCAGGTGCATGTTTTATTTGGTTGAATGTAATTTCTTCAGAGCTGCAACAAGAAAAGGATTGTTTGCTATGCATGCCTTTGGTTTATACCTAGGGTGATGCTTATGTTACACAATATTTTCAAATGCAATACAATAGGAATCCGTCACCTGAACAAATGCACGCTAGCACAATACTTTTCCTTGTTGCATCAGAAACCCTCTTATTATGATTTTTTTTCACCATGTTAATCATCAACATTATATCTTCACAGTAACAGAAATAAAATAAAATAAAAGCATACTGATTCAAAATATATAATAGTTTGACTTTCCAGATCATATCAATATGTACTCTCCTAATAAGAAATTCTGTTTAGTAATATAATAACACTAAAGGATCCAATGTGTTATGAACATCTAAAGAAGACTGTGGTTTATTTCTATTTACTTGTTACACGATAATTTTCACACTTGTATAACTTTTCACTCAAATAACTACTATAAAATAATTTAATATCAATTTATTTTTAATCTTTTTCAACACTAACAGTAAAGATCCTTAATATTAATAAATAATAATTGTTTTTATTTCAAATTTATTGAGATAGCATTGTCTGGATCAATTTTAGCACTTCAAATATTATCTTTTTTGGAATTTAAAACTCTTGTTTTATTTTTTAAGACTTTGTTTATTTCCAAAGATAAATTTGAAGATAAAGTGAAGATTTAAAGACAGAAATTGTCAATGATTTTACGAATGTAAGATAAAAAAAATTATATATTAAAATTTAATATTATATTTTTGCCCTTATAATTAAAGTTAATATAAAATAATTTATTTAGTTAAAAAATTAACTTGAAGTTAATAGAATCCATAATCTATTCCAAAGCATCTCGGTTTCCAGCTTTCCAAAATTGATCCCATGAGGCAATAATCGATTCCCTCCATACATAATTGATTATCTTGAGTAAAAAGTCACGATTCCAAAAATTTTACAATCCGACCAAATGCTTATCTCTCTATAAAACACCATTCTCATCAAACTCTACCTTCACGATACGGATTATGATTTACTTAAAGTATTTAATAAACATTATATTACAATTATACCATAAAAATTCAATTTGTCATTTATTTGGCAAAAATGTTGAATTGTAGTAGTGTATAAGGGATGTTGCGTGCTAAACCACACATACACGAACTAAATCTTAGGTTGATTACATTAGGCAGACCAATTATACATGTATAGATAATACAAATTTTCAACTTACTTAAAACTGTTTATTACATAAAATAACTTTTAAATAATATAAATGTAGTTTTTAGAAATCATTACAGAAATGTAAATAATTTAATCCTAGAGTAAATGAAATAAAATTCGCCAAATTCTAATATGCTCAGAATTATTGTCCTGGACAGGCAACATACGAAAATGGACATTAAATTTACATAAGAACTTTATAAAAATTTAAGACGATGGGCTGAATTTTCGAAAAGTTACAAAACATATCAAGTCGTTGTAGTATAGTGGTAAGTATTCCCGGCCAGTCAACCGGGTGACCCGGTTCGATTCTCGGCAACGGCGTACCGTTTCTTTTCTTTTTCATGTTTACATTACGGGATTCAATACTTCAAAGTATTTCAAATTTAAAATTCTTTGAACATTCATCCGGTCGTTGTAGTATAGTGGTGAGTATTCCCGCCTGTCACGCGGGTGACCCGGGTTCGATCCCCGGCAACGGCGTGATTTCTTTTTCAGGTACTCGGGTGACCCGAGTTCGACCCGTCGGTGGCGGGTGTTTTATATTTTTTGAGATGCACATAAGTTGACCCGACCCGGTTTCCATCCAACTAAATAGATTTTGTCTTTGAGTTTCAAGTAGGTTCCGTTATTAACGCACAAGATTACAACTAAAAGATGAAGAAATATCTGTTAATATTAAGTAATACTCTGAAAGTTGTGAGTAGGGTAATCTTGCGTGCTTAGCGGGAGAAGGAAGCTGAGAATATTTCAGTTTTTTAATCCTTTGATTTGAAACAAATCGATCACTCTCTTCTTTCATTCTTCAATGGCTACGCTTTCTGCATGCGCTTCACCTCCATGGCCAAATCCTGATCAAACCACCTCTCCCAGTTCAAATCCAAACCCTAATTTCCTTCCCGACCAGTCCCAAACACTCGACTTCGAATCCCTCATGCCTCCGCAACCGAAATCGCCACAGCGCTACCGCTCCCCCGCCGCATCGCCGCCGGGATTCTCCTCGGCGGCGCCCCCAACGGTGCTCCACCTCGCCTTCAACCAGGACCAGGCTTGCTTCTCTGCCGCCACTGACAACGGTTTCCGCATCTACAATTGCAACCCCTTCAGCGAGCAATTCCGCCGCGAGTTTGACGGCGGCGGAATCGGCCTCGTCGCGATGCTCTTCCGCTGCAACATAATCGCCCTCGTCGGCGGCGGACCCAATCCCCATTACCCGCCCAACAAGGTCATGATCTGGGACGACCATGAGGGCTGCTGCATCGGTGATTTATCCCCCCGTGCCGCGGTTCGCAGCGTCCGGCTCCGCCGCGATCGGATTATCGTCGCTGTCGAGCAGAGGATTTTGGTCTACAACTTCCAGGACCTCAATCTCTTGCACCAGATTGAGACCTATCCCAACCCTAAGGGTCTCTGCGCGGTTTCGCAACTGTCTGATTCGTTCGTTCTCGCATGCCTTGGGTTGCAGAAGGGTCAGATTCGCGTTGAGCACTATTCGCAAAAGAAGACAAAGTTCATATCTGCGCATGACTCCAGAATTACTTGTTTCGCTCTCACACTTGATGGGCAGTTAATTGCCACCGCCAGCTCCAAGGGCACGCTGATTCGAATTTTCGACACGGTTCAGGGCACACTTCTTCAGGAAGTATGTTGTGCTTTGTTGGTTTTTTCCTCTCAATTGCTTTTGTTTTCATTACTCGTTCGATCTTTCAACCTGTACAATCTTTATGATTTAACCTCTTCACTTAATGAACGAGCCCTACTGTGGTCCCTACAACGAGTAATTTCCATAGAATATGCTGGTATAGAATCAAGTGAGTGATTAAATCGGGATATTATAACGTCTGCGTTTAGTTTGGGAATTGGGTTACTTTGTAATTCATATTTTTTTGCATGGGTTGGTAAAGTTATAAGGTTAGGTAGTAAATGTCTATATTAGTTTATTTTCTCTGCTTTCATGCTTTAGTGTACTATGTGATAACTTCAAATAATTTGTGGTTCTCTTATAAATTTTTTGGGTGTCACATTTAGGTGAGAAGGGGTGCAAATGTTGCTGAGATCTATAGTTTGGCATTCTCTTCTACTGCACGGTGGCTAGCAGTCTCAAGTGACAAGGGTACTGTCCATGTATTCAGCCTTAAGGTTAATTCTAGCATCTCCGAGGAAGAAAAACCTCAAAATCCATCCAATTCAGATACTGCCATTACCCCTTCTAACTCATCTCGCTCCTTCATCAAATTTAAAGGTGAATTCTTTTACGAGAGTATTTCTTTTCATTTTATATCTTATATGTTGTACTTGTGAAATTATTATTTTCCTTCTAAAATGATTTTTACCTTTTTTATGGGTAATCCCATTTTGTTGTGCGGGTGACGGTTGAATTGGTAACATTGATTATGGTTGTGTTTTTCAAACAAGAAGATATTAATGGATGATAGAGCCTCATGATTGCTTGTATGCTTGCTTTTCTAGTGCTGTGGTGAAATTGATTTCATTTATGTAATGCTTGAATATTTAAGTAAAATTTACCGAAAATGTTTAAGAAATAAATTAATTCCAGTGAACATTTGTAATAATGGTAAAAGAAAAATAACTATATTTACATGAAATTGGTGGGGCATTAATTTTATATAAATGTTCTATTGAAAGGATTGCTTACAATAATAAGGAGCAAAATCAATATTTAATAATAGAAAATATTTGATAAGATATTTCCCTATCAAATCATATCACATCTCTCTCTTTAATGTAAAATTCAAATAACAACATGTTGAATATCAGATTTTGCTAATATAAGTGATTTTTACTAATCCATTTAGGAATACTTCTCTAAATTTTTTGGGACTCTGAAAAGTTGGATCCAAAGCAAAAATAGTTTTTAAACTTATTAAGACAATATTTAATCCTTATATAGTTGAATTTTGGCTTCAAAAGTTCCTGTCCCCTCAACCTGCCCCAGAAACCTATACTTAAGGGCTGGTACATTTGCCATTCAATTTCTAGTCTGGTTAGCAAAGGTGGCATTTTAGAATTGGGGTAATTTGTTTACACCTGTCGTGAATGGAATATTATAAAATGACACTCCCTGCTTTTCTTTCTAAGGTAAGGCAATGTTTCCCCTGGTGATCCATTTTCACCCTATTTTCAATGTTAATTTTCAGAACACATTAACACTGTTTTTGGGATCAAGGATGTTTTATTTTAATTGTTACGTCAAAAGTACTGCCCGTGTGGCATGTGGTGCCATGATCTGTTTAACCATTAAAATATTTTCGTTGTAATTGTAGTTTCAGCAGTTGTTCATCCGTATAGCTGGGCTACCTGCCTGTCACCAAATTTGTTAAAATTCTTCATTTTCATAATATTTATTTAGACCGAACACTGTCTATGAAGTGTGTTGTGGTTTCAGAATTTTTATATAATTTATTATGTCGGCTAGAGTGTGTTGATCAATTCCACTTGCCTTGTTGATTTGTCTTACTTTGCACTTGCAGGAGTGTTACCCAAGTATTTCAATTCTGAGTGGTCGGTTGCTCAGTTTCGCTTACAAGAGGGCTCTCACTACATAGTTGCATTTGGTCACGAAAAGAATACAGTCATAATTCTTGGCATGGATGGAAGGTATGATTTTGAAAAATGACAATACTGTTCCCCTGTTGATAGCTATTCTGTTTATCTTAGACGTGGCAGATTCTGCCCTGTAACTTAATCATGTTATTCAGTAGAGTTCCGGACTCTGAAGTACCGAGTTGATGTTGTGAAGAAATAACATTGTTTTGAATTAGAGAACTTTTAGTTTGTCATTACTAAGATAGGATGAAAGCTAATGGCGGCCAAATTTAATTTAACTCTAATTCAATTATGAAGATAGCTGAATCACCTGGTCTTCAGGTGTTTCATTTACCAATAGTTATGCTTTGTATCTAAAATGCTTGTTTATTGGAACTTTTCGTATCCCAGCAGAAGATGGACGCATATGTATGATGTTTTAATGAATTGCAGTTGATTTGGTTTTATGCAGCTTCTATAGATGCCAATTTGATCCAGTACATGGAGGGGAGATGACTCAGCTGGAATATCATAACTTTTTAAAGCCAGCAACAGAAACAACCATGTGACACGCCGATGGAAGAGTTTCCGCTTTGCTTAGGGTAAATAGATGTATAGTGAATTACACTGATCCATTACTATTATTACTAACTCAGTTTTACCTCGGTGCTTCCAATGCAATAATGTAATTATATAGTTTTGCAATTTTTAAATAATAAATAGTTATGGTAAAATGTGCAATATCTTATTATGTGTTGTTGTGTATAACTGTTGTATAATACGGGAGTCAAACGGCAATGAAATATTTAATTTAGTTTCTTAAATATTAAAGTGCTGTCGATAATTCTGTCATAAAAGATGAGATTCTTAATATAAGTCCACATTTACATTATTAGTTGAATGTTGGAGTGAAACTTTTCTCACTCTCTTAAATGATTCGAGTTTTTAGGAATTGTCTCCATTTGATCCGTAAGGCTGTGTTCGCTTTCGCGCATGGCACTGTTTGCGCCAATTTGCGAGCGATGAATAAAAAAGTTGTGTTCGAGCGATGAATAAAAAAGTTGTGTTCGCATCAGTTGATTAGCTTGGATGAAAATGAATTGATTTGCAGGATTCATCCACTGTTCATTGGAATTTTATTACAGTTGAATACACTCCACAATTGATTGGAGAAGCCGTAATCGGTTACAAGAGTGCTTTACAGCTACAAGAGTAGTACAGCTGCATGACTAGGGGTATTTTGGTAATCTTCAATTTCTACCAATTAAACTAATTTTTAAAATCTATCACATCAATCAAATCCTACACTAATTCTCACAAACTTTACTTCCAAATCCATTCTCAATTACCCACAAATTCACTCAAAAAAAACAACTAAAAAATTACCCTCAAATTCACTCAAATTCATTCAAATCATCTTCTCTAAATACACCAAAAAAACAAAGCCTAAAAGTAGATTGACCAGCCTACTTTACATAAAAAATGCAGATTAATATTTTTTTCCTGTTCTGTGTAACATTCTTTTCAGAAATTATTTGTTTTTATAACTTTTTCTTTAAAATACATTAGGAAGGATATTAATAATTTTAATTTTATTTTATTAAATGAATAGAAATAATAATTTTCATAAGTCTAATTTTCAAAATAAACAATATTTACAATTTCATAAGTACAAATATGTTAGAAATTTTATAATATATATATATATATCCAAATTCCCAAGAAACTACTCAGAAATGAAAGGAATAAGAATGAATGACTTGATGAATTGCTCAAAAATCTATGCCCTGTATAATGTTAGTTATAGTGATGGGGTTTTGTAAACTTATTCTGGCTCATCGACCATAAATGGCTGGCAATTTTCAGCTCAACAGCAGTAGGCCCTAAACAAGAATGCTGACCATATGTGCTTACTTTCCCTATGAAGTATATGCTTTCGACAGAAACATGGTTGGTCATTTTCTACCATCCTTGAACATCACAGACCAGTAATGTAGCCAAAATTACAGTACCAGCATCCTTAATCACTGACAAACAAGAAATACATGTTGAAGCACGGTGGGCCAAAACAGAAGTAATAACTGACTTGGAATTCTGTATGTTCAGAAATGACAAGTATTCCATCTTAAGTTGGATAAAAATGATAATAGACCAACATAGCTACTAAAAACCTCGCTCTTAAAAGCATGTGGCAAGAAGTTTGATTTCCTGGTTTGTTTGTATAGAAGTATCTCAAGGGGTTTGTCCTTGACACTAGACAGGAATATACCTTATGTTAAACACGACAATAGTTAGTTACTACGCTAAAAATTCGTTTACATGTCTTTGGTGTTCTACCTCCAGAGAACTACATCCCAAGTCCTTAGTCAGTTGTCTGTCCTTCATCACCCCTCTCACTTTCTCAACATCCCCCCATCTGCCCATTGCAGCATACATATTCGAGAGATGAACGTAATAAGTAGAGTTCTCCTGATCCAATTCAATGAGCTTTTCAGCAGCCAGCAGGCCCAACTCCAAGTCATCCTGAACTTTAGAACCAAATAACAACGATCCCCACATAGCTTTGGTGGGTCCAAAAGGCATGCGTCCCATGAACTCAACAGCTTCATGCAAACGCCCAGAACGCGCCAACACGTCAACCATACAAGCATAGTGTTTAACATTAGCGCAAAACCCATACCTCCCATCAACCAACAAACCAAAAATCTCCCTACCCTTGTCCACCAAACCCGAGTGACTGCACGCAGATAAAACCGCCAACAAAGTCACTTCATCCGCTCTAACACCCTCCTTCTCCATTCTGTTAAACCACCGAATCGCCTCTTGTCCACTCTTAGCCAAAGCTAACCCTTTTACAACAGCATTCCAAGTAAACACATTTTTTTCCTTCATACTCCAGAACACACTCAACCCATCCTCAACTCTCCCACATTTCCCATACATGTCAACCAAAGCCGTCCCCAGTATGACATCCAATTCCCAACCCCCCCTTTTTACAGCCCCATGTATCCACGCCCCCATTTCAACATTACCAGAGTGAGCGCAAGCATGCAAGGCGTTGATCATGGTGACCCTATTAGGCACAAAACCCGCATACTGCATTTGTTCAAACACAACCAAGGCATCATCATAGTTCCCAACGTTGTTGAACCCGGCGATCAACACGCTCCAGGAAACGACGTCTCTCTGAAGCATTTCATCGAACAGGCTGCGGCATAACCCCACTTGGCGGCTCGTGGCGTAGACGTCGAGGAGGGCGTTGGCAACGAAGAGGTCTTGGTGGTGGCCGAGTTTGAGGACGTGGGTGTGGACGCAGCGGGCTTGGGTGACGTGGCGGGCGTCGGAGAGGGCCTTGAAGAGAGGTGGGAAAGTGAAGTTGTTGGGGAGAACGTTGTTGCGGCGCATGTGGGCGTAGATTAAGAGAGGGGTGTGTGGGATTTGGGATTGGGAGAAGACTCTGATGAGGGTGTTGAAGATGTAAACATGGGGAGAAGGGAGGAGGGTGGTGAAGAGAAGAAGAGCGGAGTTTATAAGGCCGTGCGAATAGCACGCGCCGATGAAGTGCTCTGCGATTGTGGTGTTTGGATAGAGGTTACGGCGGATGAGTTGAGCATTTATCTGCCGAACTTGCTTCTGACTGTCACAAAAGTTCTGAAGAAGAAAAATCACACTCCTCACCCTGTCGTTCATCTCACTCTCACAACCCAATTCATGGTTAAAATTACCAGGGAAAGAAGGTTCTATAAATTTTTATGCTTAATTCTTATAATTAAGCAAAATGTTTAAATAAAAAAAAAGTGCGCATCCGGGGAATTGAACACCGGCCAGTACTGTGGGGAGGGTACTATGATACCACTACACCAAATGGGAAGGCTCATTTCTCTTCTTCTCTTTTTCTCTCGTCACTTCTCCTCTCTTCTCTTTCTGCTACTTCCCCTCTTTTTTTCCATTCTCGTTCTTTATTTTTCTTTTTTCGCAAATTTGAAATCATAGGGAGTAAGGGAGAAGAGCGGCGTGTGAGAGAACAATAATGCTCAAGAGAGAAACAGATTTAGGAATTTTGAGACTAGGGATTACGGTAAGTTATAGGAGAGAAAATTCGAGGAAAGAGATTTAATTTAGAGGCTACGAGCGTTCTTGGACGGGAGTTTGGTGGAACTTATAAAAGGGGACAAATTGTGTGAAGAAATGACCAATTTTAGGTATGAAAAACTCAACCTAAATGTGTCTGTTCGATGAATTTATATTCTTTTTTCGTGAACTTCGTAATAGTTTGAATATATAATATGTAAGTTGAGTTTGTAGAATATAATGCTTAAATATTTTAAAGTTCTTGAATTGAAATTGAGTTTGTAATTATTTCGTTTTGGTTGGGAATTTGATGCCGAGAACATGGTTGTGAATGCTCTATTTACGAAATTGGGTTCTGGGAATTTTACTGATATTAAATAGGGAAGCAAATGAGTGTACTTTGTGTTGTTTGATTAGGAAAAAGAAAAACGTTGGGGTTGTAATAAATTAACTTTGAGGGTTAAATAATTAAAAAGAATAAATTCTGGAAATTAAAAAGGTATAATGTATATATGTTAATATTAAGATACGAATGTTTGCTGTGACTAACTTTTGTTGAAACGTGGAGTGACATGGCAATATATTTGAATTGATTGTGATTAGGAACAAATCATGATTCGGTGATGAACAATGGGTGAATGCTGCGTATGTATTAGGATTGAGAAATTATGACGTTCGTGCTTATATAGTTTGAATTAGTATGGCCAGGTTCACTGTTAAAATCATGTCATCCTGTGAAAAATTCTGCTAATATTTTTCTAGCCCTTTATGATGGTTACAACTACTGAGAGATGGTTACTGCTACTGAGAGATGGTGATATCAGATATCCATATATACAGGTGATTTTCCCAGAGACTTTAATCTCTTCACCAAATTTTTGAGGCTTAACTATATAGTGAGTGTAGTCTGCAGTGTTTATGGATGAAATTTCTGCAGAGTCCTTGCTAAGTCTGTTTTTCTAATACCTTGTTTTTCCATCCAAAATATTTAATTACCTTTGTTAAATTATAAAATATAAAAATAACATCAAGTAAAGGATGGAGAAAGGAAATATACTTTTCTACACCAAATATGAAAATGACCTCATTGAGGGCAGAGACTTTTATTTTAGGTACATCTTGCATTTTGATCATCAATACTTAATTCTAGGCTACGCTAGGAATTAGGATCATCAAGATCAACCAAAATGTTTCTTTTAATTAGTTTTATCATCCTAGATCTTACTCCCCTTATCTTTATCTCAACCAGTCTTAAAATATATAGAGTCAGATTTTAGACCTCCTGCGATCTTAATAAGGCTTATTAAAACTAACCCTTGTGCTTGTGTCTTTTTCCAACTTTGTCTGACAAAAGCGTGAATGTAAATGCCCTGTATACAAGTTGGGAGGTACAGTACCAAGTAGGTTTATGTACTGTGAAACTGAGACTACAATTGTCATAGTAACATGTGTTGTCATAGTAATTGTCCTTATTGAGGTCATCTTATTGGAAGATTGATCATACTAATACACAATAACCAGGACTGCACTCATAGTTATGTAGCACAATTGGTAAAATATGTAGTAATCATGTTCCTGCATGAGTTCTGCATGTGTCATACTTTATGCAGTTATGGAAATGATAGAGTGAACCGATTGGTAGTTTTCAGTATGGGAATTTGATCACTGGTTTCTTAATTTCTTCAACATTTATGAGTAATATCTATATGACATATCTGATTTATACTACAGTCAAGGTTTTTTAAGGAACGAAAAAAATGAACTTTCTCAATCATGGCTGTTTTTCGAGACGAAGTTACTCTTCAAAACTTTCTCCCTTATTTAGTTTATTTGTATATGTTCGAGAGTGTTGTGCTACTTCAATTTTCACCAATAATTTAAGGGTTGATATTTACCTTTTCAATGAAGTCGATGGTTTTGCTGTCCGTTATCTTTCTTCCCTGCTGATCCTTGACATGAAATACTGCATTTCATTAGTCGAACAAGTTAGCTGCTGAACATCTGATTTGGGAAGAGAAGGCTTGGACACATGTTAGCATGACTATTGATATTGGATAGAAGTATGAGTTCTGCAGGTTTAAAAGCATGACACATTTAGCATCTAAAACTTAAATACGCAACTACACACAAGGATTCTAGTGTGAATAGAGAGAAAGATGACATCCATTTTGTTTGTAGTTGTGAAAGGATGTTAACCCATAGGGTTTTGGGGGTATTTAGTCTTTGAACTTCTTAATAAAAGATTTTTTTTTGGCCCTAATTCATACTTAAAATTACCAGGAAAAGAAGGTTCTATAAATTTTTATGCTTAATTCTTATAATTAAGCAAAATGTTTAAATAAAAAAATTGCGCATCCGGGGAATCGAACCCCGGTCAGTACCGTGGGAGGGTACTATGATACCACTACACCAGATGCGCTTGTTGGCTTCAGTGTTGAACAAAATGATATTTATTATATAGTAATGTTTAAAACTTAAAGTAATTTGTATTGTGTTGATTTTCGGAGTTGAGATTGATCGAGGGAATGAGGATCGTTGGGCTCACTGGTGGAATAGCATCTGGGAAGAGCACCGTTTCGAATCTGTTCAAGTCGCATGGTGTTCCCGTTGTAGATGCTGATGTCGTTGCTCGTGTAAGTTCCTCTTCTCTGTTTTTGATTTTGGAAAAAGAATACAATGGTCTGTGATTGTTTATTGGAATTTGCAGGAGGTGTTAAGGAAAGGGAGTGGTGGATGGAAGAAAGTGGTTGCGGCTTTCGGGGACGAAATTCTTCTCGAAAATGGAGAAGTGAATAGACCCAGGCTTGGCCAAATTGTTTTCTCCGACCCGGATAAGCGTCAATTTTTGAACCTGTATTTTCAATTTTCGTCTTGTTTGGTTCCATTTGAGTGTATTTTTGAATTATTGTTTTGAATTTAGGGTCATTGCAATGTTTTAGATTATTGGCTCCTTACATTGCGCGTGGGATATTTTGGGAGGTTTTGAAGCTATGGGCGAAGGGTTACAAGGTCATTGTTCTTGATGTGCCTTTGTTATTTGAAGCCAAGATGGACAAGTTCACGAAGCCCGTTATTGTTGTTTGGGTTGATCCCGAGACGCAGATTCAACGGCTCTTGGCCAGAGACAAGTCAGCGGAGGAGGAGGATGCTCGGAATAGGATCAATGCTCAAATGCCATTGGATGTGAAAAGGGGTAAAGCAGATATAGTTATAGATAACACTGGTTCGTTTGATGACTTGAGGCAGCATTTTCAGAAAGTTTATGTTGAGGTCTCAAAGCCATTGACATGGGCTGAGTTTTGGCGCTCCAGACAAGGAGTGTTCACCATTCTTGCTTCTGTCACCTCAGGTGTTGTTCTATTTATCAAGGCATTCGACAACCATACCAACACTTTATAGCTACTTGTGTTCTACACGTTATTTGTTAATACATTATATATATCCCTTTAAAACCCAAAACCTATGAGTTCTTTTCTGTAATGCTGCTGTTCAAAGATGAATAATTTAAATTTGAATATTCAGCTTAAAATTTTAAATAACTGGGAGATGAACCATTGTGTTATATCTCTTGTGTCTTGTTCTGTTTCTTTTTTGTTGTTGTTGGTTCGAAATGAGTATTATTGTTTGGTCATGAAGGCTTCTGAATTTTAAATATGTATTATGTTTGATTAGCGTCTGTCTCTGAACGCTTTGGTTCTCTGCCGAGTGTTGAAAATAGAGATGGAAACTTGTCTATGTTCTGTCTATTTAAACAGGTTCTGCTTTCATTTCTTGACCTCTTAGGATGAGAATTTTTCTGGCTTCATTATTTTGGCATCGACCTTGAGGGGAAATCATAAGTGGTGAATTGCAATTTTTTTAGATTTGCTGGTTAGATATTATGCTGTGATTGGTTTTGACACTAAATAAATCTCAGTCTAGGAAGTCCAAACATGGTAAAGATGATGCCGTTTAGCCTCAAATTTTGAAAAATGTTTCTTTCACCTCAAACTATCTCCTCAAAACACCAAGTTCCTGATTAAGGTCACTGTTTAGACGACCAAGATTGCTGCGGAGATGTTTAGAAAGTACTCTTTCTTCGAGGACTTTCTTGGTGACAAGGCTCTCGTAAGCCACGTTGAGGTTCCTTAGAGGAGGTACTACCCTCTTGGATAATTATGCTGTTTTCATCTTCAGCCACGGACATTGTATCTTTGAGATAAAAAACATTCCTAAGCAGTAAATTTTTCTCCTCAAGCATCTGACTTTTTTCTTTTATTTGTTCTTTGCAAATCTATCAATTCTGCATGCGGAGCCGCCACTTAGACTTAGGTGCACCGTCTCGTTTTTCTCCATTTTCCACTTCAGTCCTCACTTGCCTCATATTCTCTAGAAGTTCAACGTTCTCTTTCTGCAAAATTTCATTCTTCTAGCTCATGGTCTCAATCTCTTGTTCCATGATCTCTTTCTTTGACACTTTTTTTTCACCCAAGAACTTTTCTCAGATCGATGTTGCAGAAGGACCTACTGCTTTTCCTCTTGGCTTTTCACACAAGAACTTTTCAAGCCCTCAATGTTGTCTAAAATGTGCAGTGTTGGTGGTATTCCTCTTGCTTCATTTTCAAGCCCCACACACTTGATGAATATCCACTTTAAGCTTTCTAATTTCTTGTAATAAAAACTCTTCTTCCATCAGTTGCATAAAGTTTTCAATCTCCAACTCAGATAACTGTGTTAAAAAATCAAGATTTGGTACACTTCTTACTGTGACTACATCATAACTTTGATAAGGATTACTGCTTTTTTTCATTGGTCGATGGATTAAAGGTGAGATAGGAAATATTGATAATGGAAATCATATTTCACTTTTCCAAAAGCCTGTCAAAACCATTACCTAACATAAAGTGGAAGGTAACCTAGTGTCCATTATGATATCATGCTACATGTTGTATTGACAAGGATGTTTTTGTTCTTACATTGAATATCACGACTATATTCTTTACCAAAAGACTGCGTAGCGTCTAATATTCTATTTCTAATGATTAATGGTTTGAAATGGGTCTCCCACACTTAAGTGATAATCCATTGCCTGCTTTTACTAATTTTTACTTGAGGCACTACTTTCTATTTTGCATTTTGCTGTCACCTTTTCTCTCTTGGATGAGTTCAATGACACACATGCATACACCAGATAGATTTTGGACTGCGACTTGGGATTCATCTTTTAATTAGTTGTGTTTAGAATTGTAATGTAAATTATTGATTTTCCCTTTGCCATGGGAGATATCATTTAATATTTTCCATTCCTTACCTCTGAGGGAGTAGTTGTTTTGCATCTCCGACCTTTACTATTCAACCTTTCCACCGGTTGACTTTTCTTTTCATCCAAGGGGCAAGAATAACTATATGGCATCATATGGTATCGGTTACCCCCTTCTTGTTCTTGCTCTAATTTCTTTAGTGAAATCTGCCACGGAGACTGGCGATTTATGTCTAAAGTCTATACAAATTGATTATATCAAAATTAATAAATAATGTGACATATTACTGTTTAAATTATAATAACTTCTTAGTATATTAATTCAGGCTACCATCTAATGAAACTGATATTAACATCTTTATTGATTTTATACACAAGAGTTGATTGGTTCCTTGGACAGAAGTACATTTTCTCCTTAACGTTTTGTGCAGTCTGCCGGGATCTAGAGGAAGACGACATACCTGTTGCTCTACGTGGTAAGATTTTGGCTTGAAAATCCGAAATTTTCTCTGGCTGTATTTTGACCATTTGACCGATTCCAAATTAACATTTTGGCAAAGTGTTATTTAAGAATATAACAGTTTCTAGTCACTTTTTGGACTAATTGGACAAATTATTCAATTTATCTGTTTACATGTGCATTTAATAATCTGTTAGATGTCTCATCTTATGTAACCATGCTTAATTATTTGTTAGCTTGCTTGAAGTTGTTCTGAAAGAATGAATTCACTGGGAGTGGATTGGGGAAGTTGTTGGCAATGATTAAATGTCTGAATGGCTAGCAATTCACCTGAGTGGCCGCCGATGATCAAGGTTCCATGTTGAAAACAGTTCTTCCAGAAATTTGGAGTTTTGGTTTATTGCTTTTGCCACAAATCACGATGGTAAGAGTCAGCACAATCACAACCATCTGTTGCATAGCAAATTCTTCTGGTCTTTGATAGCAATGCTTGTTTGTGTGGGGTCACTATCCTTTATATTGATTAAAAGTATAATAGAAAAATGTTTCTTTGACTTTTTGAGCAAATAATGAAATTTTAATATTTAATTCTATATTATTTATCTTTATTTCTTTGCTCTGTATCCATACTGAAATAAGCATAAAGTTAATGGAAGAAGGAAGAAAACCCTGGTACTGTGATTGCTATAAGTAATTATTATGCGTTGAATCTATGAGACGTATAAGCCTAAGAGTAGGAAACATTGATAAATGGAGCCTGAAACTGAGAATGGGGTGGTAGAAATTATTGGATGGTATTTAAAACTTTTATTCAGATTCTCTAACGAATGGCCATGCTCTGAACAAGACGTACACTTTCCTGATTGCCTTCTTCAACAGTTCATGCCTTTAAAATATTTTCTCAAAAGTAATTATTCTTATATGATCTTTCTAAGGTGTAAAATAATTATATGTCTAGAAAGTAGAATTGTTAATAAAAATCCAAGAGAAATTCACTTATAGAAAATTATATGATTTGGTAACATTATAAAATGTACGAGTATAAATATGACTAAAATAATTGATTGAATGCTTTATCTATTGTCAATTTATATATAAGGACATTTGAAACTCTTGAATAAAGGCAAAGAAAATAGACTGTATAATTAAGTATTTCAAGTGTTCTAAGATAAGATAGTTGAAAGAGAAAGATTTTACATAAATTATTTTTAGTCTTGATTCTTACACAAACTGTTATTATGTATCAGAATAAATTTTCAAGTTGAGATATAAGTAGAAGGAAAATTCATCTCTCATTCGACTTTAAGACCTCATTTTTATTATTTGTTATGATTTTGTTTTTAAAAAACGTATTGATTATAAAATAAATTGTGTAATAATGTTGTCAACACAGTAGTTATAGTTGAAACTACTTTGACAACTGCTAGTAATGACCTGCATTGATTCATAGTATATTTAAATAAGTTTATGAGTCTAATTCAAATAAAATAAAATAAAATATCATATAACAAAAGAAAACTTATATATTTATTGTCTTAAAAAAAAATTTAATCATGTGAATCTTTTATAGGTAGATGAGATAATAATGTTATATCTTTCCAGAGAACAAGTTCCAAATAATTTCGATCACTTAGTTACATAAATCATTACAAAAGTTTGAGTTAAAATTTGTTATCTTATGTTAACTTTGCTTATGAAGTTGATAAAAAAAAAAAAAACTAAGATAGCCCTAGTGAGTAATCTTGGTTAAGGGTGTGGTTAGCTTAGCTATGTGAAGCTTCTAGCATGGAGACAATGAGTGGTAGACCCGTTATCGTGTGGGTTGCAGTCCCAGTGAGCTCTGCTTTTGGGATCAGAAAATGAGCGGTACTAAAAGTGATGAAGCCCTTTAAACCGTCTGATATGACAGATAAGACGTAAAAAAAATGATGCAAAGGACCACCTACACTACACCACACTACATCTGTTTTACATACTCTGCTCCTTACAACTTCAAACGTATAATAAACCAATCCAACTTATCACAACCTTAATCCCATCATAAAATATTCCACAACTTGAATTTTTGCCTCCTTTGACGCCACTTTTCCCACATGAAAACATGATATACCTGTACTGAACAATATCCTCCTTCTGCATCACGTGAAAAAATCACGTGACTTTGCTGATGTGTCATCACCATAATGCTTATCTCTGCCTGTGTTAAAGGTGACATGGCTTCCGCACCAAATGAAATGAGTGCTCTGATTCCTTTTTTTTGTAATAAATAAATGAGTGTTTGATAGTGTTTTTTTTTCAACATTTCTATCATTGAGTAAAGTTTCACGTTAGATTAGATTCACTGAATAAACAATGGCCAGTGCCAATCAATGACATCACTGTAACATTTAACCCAAAAATTATCAGTATATCAATAACACTGTCTCGGTTACCACATAATACATTAAAGTTCTGTATTTTGAAAATAGTCGTGACCATTTATAATATACAGGTGCATGAAAACTTTACTTTTTTTTAAATTGGACTTTTTAATATTATATTAAAAATCGATTATAATTTATTCTAACGAAATTTATATAAATATATTGTTTTTACTCGGTATCATAACACGTCTATTAATGTCTAATTATACGTTCAAATCTTAAAAAAAAGTTTGCAATATTTAATCTAATTTGAATTAATCAGATGTCTAATATAATGTTTTAAAGGCTAAGAAAAAGATAAATGTGAAAATAATGTGATAAGAATGTTTGAGTGTGAAAGAGTTTCCCTGAAGGATGATTTATTTAAGTCCCCCTTGCTGCATGTTCCTTACTTCCTTTGGGCACCAACAAACACATAGACACATCCACTTAGATCAACTTTCCTCATCCCTTGATTTCCACTCCACCAAGGTACCAAACCTACCAAATGGCAGCAAAGCCTGCAGAAGAACCTCCTCATGGAGAAACTCTCAAGTACCAGGTGATTCATCATTTTCTCTTTTGAGTTTGCATGTGCATATCCAGTTATTTCTCTCTATCTATCACTTTTTCTTCTCATCAACTTCATCCAAATTTCCAATTTCTCCATTCATTTTACAGACGTGGGTTCTCAAAGTATTGATCCACTGCGAAGGCTGCAAAAAGAGAGTCAAGAAAATTCTTCAAGGAATCGATGGTATCTTTAATACTTCTTTTGTACATACATCATCCCTTTTATTATACAGATATATCTCATCTTCAAACTTTGTAGGTCTTGATGATATAATGATTATCTTAACATGGAAGTAACTAATGATGTGTTGGAAGAAAAGAAATACTGATTATATGTTTATAATGGTATAGGGGTTTATAAAACAGAGGTGGATTCTCTGCAGCACAAGGTTACGGTCACTGGTAACGTGGACGCCGAGACTCTCATCAAGAGGCTTTCAAGGTCAGGGAGGCTAGTGGAGCTTTGGCCAGAGAAACCAGCTGAGAAGAAAGATAATAAAAAGTCGGGAAAATCCAATAAGGGTGGTGATATCAACAAGGAGAAGGAAAACCAAAAGAATGGTGAACCAGGTGCTGATGCTGGTTCAAACGAGGGTTCTAAAGATGGTGCCGGTGATGGTGAAGATTCCGAGAAAGAAGAACACGGTGATGAATGTGAGGAGGGAGGTGGTGGTGGTGGTGGTGGCGGTGGTGAAGGTGGCAAAAAGAAGAAAAAGAAAAAGAAGAAGAAGAACAACGGGGAAAACGGTGGTTCTGCATCTGTTCCTCCTAAGAATGGAGAAATTAGTAAAGTTGATGCATCGGTGGCTTCAAATTTGGGGACTTCAATGGCTGCGAAGGATCTTGTTAACCCTCCAATTCAGCATGCCTACCCTTATCCACATGTGTATTATTCACCTCCTCCTGCTCCTCCAGCTTATGGATTAAGCTATAACACAGCATATCCTATCTCAAGTGCTTCATATTATGTCGGGGCACCCATCATGCCCATGCATGCTTACGCCACTCCATACTCTAGACTGCCACCACCTCCTCCACCGTCCGATCCGATCAAGCACTATGGTGCAGATGATGATGATGAGGATGAGTACGGAGGTGGTGGATATTGCTCCATCATGTGACAGTGAAGTACTTGCTATAACTAGTGTTATTTATTACTTATCAGTGATAAAACTAGTTTAAATTTTGTAACATGTTCAACCAAATTAGAAATTAACTACGGTGTTCGATGCTTTGTCTCTGCTTCCTTTTTCTTTAACCTTGTTAAGAGTACAGCTTTTGTGGTTTCCTTGTAATGCTCTGCAATTTGTAGGTCCTGAAATCTTCATTTCCCTCTCTATCATATGTGTAAAGTATCTTTATAAGTAGCAGCTTTTCTTTTTCTCTTTTCATGTTTCATTGCTGACTAGTTACATGCTGGTAAATGGTTTTGCTAATTCTCATGCATGTTAATAAATAATTACTTCATACAATGCTTCATCCACTTCTGCAAAGCGATTCTCTACTTGGTTAAAACTGTTTATCTTTTGCTTTATCGTTTTTTGGCCTTTTGGAGGTATATATGGTAGTAGCATCGCACTTCCAAGGGATCTAAAGCTTGTTTCTATAGTTGTTGCCACGGCTTCTACTTTTTCCTCCTTTCTCTCAATACAGGGAACATGCTCAGCACCCGATCAATTAAGATAAAAGAAAAACAAATATCTTTTTCACAACTAAATTTTTTATATTCATTTCATCCTTTTTTTTTTTACTTTTTTTTTCCCCTTTCTTAAAAAAAATACAAATGTTTACATTTTATAACCATCTTATTCTTATATCATGTATAAAATAAATATAAAAATGTGTCATGGATCATTACTCTAAAATAAAACACCTCTATTTTTTTATTCACAATAATCTAATAGAGTAAAAAAAATCTTACATTATATAAAAACAAAGTTAAACATTATACGTATATAAAAAAATTATTATCTTAAAATCAATAAAAACAATTAGAATTCAAGTATGAGTCCAAGTCCCACATTAGATAAAAATGAGAAAATAGAACACAATATAAAGATAAAAGACTCATTAATCCATAACTTTAAAATTTTGGATAAAAAATGATGTCAATTCTTTGTGGTTGAGTTCATATCTCATTGGTATTATGTTTTTCCAACTAAGATATATTTAGCAACAATAATATAATCATGTCATATATGTATATAATGTTTTTAACCTTACCAATTTGGAGAAGAGTGATTGAATGGATTTGAAGGTAACTTTTTTGTTGTTTATTTGAGTGGATTTGGAGGTAAGTGAGAGTGGATTTAGAAGTAAATTTTTTTAATTTGTCACATCAATCAAATCCTACACTAATTCTCACAAACTTTACTTCCAAATTCACTATCATTTACTTCCAAATCCACTCAAATAAACAACAAAAAAATTTACCTTTAAATCCTCTCAAATTCATTCAATCACTCTCCCTCAAATCCATTCAAGTGAACAAAGCCTTAAAAAAGAAAATTCCCATCAAATTTCTGGCCTTTTTCTTTTTCTATCATAGGGAAAATGCATGTTTTCGGTGTTTCACTTGTGCAGGTTTTGCTTAGGTTTGGAGAGACGAGAATAGGCTTCAGTTAAGCAAAAAATCAATACTCTTGAAGCTGGCTATTTTTCTCCAATTTGTTACTTAACCAATAAGGAAAGTATCACATTAAGAAAAGTGGCACTCTTTTGTCTCATCATCCATTCATTAATCTCAATTTGTGCTGGCTGGACCCAATTGAGTTAGATAAATCACTATCAGTGAGTATAAAAGTACCTTTTTTACACCTAATTCTCTCAATTTGCGTAATAATACTATAAATTAAGCAGCGTTTGAGCTATTTAGGTGAATACGTTAAACAGTTACTTTATGTGATTCTCAAGATTCAAGCTAATTACTGTAATCAAAAGTAGAATATTCACAAGATTATACCTCTTCTTTCACACTGATCGCATAGTCATGTCAGAAAAAGTTTGAGAGTTTATATAACATTTTTGTGCTGTCAAAGTATCACCATATATAAGCATCCAAAATAAGTTTGATAATCTGCAACCCCACAATCCCTTCCAGAAAGCCCCACGAAGCTAATTGTGTGATTGATTGTAATTGAGACTAATTATTGTGTCAAAGAAAGAAAAGTTAATATTAGCATAGTATGATATGAAATTATGCACATTAAACGACAAATTTACTAGAGTTCACTGTTTTAACTGTCGTTTTTTGATGGATCTTCTGGATTATTAATTACCAGAATTTACGACAAAGCATATCCAAAAGTTCTGTTCTGTGTAGACTTTAGGTGCAAAGACGGAGGAGTGACATGATTTATAGGGTCCATGGTTGAGTTTATCGAGAAGAAGATTATATGTGAATTACACAAATACTATTTGAATTAATTATATAAGAAATTGATATTATATTTTATCCAAAATTTTAATATAATATGTTCAACTTTTCTCATTTCTATCAAATATATTACTTAGACTCACTTAAATTTTCAACACTCTTTTACCTGAATATAGAAAATTCCCAATTTTGTAAAAATGGTTTTCTAATACTGTTACGATGTATTCAATAATCCCATTATTTTTTCAACTTTTTACAGTATCTTTTAAATTCCAAAGCGGTTGAATTGTATATTATCTTAATGAACTTGTAACCACACTCGTGCATTAATAAAACAAATGTGAAAGTTTGAAGAGAATAATACTATTTTTTGACTCTTTTGTATACTTGATTTACATGTACAGAAGAAAAGACTGTTATCTGATAATAAACATGCGTGAAGGATAAATGATTAAAATTTGGTTGTAGTAAATCATAATTTATAACTATATATAAAAACTTGTCTAGTCTTGAATATGAGAAAAAAAATACTAATCATGCTAATTAAAAAAGTTAGTTAACAACATTAATTGCACTAACTTTATGTTAAAAGTAATCACTTTTCTTAAGTTATCTTTCCTTCAAATTTGATAAAAAA
The DNA here is from genome assembly GCF_029865625.1 of Vigna umbellata. Taxonomy (NCBI): domain Eukaryota; kingdom Viridiplantae; phylum Streptophyta; class Magnoliopsida; order Fabales; family Fabaceae; genus Vigna; species Vigna umbellata. The sequence continues at coordinate 74,985,622 of NC_142165.1, read as the reverse complement.
AAAAGGGGATCATTGAAGATAAAACCTCAATTATTTGTATTTGAAATTGATATTAGCACAACATTTTGCTTATATGTATGATCAGATAAAATATTACATGAAATGTTTGTTTTTATTTGTGTTGTTTATTAGTCAATATTATAAATTTAAGGATTGAATAGAAATGAAAAAGTTAAATATTATATAATAAATAAGATTTATAAATCTATTCTTTTAAGACTTTTTTTTAAAAGTGATATTAATATAGTTGGACTCTAATAATTTCTTCCTAAAAAATCTTTTCTAGAAAAAAACCATCAAATTTTAATTTTATTTTAGTATCATAGAATGACATTAAATCTTTATAAATTAAAACAATTTGATAAAGAACAAAACAAACAATTTATATGATAGTGTCAGCAAATATGTCCTAATGAAAACAGCTTATGAAATAAATAAATAAATAAATATATATATATATATATATATATGAAAAGAGAAGAGAAAGAAAATCTATGTATTTTAATGATGATAAAAGTAAATCTAAGAATTCAAAAGATATTGAAAAATTTATAGTTTAGTTTTAAGCTTTCCTAATAAGTCTTTCATATTTGTGTATAAAACTTAGTTTAAAGAGATACAAAACAGTCTAACACAAACTTACCTAGAAAAGACTTAAAAGTTCAAAAACATGATAATTGATATTAACTAAAGTGGTAATTAATTATTCAAACAATTTCAAATTTTTGGAAAAGGTTTTTTGATAATCGATTATCACATAGAGAAAATAGAAAAATAGTGACAGAAACAGACTCTTTAGTTTTTTAACCTAATTTTTAAAAATAAGAGTTTATATATTTTACTTAAACTTAGTTTCAAAAATAACTTTTCATTTAAGAGGTTTAGAGTTGTGTTGCCAAAGAAACTCTTCATATTTTGTGAAAAGAGACTTTGTAAGACCTAGTGAGAGTAGAGCAAGAACTTTCAGTAAGTATGTCTTAAATGATTAAGTGTTGTTGTTGTTAGAAAAAGTTGTCATCCTTTGTGTCTTTTAAATGAGGTGTTTTCATTTATTGTGTGATTCAATAATCGTGTTATTCGTCTTTGTGATGGTAAATTATGATTATTTTTATTGATGGTTAATTCCTTCTCAGATATATTAATAATTATAAAGTCTTTTAATCCGAACTAGTATAAAATTATATGTGCAAATATCTCTTTTCTTATTTTCTTTGTCTTTATTATTATTATTTAAAAGGAATAACTTATAAATTGAACAGTCAATTTATAAAAAGGGAAAAATTTAAAAAAACACAATTTTATTAAAAAAACTAATTTACCATCTCTTAATCTTTTATTCATAAGCTAATATTTCACTACCCGATTCTAACAAACTTAAATCATTTGCAACATAAAACTTTAAGGTTTAATGCCTATGAATATTTATTTTTCTTATATGTCAGTTAACTTTTTTATTTCTATTTAATATAAAATTTTAAAGTCATACGTATTTGGATTTTTAAGAATATTCTTCACATGAGCTTTTACCAAAATAGGACGTACTTGTCATTGATTAGCATAAAGACAAATTTGAATCTAATACTAATATTAATTATTATGGCTATAATAAACTGAGATAATGATTATATTTGATATGAGTTATCAATATAAAAGACTTAACATGATTTCTAACATAAAAATTTAATATTCAATGTTTATGGGTTTTTAATTTTTATATATCACTTAATTTTTTTATTTTTATTTAATATAAGACTATCAATTTTAAGATTCCTTAAAAAAATAGAAATTGTTAACATTGATATGTTAGAGTGTCATAACTAACAATTTAATAAACTCGTGAAATTTCTTGAAATATTCAAAGAACTTCTGAAAATGTTGAGCAATTTGATAAAGATAAGCTCCTCCAATCACTCGATGTTGATGGTAGAAAATTACATTTGTTCTTTTGAGGTTTGAGAAAAACCCTGTGAATTGTGGGATGCATGATTGCTATGTGTTCTCTTGAGAAAACGTGCAACGACAGAGTCACATAATTGCCACTTTCTTTTAATAAAGATTTTGAAAAAATTTAAACAATAGAATGAGAAAACCATTGATAGTAATGACCTCTTGATTAGTGGTCAGTCGCTATTTGTTTGGCATGCTTCTTTCTACTTGAAGACTGGTTTATAATAATTGTTGGTTGAACATAAACGATAAATGTTCGAAAGGACAACAAAAAAAGGTAGTGCTGAGAATAAAAGTTACGTGTGACGGGACGAGATATGTCGGACAATTTATCAGAAAGGAAAACTTTAAAGCCCTTTCATCAAATCTCTTAATTATAAAGGTATACTTGTTTTTAGGTTTAATTGATTTGGAGTCTCTATTTATGTACATTGTGTCAATTAGATCCATATATTTTGAAATAGTTTAATTGGATCTTTATTTATGAAAAATTAATCAATAAAGTTTGTGCCGTTAAATTCTTTGGATGATGTTAAAAGTGTTGTCTGGTGACTAGGTGAGGTGGCATTTGATAGAAACGTGACACATAAAATTGATTTTTAATTTTAAAAAAGAGTGCGAATAAAGCAATTACTCTTGAAAATTAGATTGGAAAAGAAGATGGAAAAGAAAACAGAGAGACAAATCGAAAGGGTAGCTTGGAAGAAAGGGATTGTGCAGTTTTGGTTTGGAAAATGCATGAACAGAGAGTTGAAAAGGAGGGAATGAGGTTTATAGGTGGATTGAGAAACAACATGCATTGCACACACCATACAACCATTGCGTTTTCTCTTTCCCTTTCTTTATTTTCTCTTGTTGGTTGGGTCGGTGCAATACAAAAACTTTATCATAAAACCGATTTCTTCTTCTTCTTTTTTTTTCTGTTTACAAGGCAGAACTATTTCCTATTATCTATCAAAACCTTCAAATCCATTAGATTCAACCTCTTAATTCATCCTTCCAATTCCCTAATTTCCTTTTGGTCATGCAAGTCCTGACCTAGCCATCAGAACCTTGGTAGCCACCGCGTAACACCTCCACCAAATCCTGCAAAACAGAAAAATCAAACCAGTCCCAATCCATGGCAACCATGGCAGAACACGAACCCTAATCGCGGACAATCCCAAATCGCCATCTTCCACCATCACCATTCATGTTCTGGGAAGTAACCATGGAAGTAACCATCATCCACGAACCAATTGTCGTCGCTCACCACCATCAACAACCATCACCGCCGTTGGTCGAGGGGTCCTTTTCGGTGCAACACGCCATAGCTTCCGGCCTTGAGCTTTCCAACCTGGTCATCCAATGAACCATCTTCTGCTTGGATCGTGTTCGGTGCAAATGAGTGGTTCATCGGAGTTGTTCTTAACCCACGAACCCTATTTTTCCCAATTTCGTACACACCCAATATCTGATCCTAATACCTTTTAATTTGATTTCCAGAAATAACATTAATGTTATGTGTTTTTATTACATTTACCATATTTTAAAATTTTTTTAAATTAAAAATCAATTAAGTCCACGTAATGATGACGTCTTTATGTGTCACGTGATTATGAAATGTCACCTCACCATGTCACCAGACAACACATTTAACGTCGTCCACAAAATTTAACGGTAGGAGTTTTATTGATTCAATTTTACGTAAAAAAAAGAACTCAATTGAACTCTTCCAAAATACGAAGACCTAATTAACGAAAATATGCACAAATAACTATGAACAATTAAACTTTGTTTTTATTAAAAAAACAAAAGCTAACGTATATTCTATATATCAAAGGATAGGATCTGATATCCTAATACAGTAGAAGTAAGTTAACTCATATATTTATACAATTTCAATTACATATGTACGTAGTTAGTGAATTCAAATATATAAAATTACTAATTATATTGTGACAAAAAAAGAGACCACATCAAATAATTTTAACAAAAATGTTATTAAACCTTTTAATTTTTATTCAATATTATATTAAAACGTTTGAATTTTTAATACTGTAATAAAACTACCTATATTTCTTAAAAATGTTTTTAGGATGCGAAGATTAATTTTATTGCAAGGACTGTAGGAAATGATTAAAAAGGTTTGGTAAAAAAATTCTATTCGAGAAGTCCTTGAAAAAATTACTTGAAACGTATTAAAATCTTTATTATATATATAATTGTTTTTATCAAAACTGTAAAAAGAATTATCAAAATATCAACATACTTCTGAAAATTGTAAAACAAAAAAAATAAACTTAATTTAGTAAAATTGTTTTTCTTGATCTTAAAAAAAAATCATCCTAATTCAACATTCCTAGACTTATTTATATAATTTAAATATCTTGATTGATTACCATGCAACTTTTTTTAAGAAAATCTTTCGAAATCCTAACCCAAATTTATGTTTTATGAAAAGATTGTCATTAGACTATAATATATATGGAATAATTTCATATTAAATTATATTTTGTAAAAATTGATTTTATATTTAGTTATATGACTCAAAAATTAATTTATATTAACTTATAAAACAAAAACGAAGTGAATACATCCTATCAATTTCAAAATTGAGACTACATACATCGTAGACCCATCTCAAACTTTCCCTCAAACTTCCCAGTGAAGAAGAACAGACAAACCACAAGCGCAGGGAATGAATAGCACACCCTACAAAACATTACTCACCACAAAAATTTACATTGCGCTTCTGTTTGAACCTTTTGCACAGGAAAAGCAACCATTAGCATAAAGCAAGAAATTCTGTAGAATTTTACCACCAACTTCGATCAAACTGTGATGAAATTGTGAAGAACGTTTTGGTGCTTCAAGGCCACTACAGCCATCCACGCGGACCGACAGTGGGATTTAACTAGTTCTTCCAAGGCTTTTTCAGTTGACTACTCTCCGAATGCATCCCATTCTGCGGCTGAATATTTTTTTTCTCACTGGTGTCTGGTGTATGATGGACAGGTATGAAGCCTCCTTCTGTGTTTTTGGTGGCGTCCTGGTGAAACCTGGAAGTGTAACTGTTTAGCATGTCAATCAGCACTCATTTCAATGTGTTTTTGATCACTGGGGAGAAAAAAGTTGTCCAAAGATGATACTTCCACAGTAAAAGTAAGGATACGAGAAATCGAGCAAACCTGCTGCAGAAGATTTGCAGGGCGACAAGGTAGGGCTTTTCAGTTGTGGCTGAAAAAGTAGAGAGTCCTCTTTATTTTGCATCTTGTTGTACATGTGTTCATCTTGTGAATCACCAAAAGCTGACGAGTCACGGACCTGGGATCTCCTTCTGCTTTTCTTGGCTGATTTAAATAAAGGCCCACAGAAATTTTACAAAGTAAAATACAAACTGAAAATCAAAGAACATGGTTGTCTTGCAAATCTGAGTCTAAATTCCACGTTGATAGAAATGAGAAAAAATTTAGGAGAAAGTAGAATACTACATAACGATAAAAGGTCGTGGATGATAAAATAGAACACCCGTATAAAGATGAAAGGTTTTGATAAAAAGTGATGTAAATTCTTTATATAATTAATCTGATATCTGTATTGATGTTTGTATCTCCCGTGATCCTTTCCTTGGCAAAGGTACTCTAATGGTAAAAAACAAAAATAGAAACTATAAACACGGTTTAACCTTACTTCCACTACCGTTATTGAAACAACTTGAATCACCATTGACCAATTTGATATTACACTTTCACACTAAACTGAAACCACTGCCTAATAGTGCTAATTTTATACTAACAAATGAATAATATCTCTTAATATATAAAATGAATTTGTACATACAATTAAGAAATAGGAAAGAAAATCCTCGTCCAAAGTTTAAGGAAAGTTGACTAACCTGCGTAAATGACTAAGGAATCTCATCTTATGCATCCTCTCCAACAAGGACACGAGTGATCCACAAAATAATGCCAATGTTCCAATTTATATAGTCGTGTGCTTATCTTAAGCATCAACAACAAAATAGGAATGTTGGTGGAGATAAAATAAACAAACATACCTGAAGAATCATAATCACAGGCAAAATCCTTATAGCCCACTCAACAAATTGAGCAGTGCTTGTGTCCACTGATCCATCTTCAGTCAAGACAAGCTTGTGGACCACCCAGAACCACAACCAGCTCCAACTACTGCAACGAAAGTCAGCAGAAATATTGCCAACTGCTGTTGACATAGCTTAAGTTAAAGGTTGAAAGATCCTCATATTTGACAATTTATACATTGGAAAAATATAACTAACTACCCAACATATAACATCTTCTACATCCAGTGTCTCTTTTATTTTCATTAGTTTTTCTCTTCTGAACGAGAGATAAAAATGAGATCAATATAACTTGAAATTTTAGCAAGAGATGAGGAATCTTACTTGGAAGAAATGGGAAAAGATTGCATACCATGGGTTCATAAATTTGGACATCTAAGATCAATATACAAAATGATCGAAAATTAATAACGATGTTACTCAAAGTACAAGTGATATACTTAAATGAAGAAAAACATTGTGGGTTATCATACTATTGTACATTAGGCCATACTCTCTGATAATGTATGTTATTCCAATTGCCATTGCAGTGCAATAATGAAATGCCAATGACTTGCTTATGAAGGACGCCAGACTCATCAGAATAATGCCCAGCGTTAATGATACAATACGATATGCAAAAAATTCTGCAAAGGGAGTCTGGATGTTACTGTCCTTAAAACGAGATCAACAGAACTTCAAGAAACTGCAACTCATGGTCATTCTCATAACATACACAACATATACATTAGGATTTATTTTCCGCCTCTTTCTAAAGTAGATTTTGAATAGAGGAAAAAAAAAACCATTTCCCCACAAATAAGGTGAAATAAACATACACACAAGAACACTTACATTCTATGACAGAAACCTCAAAATTTTCCAGTGTGGAACCACTAGTCCTTATGTCTAATATCTTGTGGTCAAAAGGAAACATTGATCGAGTCCCATAACCCTTTGCAACCTTCTCCCACTGGCTATGCGGGCACATCCCAGCTACAAGAGAGACATTCCTGAACATACAGAAATGTCTTAAATCAATAACACTAATTACTTTTCCAATTCAACTTCGACAGAGGACAAGTAGTTGTAAAGCAAAGTGATAGTCCTTGCATGACCAAATGCACAATGCATAAAATGAATGATTGTCATCATGTTCACTCAGTAATACAATAACTACACTCAATCCCACAAATGAAATAAGTATTTGTCATGATATGTGCTCTTCTTTTGCTTTTCTATCTTGTTTTTCGCACTTTTTTACTGTACTGTATTGTCTTCTAATAAATGATTAATTCATTACTGAATAGAAGCACGTAATTTTTCTTGTTAATAAAAATTCTGCATATTGACAGCCTAAAGAAATTAGCATAACATCTCATCAATATGTCAAGGAGTTGGCAGAATCTATTAACATAAAGATGTTTGATAGCATAGTTCGTGAAGCAGTTGAAGAAATTAGAGTGTCTGCCTCATCCCTTGTAAGTTTAATAATTCCTACTTCAAGATATCAGTGACGACACAATATACATAGTGAACTTCAAAGCCACCTAATATGCTAGCTTTCAGACGAAGCCCCTTGTAGCTGTAGCATGATGAAATGATGATAATGACATAGCTACATATTTAGCACTAAATGCTTAGTGATATTTCTTCCTCTGGTTTATAATGGGATCTGTTGGAACAAAAATACCTGATATTTTATTCTCAGTAGCTAGTCTATATATGTTACTGACGAAGAGCATGGTTCTCTTGAAGATTTTATGGTTTTGATTATGTTACAAGAAGAAGAACTTAAAAAATTTGTATTGCATTTATTTAAAAGCATTTCTGTAGAATAAATTAATAGGAATAATTTTGTTGATGTAAATACTTAGAAGTTTTCCATTTTAGAGAAATCTTCCACAGATAATCGATTATTTCGTATAATAATCACAAGTTTAATTAAAGAAGAGTTGTTCGTGCAAATAATCAATTATTTTTTCGGTAATCAATTATCACTTTTTGAAAATTCCATAATGGACACAAATAATTGATTATCACTTATGATAATAGATTATCACTGACAGTTGAGATATGTCTTTTCAGTTTCTGACCCTGCACGAACCTGGGCTTATAAATAGAGGTTTTCACAGCTCTTACTAAGGTAACTTTTCATTTGAGAGTATTAGAGTTGTGTGCTTAAGGGAAGTGTGAGTGAAAAGGAGTCTAAGTCACCTGAGAAAACAGATACATTCTGAGGAAGTTGTCGAGTGTAGAGATATTCAAATCAAGTCTTGTGAATATGAGAAGTTTGCGCTTAGTATGTCTAAGGTCAAAGCGGTTCTCTTCAAGTTGATTGAGCAAATTCTTCCGTTCGTTTGTCGAAGGAAAATATTTTTTGTTGTTTATCTTTATTCATTGAATATAATTGTAATAACAATATTTTAGTGAAAAAATTAATCACTATTTAAAGTGATTAACGATTGGACGTACAATCTTCTAATTCGAATCAGAAAAAAAAATTTGTGTTGATTTTCTTTAACTCTATTTCTTTAGCACTTAAACTATTTGATAAAAGTCTTAAAAAGAAAATCATGATTTTAAAAAGAATTATTAACACGCTTTCCACTCTTTAAAACCCTTTTCGCTGCCCGAGACACTGGTATCAATAGTCTATTTAAGGCCTATATTTACAACCATCAATTTTTTTTTAGGCATGACTCTAATTTTTAATCTCAGGTTGAAGTAGAAAACATGACTTCTAGGATGGCGGGCTGTCATCGAGGTGGATTTGCTCTCTATAAACTGATGGTGGACAACAGAAAGATTACTTGATGGAAGTTTGTCGCGCTCACAGTTTTCAAGCATGGTGTTGCAAATTGTACTACATGTCTTAAAAAACATTATCATACAAAATTTTCCTACTATCATTTAATATTCAACAAATGAGAGAAACTGAACTCTTCACACGCCCTTATCATACAAAAAGAACATCATTAAATTTAACAACTAAATAACAATCTCTAATAAAAATAACAAGACAGAACATACTTGTTTTGTCTTGCTGCTGTGTTCCCTCCTGGTCAGTTGGTGCTTTTTACATTCATTTCATTATTTCAAAGATTCCATTTCCATCAAGAACATCAACACTAAAATAGTCATAAAACAGGTAGTTGATTTTCTTTGGATGCTTTGTGAACCATGTGATGACACTATAGATGTAAGCTTCTTTTTATGAAATTTTGTAAGAGACACCAGAAAAAACTTGCACTACTAAGTAATTAATAGGATTTATATAAGAAATTAAAACATCGTCGTTAACTTAAAATGAGTCTTTTTATTTATATATTATTCATCTGATTTGTTTTTATCGATTTTTGAATTTTTAGGTTTTTTCATTTGATTCTTTTTTATGTTTCATTGACTTTTTGTTTAAATGTATGGGTAGTCTTTAAAAATGTATAGTTTTATTAAAATTTATAATCCTTATATTTAACAAAACTAACGTAGTTTTGTTTCGTGCTAAAGATTGGACCGTGATTCACGTTTTTATGTACTCCGTGTGTGAATTTGAACGGTGTTTGAAGAATATGTTATTGAAATGCAGTTCCCATAGAAATTTGCATTTCAAATGTCAACGTTGATAATTTTTATGTTGAAGTTTTTCAAAGAGAAATCGATGACCAAGAGCAAAAGTGGCTAACTTCATCACTGAAAATGACAGACTATTTGATTCATATAACTAATTATGTAAAAAGGTAAAATTTTAAAACACAAATACTTTCTTCATCTTAGTACAAATTATTTTTTGAGAATATTTAGAAACGTTTAATTACATAGTATAATTTGTCAAAGAGTATATTTGATACTTTTGTAGTATTTTTTTTTCAAAATGTATTGTTTTACTTGATAAATTTCATTGAAAAATAAAAACAATCTTATGAAATTACTTAAAAGGAAAAATACATGTGAGAAGGCCGAACAAATCTCGATTTTACCGTATTAGTTTATCAATGCAACCACCAACAATCGCGCACACAAATCAAGTTTTAAATCTCATTGTTAAAAATATTTAAGACTAAAGATTTTAAACTTAGGCCTTTCAGTGACTCGGGAAGATGACAAATTTTTTATTAAAGTTATTTAGTTAGTTTGAGGAGAGAATGAAGAATTCTTCTAATGTTACAACAGAAATAATAATTTATTGGATATTATTATTATTATTATTATTATTATTATTATTATTATTATTATTATTGTAAATTAGTTTTAAAAACATGTAATTCGTGTCATTATATTTTTTCAAAAAAATAATAACTTATAAAATGGTAGTGGATAATTCATAGTATGTACTCTGGATAATTTATATACATTTTTAAGATATTTTTTTATCATTTTATAAGGATAAAATATAAATACGATATGTGTATTCTATAATAGAAAATTTAAATTTACAAAATAAACATTACAAACAACTCAAACAAAAGTCAAAAAGAAAAAAACGTAATAATTCAATATAACTCTATTAGAGCATTAATAGATTTTAATTCACATTCCCGGACCATTGTTAAATTTTTTTGGTAATCATGCACCGTTGTTGTTAATATTTTTAGAGATAAATAATAAAAAAAGTGTTACTATGCTTAAAATAAATTATAAAAGAAGACGAAGTAAAATCAAATAACAAGAACTTGAAAAAAAGTAATAAAACTAAAAACTTTAATGTCTTATATATTTTTGAGATAAAAAAGTTAAATCAGATAAAATGTATAATTTAAATATTTTTGAGGTTGAATTCCATCATCCATTAACTTGTCACACTAACCTAATAGTTGAGATTACATTAAGCTCATTTTAGTATGTTATCTAAATTTATATATTTTAAATTCTACTTAATTTTGAAAAAGTTGTGTGATTTATGTAACATTTCGAAAGTATAGTTATATCAATTTTTGTTTAAATTATCTGGTGGTGTCGCAATCAATTTGGTATAAGATGAAAGTGCATGCATCTTGGTTACTTTTGGTTGGAGTGTGTCAAAATCAAAATTAATGACATGACATTAGAAAGCAAAGTTTATCTGTGTGTTTGTAAACTAAAGAGTATATATTGACTGTGAATAAGTTCAGAATATAATATATATATATATATATATATATATATATATATATATATATATATATATATATATATATATATATATATATATATATATATTGTAAATAAACATCCTTTGTTCACATTATTGATCTAGTTTTAAGATAACGTGACACAAAACATTAAAATGTATTATTATTATTATTATTATTATTATTATTATTATTATTATTATTATTATTATTATTATTATTATTATTATTATTATTATTATTATTATTATTATTATTATTATTATTATTATTATTATTATTATTATTATTATTATTATTATTATTATTATTATTATTATTATTATTATTATTATTATTATTATTATTATTATTATTATTATTATTATTATTATTATTATTATTATTATTATTATTATTATTATTATTATTATTATTATTATTATTATTATTATTATTATTATTATTATTATTATTATTATTATTATTATTATTATTATTATTATTATTATTATTATTATTATTATTATTATTATTATTATTATTATTATTATTATTATTATTATTATTATTATTATTATTATTATTGTAAGACCCATAAAAATAAAAATATATATATATATATAGTAGTAAATTTTAGCATTTTATTAGTAATAATAATTTTAGTGGATAGAAAAATGTAAATTTTGGATATAAAATTATAGTAATTTTATAAGGAGAAGTTAAAATTTTTGATAACTTATTTAGTATTTTTTTTAAGAAAATCGAATAGTAAAAATTGAATAGTGAATAGTAAAAAGTGAATAGTAAATAGTAAATAGTAAAAAAAAATAATAAAAATAAATTTTCAGCATTAAGATTCCTTAGCATGGAAGAAATTAGTAGGTAGAAACTAAGATCAGATTTGGTGAGTAAATGATTAAAATATTATTTTTTAAATAATATTAAAATAATAAATAATATTAAAATATTAATGAATAGTAAATTTTTTTTACCTATAAATAGCCATAGGAGGGAAGGGTATTTTGCACCAAAAAAAAAAAGAGGAATCAAGTGAGAGCTTGAGAAATAGAGAAGAAAGAGTTAGGGAGAAATTTTTAGTTGCAAGAAGAGTAGAGGTTCTGAAGAATTTCAGGGAAACAAATTCGGAGTAGGAGATTAAGTCTGGAATAGAGGTAAGGGGAGCTAATCTTTCTTGTATATGATTTTTATCCATGTTATGATAATGAATATGAGTTATGAGTATGTTAAAATTTTGGTAATGGTAGTTATCTATTCACTTATATAAATTTAGTTTTCATGATTATAATTTTCTTATTTTCAAGTTAGTATGGTAAAAATTTTCTTTTAATTATTTTGACCGTTGGATTTAGCTAAAATTTTAATATATGAATCTTAAGACCTATTTCTTCACTTTGACCGTTGGGATTTGTAATTAGAAGTCTGTACTTAGAGAAATAAATCCTGCATGTTTGAGTAAATTAATTACCCCTGTAGATCTATTACTGAGGCATCTCGGTAAAATATATATTACGACTTATTTGACCGTTAGATCAACTTGAAAATTTTATATATGATTCCTAAGATATATTAATACACTTTGACCGATCGGATTATAAATTGAAAGTCTATGTTTGGAGAAAATAATTTTTAAGTTTTGAAAAATCTGATGAACACTATATTTCTGTTCTTAAGTTATTATGGTAAACATTTCATATATATTTTATTTACCGTTAGATTGAGCCCAAAATTTAGTATGTAATTCATAAGACATATTAAGTCATTTTGACCGTTCAGATTTGTAATTAAATGTTTGTGCTTAGGGAAATTAGTTCCGCATTTTGAGTATAATTGAAAACCACTTAAAATTCTGCACCTAAGTTACCTCGGTAAAACCTCAATATCTATCTATTTAACCGTTGGATCAACCTGAAATTTTAATATATAGTTTATAACAAATAGTGAATTATTGTGACCATTCAGATTTGAAATCGGAGTTACAGATTTATAGATATTAATTTCGTATCTTCTCAGAGATCTCAATATTGCTTAAATTTCTATTTTTTTGGATATCTATATTAAATTTCGGTGTTAATATTATATGCTGTTGTTTTAAATCTGTAAATAAGAAATTTGTTAAAAACTATTTGAGGAACACTTTGGCTAAGGAAAGACTTGGTACTTAAGTTGTCCATTGTGACGCACCTCTCTTTCCTGGAAGTCTACTCGACAAGTTTTTAACTTAAATCCTATTGAACAGATTTTGGACTGTTAAATTATTGTGTAATATATCTTGTTGGAATATATTCAGTTTGTATGATTTCTGAAATAATTGGATTTTATTAGATTTGAATTTATGCATCTGAACATGATTGTGAATTATAATAATGTGATTTATGTGGAAAGTATGTGAATGTATGTGATTTGTATGACTTTTGGGATTGATGGACGTGATGCATATTGGTGTATGCATTCTGATTTGGTGTTCGATGCATATTGGTGTATGCATTCTGATTTGGTGTTTGATGCATATTGGTGTATGCATTGATGCATATTGGTGTATGCATTCTGATTTGGTGTTTGATATATATTGATGCATGCAATGTGGTTTAGTGTGTAACTCATATTTGTTTATGTAATTTGATCTGGTATAGTGAGCATAGTATGGTTTGATATCGAGGTATGTTTATTGTATTGAATTGTTAGCTCACCCTTACATGTGTGTGCATGTGAATGCGATGATCGTATAATGCGTGATATTATACGGGAGCAGATGAAGGAATGTCGTCTGAAGCAATACCAATGAAGAAAGAGATCGAAGATAAGTTAGAAGGATTCAAGTTATACTTAGGAGTTTATAGTTGAAATCTGAGTTTAAAATATGTATATCAACTGTGAATTTTTAAGTGTGAGATTACGGGATGTTACCGTAAATGTAATAATATGAATTATCCAATGTGAGATATTGGGATGTTACAATTATTATTATTATTATTATTATTATTATTATTATTATTATTATTATTATTATTATTATTATTATTATTATTATTATTATTATTATTATTATTATTATTATTATTATTATTATTATTATTATTATTATTATTATTATTATTATTATTATTATTATTATTATTATTATTATTATTATTATTATTATTATTATTATTATTATTATTATTATTATTATTATTATTATTATTATTATTATTATTATTATTATTATTATTATTATTATTATTATTATTATTATTATTATTATTATTATTATTATTATTATTATTATTATTATTATTATTATTATTATTATTATTATTATTATTATTATTATTATTATTATTATTATTATTATTATTATTATTATTATTATTATTATTATTATTATTATTATTATTATTATTATTATTATTATTATTATTATTATTATTATTATTATTATTATTATTATTATTATTATTATTATTATTATTATTATTATTATTATTATTATTATTATTATTATTATTATTATTATTATTATTATTATTATTATTATTATTATTATTATTATTATTATTATTATTATTATTATTATTATTATTATTATTATTATTATTATTATTATTATTATTATTATTATTATTATTATTATTATTATTATTATTATTATTATTATTATTATTATTATTATTATTATTATTATTATTATTATTATTATTATTATTATTATTATTATTATTATTATTATTATTATTATTATTATTATTATTATTATTATTATTATTATTATTATTATTATTATTATTATTATTATTATTATTATTATTATTATTATTATTATTATTATTATTATTATTATTATTATTATTATTATTATTATTATTATTATTATTATTATTATTATTATTATTATTATTATTATTATTATTATTATTATTATTATTATTATTATTATTATTATTATTATTATTATTATTATTATTATTATTATTATTATTATTATTATTATTATTATTATTATTATTATTATTATTATTATTATTATGAGTTTATAGCTGACCAATCATGTAATTGGTAAAATAATTGGAAGGAATCGTGCACTTGACATGTCACGAAAATATCTTTTGACAACCGTTTAGCAGAGTTAAGACGCAATTAATGTAACAAGAGTTACTGTTAAATAGTTAAGGTTTGCATTAATGACCATTAAGAGATAAATTAATTGGTCAGATTCCTTTAAACTTTATAAATAAGGGTTTAATTTCGAGATAAACTCACTTTGACTCGTTATTAAATTACTAAAGACCTACAGAGAAAAATTTTGAATTAAGAGTCAAAATGTCTTTTGTAGGTCACTCCCATACATTGATCGGTTACCAAAGCACGGTGTGGAGAGAAGACAAGACTTTCAGACAAACGGTTGTCCTCGTCCCATTTTCAGCAAAAACACGTATGAAGTTTTTGTAATTAAACATGTTCAGTGTATATTATATTACTATCATTAAGAGGTTCAATCGATTGAATCAAATACGAATTATTATATAATTTAATAAAATATGCTTAAATACTAACTAAGACAAGATAAATGGGTCACTAGATTTAAATAAAT
Organism: Vigna umbellata; assembly: GCF_029865625.1. NCBI lineage: Eukaryota > Viridiplantae > Streptophyta > Magnoliopsida > Fabales > Fabaceae > Vigna > Vigna umbellata. The sequence goes on along the minus strand of NC_142165.1, from coordinate 74,969,934 downwards.
CTATCAAAATAAGAATTCACACATAATAAATTATATTATGAATAATAAAACCATTAAGATATTTTATTTACATTATTTTTAGTTACGCATTTAACACTTTATTAAGATTTGAAACTAACTTAAATTTTGAAATGTTTTCTACTAACACAACCTCCTCCGTTAATCTTATAGAGAAAATGAACATTTTGGAGAGAAAATATTGTAAAAGTTTCTAGAGTTGAAATCTTTATCGGATATCTCTTCCACTTTATAAAAACAATATGAATAAAATATAATATTTAATTTATTATTTTATAAAGTTAAATTAAACTAAAATTAATTTATTAAAATTATATTTTAAAAATGTATAGAATAATATTTTAAAAATGTCTAGAATAATATGCGATTTGTTGGAGTAGTGATTTTTTTGTTAATGAATACTACAAGTATTTTTATAATAAACAAATATTCCATAGATAATAATGTAACCTTCACAATGTTACGTGACTAACCTTTTTTTTGTTCTTATAATTGAATCTAGTCTTAATAGAGTAGCGTATATTTTACTTGGATCACCCATTAATTGTTACATAATCATTTGTTGGTGTTTACTTCAGAAATAAATGAATATAATTATTGACAATGAATTTTACAAGCTTACAGTTTAAAATTTAGAAGAAAAAAAAAGTATTTTAGTTCTCTAACTTTTTTCCATTTAAGTCCAATTTAATCTTTTTAAATATATTTTTTTATTTCATAAAAAAATAGTTTTTAAGTGAAAAGAACATTTCAGGTTACTATAAATTAATAGGAAAAGTCATCTTTAAAAAGTAATCGAAAAAGGTTATCTTAAAAGATTAATATGAAAAGTTAACATACTATAATATAGCAAACTTTTATGATAGAAACTGAAGAGGGTAACCAAATACGATAGGAAAAATTTAATGATTAAAATTGAGAAAAAAGAGTATTAATGATTAAATTAAAACTCAATTAAATTTTTTTAAAAAGGGTAAAGTAGCACTAATTAATTTACCAAAATTAAAAACTTTAATAATGATTTGTGGTTTAGACTCCAGTTAATCATTTATGGAACAAATTACACTATGCTTTCTTAAGAATTAAGAATATTATACGCAATTTGTTTCTATTTTATGTAATTAACACAGATTCTTTGTATTCATACAGTAACATTCGATTAAAGAGAGCAATTTTTTATTATGCCGAATATTTTAGACAAACTTTTAAAAAATTGGTAGGAACAATTTCTTAAAAATTAAAATTAAATTAAAAAAAACTTATTTATAATTTTAACTTATTTGTGAATTAATCTTAACTCCTTTAGTTGAATTGATAAAAAATAAATAATTTTCTTCAGCCAAAGTGAAAAAAATAAAAAATAAATAGATTGTTGTAGCTTATAAGAAGAAGAAAGTGGATAATTTTATTGAGGACACAAATTAGCGATGGAAAAGTCAACTGGAAAAACTATAGCGCGTGAAGAAAAAGCTCGGTGCACTCGCGGAAGTGGGAATTCAAATGCGCGTGGTTCTGTTAATTCCGTTTTCGTTCATTGGACTCTTTCGATTTTGGTCTCGGGCATCTCTTTCACCACATTAGCCACCGCCGTTGTTGTTTGCCACTCTCTTTCCTTTTTAATTCTTCTGTTCTCAACTTTTTTTCCATCAAACAGTTTCATTTTTTTATTCCCATCATTTCATTCATATCATTCGCAACGCTTTCTCCTTCTTCCATCGTCACTACTATGTTAAGTTTAAGCTATCTCTACCTCTGATTTATATTCGTGTAAAGTTGTTGCTTGCATGTGACTTTCGTCTCTTATGTCTTAATCATTGCCATCTATTGCCTACGTCTTCTAAATATTCATCTCCTTCAACCCCATCACTTTCTCCATCTTCTTTTTTACTCTGTCTCCAAAGTTGGTTTCTTTACATTACAGCGTGTCCAACCAAAGCTACCCACAAATCTCAATGCTTTCTATGAAGCCCAACACAACCAGGTGAGACTGAGAAGCTTCCTTCACACTCACCCTTGATTATTATTTTTTGTATACTTTTTCTTTCATCAAATTTGCACCTTTTGTATTGCTTCTTATGAAACTGCACTCACCAACTTTCTCTCAAGCATGAAGAAAATGCAATAAGAAAAGGCATAGCTTGATGCTGTGGGTATTTTGTTTGTTTTTTTTAACTTTTTAAGTTTTAACTCAGTTTTTTTTTTCTGGGTGATCAGTGCAGTGATTCTGGAGGCTTGCAGGAGGATAGAAAGTTTCTGATGTTTTGAGTTTTGTTTTTGAGTATCGATTTGGATGATCCTCTCCTTTGAGTTGCTTCAAGGAGAGAGAATTGTTTGGGATGAAAGATGCAAGTGTTGATCTGGGTTTTTGCTGGAAGGAAGAAAAGAAGGTTCTGAATTCTGATATATAGTAGTTGGAGTCAAAACTGAGAGATTGATTAGGGTGGTGTGTGAATCCAAATCCAATGGAGTCACCAACTGTGCAGCCGCAGGCTGTATCAGCAAGCACGCCAAGGAAAAAAATGACAAAACAAGTGACAGGTAAAAGGGATGATACCCCTTTGCATTCTGCAGCAAGAGCAGGGAATCTGAGCGTTCTGAAAGACACGGTTAGTGGCACTGAAGGGGGTGAACTTCGTGCTTTGTTGACAAAGCAGAACCATGCTGGAGAAACGGTGCTTTATGTTGCTGCTGAATATGGTTATGTTGATATGGTTAGGGAGATGATTCAATATTATGATCTTGCTGGTGCTGGAATTAAGGCAAGAAATGGTTTTGATGCACTCCACATTGCTGCCAAACAAGGCGATTTAGGTATGCCTTCAATATGACTTTATATGCTTGCTCTTTTGTGGTGTGTGATATTCGGAGGGAATCTCAATCGTGTTTCTTTTGAGATTCCTTGAATATTTTGTCAACGGCTCATCCTGGATTGTAACCCACCTTGTAATCACTACTCGATAGATGTAAATTTTGGATATCCTTTTGTTCTACAACCTAGGACTATTTAAGCCAACCAATACTAATTCTTAGATGTACCAATGCTAACAATAACTAGGACATTTTTGATGAATCCAAAATCTGAATCAGTTTATTGGATTGCAGTTTAGGCCTCTGGGGTAAAATAACGGGTTGTTTCATTGAATCATTGATTGAGACTCTTTGTACCTGTTATCTAAGAAGAATTTGAATCTCTCTTCTACCTGTGGATGTTGGTCACTTTCGTCTTTTCTCAGTTTTTCTTTATTATTTTCGTACATGGTTAACAATTTTCCCTGTTGCAGATATTGTGAAGATCCTAATGGAGGCTCATTCTGAGTTGTCAATGACAGTGGATCCATCCAACACCACTGCCCTGCACACTGCTGCATTACAAGGGCACATTGAGATTGTAAAATTTCTATTGGAAGCAGGTAGTAGTCTGGCAACTATTGGTAGAAGTAACGGAAAAACGGCTTTGCACTCTGCAGCAAGAAATGGACATGTAGAGGTTGTGAAAGCACTTCTGGAGAAGGAGCCTGCAGTTGCAACGCGGACTGATAAGAAGGGACAGACAGCACTTCACATGGCAGTGAAGGGACAGAATCTTGAGGTGGTGGAGGAGTTGATAAAAGCTGATCCCTCAACAGTAAACATGGTTGATAACAAGGGTAACACGCCATTGCATATAGCAACCAGGAAGGGCAGAGCTCAGGTAAATTAGAAAACATGCCTTTCACAATGAAGCCAATATTTACATAAAAACTTCATATGCAAGGTTATGATTATAAGAAATGGATTGTGATTTAGATCATGCATGTGGATAAATGTGTTCTTTTTTCCCATGTGGTATCCCGCAGTGAGAACAAGAATAGCATTTGGGTTGATAGTGCTCTGTTAGGAATTCATGTTAGCAGTCAACTTGAATGATATTTTCCTGATCACAGAAGTTGTTTCATCCTTTCGTTCTTTTAATTCAAAACGAGTTCATAATGTTTACTACAATTTGAACACGATGGAAGTGATAATCCAGAATAATTGGGTAATCATTCTACAAAAGTCATCTTGACTCATACTTTTGATACCTATTATGCACTTGTTCCTGGGACAGATGAAAGATGAAGCAAAAGATTTGGCTATCATTTGGTTGAAATTTACTTTATGATTGATGTTATGATATTCACTACACTGTTCAAGTTCAGATCTTTACCTAAGACCTAGATCTCATGGTAGAATTCTTTTGAAGATTTTGGCCCTTGGCTTCTACTTTCTAAAGGTGTGAAATTATATCTGGTTTAGCATGCTTGGCCTTCGAAAATAATGAAAGAAATACAAGACTTGAGCTAAACCCTCACAGATTTGCTCCGATGTGAGACTTTGTTTGTACCCAATAGGAATCGGTCTTGATCCAGAAGAAAGTTAATTTTAATAGTTTTTATTGGATTAATGATAGTGTCTGAACTGTTGATTTCTGTATGTGCAGATTGTTAAGTTGCTTCTTGGACAGACAGGAACAGATTCCTTAGCAGTTAACAAGTCTGGCGAAACTGCACTAGACACTGCTGAAAAAACTGGGAACTCTGAAGTTAAAGACATTCTATTGGAACACGGTGTTCGAAGTGCCAAAGCCTTAAAGACGCAGCCAGCAACAGCCACAGCCCGTGAGTTGAAACAAACTGTGAGTGACATAAAACATGAAGTCCACGACCAGTTGGAACACACCCGCCAAACCAGAAGAAGTGTTCAAGGCATAGCCAAACGTATCAACAAATTGCATGCTGAAGGACTCAACAATGCAATAAACTCCACCACTGTGGTTGCAGTCCTCATTGCCACAGTTGCCTTTGCAGCTATTTTCACAGTCCCTGGCCAATTTGCTGATGATCCAAAAGACATTCCTCCAGGTTCGGGAATGACGATTGGTGAAGCAAACATAGCCCCACAAGCTGCATTTCTCATTTTCTTTGTCTTTGATTCCATTGCCCTCTTCATTTCTCTGGCTGTGGTGGTGGTGCAGACCTCGGTTGTGATCATAGAAAACAAGGCAAAGAAGCAGATGATGGCCATCATCAACAAGCTGATGTGGTTGGCTTGTGTGCTAATTTCTGTGGCCTTCTTAGCACTGTCATTTGTAGTGGTGGGGAAGGATGAGAAGTGGCTTGCAATTGGAGTCACTATCATAGGGACAACTATAATGGCCACAACTTTGGGCACCATGTGTTACTGGGTTATTAGGCATCGCATTGAGGCCTCAAATTTAAGGAGCATTCGGAAATCCTCAATGGGAAGCAGGTCAAGGTCTTTTTCGGTATCAGTTATGTCAGATTCTGAGCTACTAAACAATGAGCACAAGATACTTTATGCCATATAGAATCACTAATAAAGCTTTGGTTGCTCTTTTCATTTACTCTCTTCTTTCCTCAGCTCATGGATTTATATCCAAATACTTCCCTGATTATCTACTCTCTTTCTCCCTTCTCTTACTGCAACACAATTCCCTAAAAACTTCACTTTACTTTTACATGATGATTCCAATTTCTCATAAACATATAACCACCTTAATATGTGAACCCAGATTTCTTAAATAAGATTCTCGGAGGTGATTAATCAGGTTTTTAACACAAGTTAAAAACAATATTTGGTCAACAAATAATTAATCTCTTAAGTTTATATGGCTGATTAATGAATGTTAAGTTATTTATTATTACCCAATATAAAAGCATGTAAAGTTGTCAGTGTCAAGATAAAAAGAAAACATAATCTTTCTTTCCATTCATTGAACCAGGTGAGACAGTTTTCTGGTGTCTTTATTACAATGACATTGCAACAAAAAATAAGAAGCAAAACGACAGGATAAAAAAAAAAAAAACTGTCCCAATAATTGTCATAGTGGACATGTTTAATTTGTTCTGCTATATGACAAAATGTATGAAGACATCTTAAAGATTAAGACAATGGTTGGTCAGTGAAATCTATTGTTGTTATTGGTCTAATGAATGCTTTGGAATGTGAAGTTCTTATTTGCTGGAATGAATGAATGACGTGATGAAGACCGTTTAGGTTGAATAATAAGTTGTATTTTTGTTTCTCTTGTTCAATAGTTTTTTCTGCTATCAACACTCTTTTTGTCCGACATTGAAAACAGTTTAACTGAAACTGTTATATTTGAAGAGAATTTGATGGTGAATACAAGATATATGAAAAAACAATTATATAGTATAATTTAATTATAAATTATCGTGTATAAATTTGTTTAACTTTTACCATAACCATTTTAAAATTTATATCAACCATGATTTTTAATTAGTTGAATAATGTATATATATTTTTTATGTAGATAAGATACAACCATTAGACTTTTAATAATTATATATTGTTAATGTAAAAGTTTTGGAACTTTTAACCAAATAAAAACATAATTAATATACATTTTTAAGGTAATTTTTATTAAAGTCAATAACCTTGTTATCGTGATAGTTTTCATTATTTTGTTAGATGAGATGGCAAAAAGATTTATAAATAGTACTTTCTCATCTGAATGAACTTCTTTACTCATCAACTAGTTATGAGTCTGTTCTTTTTTTCAGATGAGACTTTATAAAAAAATAGCTATGCACTTTTAGTAAAACAAATTATATATTATCAACCGATTATAAATTATAATTGACGTAATTACCATTAAATTTAGCATGCTTATCATAGATGCGATTTGTAATTGAATGAAAATGTAAAAATATTTTACTCTATAAGTGGATGCTTATTTTCATATAATCAGTTTATTTACCAATTCTAACTTTTATGGACCTAGCCTATCCATCAGTTTAAAGCCCGTGGACCCTTTTTTACCTAGGGTTATTTCTTCTTGCACATCCCTTTTTCCTTCCTACACCTCCAAAACATTGACGAAATGACACAATTATCTCCTTCTTCCCCTCCCGTGTCCAACCCCTTCAATGCTCCCGACGAGGCCTCCACTGCTACATGCCAAATTGAGGAGGAAATTACAATTTTAAAATTATTAAAAAGTAGTTTCTAGTAGAAACCGTAAATTAAAATGTTGACTAGATGAGTTGTAGTGCTATTTCACCAAATTACAAATACAAAAATAAGAAATTATTAAAAATTTATGATGATCAGAAGTATAGTAAATAATATATGGATTCACAGTATTAAACATTTGTATTTTAGCTTAATATAAGGATATTTTTTCTAATTTATAATAATTATCTCAAAAATCATATTAGTACGGTTAACCAGTGTTTTTACCATACAAAACCATCAACAATGTCCCTTACTAAACCCAACTACACAAAATCAACATGTATCCATTACTTTTTGAACCAACCATCAATTTATACATTTCATATATACATGTACTTTTTTTTTTTTCAACTTGTCTTTCCTGTTTTCCTTGGGATAAAGTGTGGAAGTCTTTAAAATAGTTGTTCTATGGGGCCACATTCATTAGTGGTTTCTCGACATTTTTCTACAACTCATCTAAATAATTCATGCTCTTTTGTTTTCACTTATTCCATACATAGAAAGTGACACATCTTCATGCTCATTCATCTTATTCACACCAGTCACCATTTTTCCTGTAATTTTGTTGTTATTCTCAACATATTATTCATGCGGTATACTTTAATTCTTATTAGATCATAAGATGGCTCTTTTTTCCACTTCAATACTCCAATCGTATTATTATTTTTCTTGTATGTGAAACTTTCTTTCACTTTTTTTATGTTTTTCTTTCTCTAATTTTTATGTCTGTCATTCTCTACTCATTCACCCTAAAACATAATAAATTGACCTTTTCAGTTTGTTTTTATACATGTTAAAATATTTTTTGTGAGAATAAAATCACAAATTATATGATATAGATGTATATGATTGTTTAAATGAAGTATGGAATGTATATATAGGCATGTATAAAATTGAAAAAAAAAAGTATAAAAAGACAAAATAATGAGAATAACTGCATAAGAATATTATACAGTAACCCTTCTTCCTTTTTCAAAAGTCACGAAAAAAAATGTCGCCAATTAAACGAAGGAATAAAGGCCACCCAGAAAAAGCTGGAATGGTCTCTATCATGAAAAGGACAAAAGAGTAAGCAATTACAACGATTAAATATACCATAAAGATAAAATGAAAATAGTTTAAGGTAGTTCAAATTTTGTTTACTAATCACAACATATATAGAAAGTGCATTTAAAATTGAAAAAAGAAAAATAACTCTAAATTATTTAATTGAAAACGTTAAGAGAACAAGTCTCTAAGTTAAATAATCTATTTTTTAGTGTATTGAATTGAAATAGAAGAGATTTAAATAGATGTTTAATCAATATTTACGATTTTATTAAAAATATAAAATTTTAGAAATATATGTTAAAATAAAAAAATAATTAAAAATATTTACGTTTATGAAAATTTTAAAATTCAATTAAAAGGTCAGATATATTTTTTGTCTTCAAATTATTTTTAAAAATTATATTCTATCCCTAAATTATATATATATATATATATATTACTTTATAAAAATATTAAAACATTTTATCCGTAAATAATATAATATAACATCTATTTCTTGAGAAGAGTTTTTTACATTAATTTCATAAAATCCATATATACATAATTTAATTTAAAGATTAAAAAAAATAATTTTGTAAACGTTGATTAAATTATTTGAACACATCACTATTATAGAAAAAATAAAAAATGTAAGCATGTACTAGATTTTTTTTAATAAAATTTTAATTCAAATTACTTAATTTTATAAGAAAAAAATGGTTAAGAAAATATTGTAATTAAATATAAGATGTGACACAATTATCTTATCTATAGCCCATCTGTCACCCAACATAAGGAATCTTGCGACCCACACGAAGAAAAGTAGCCCATGCTAGCTACCATTTCCTCTATATAACTCTCCATTGCTCCGCCCTCTAAGTTCTACTACAAAGGGTTACCTTAGTTAATTATCCACCATGAAACCTCACGTTTCTGGTGAAACCTGTCTGGCCAAGGACTCTGGAAGATCCGCCGTCGGAGAGAAGCTCCACCAGCTTTCTAAGGCAATCTCCACCGATGCCTCCAACCATCGGAGTAGGCTTCTCAAGCGCAATCAGAGGTTCAGCCTTCAACCAGAAGACCCCATAAGAACCCTAATGTTCTTGGCCTCTTGGAGTCACACATAGACTTTCCACAAAACTTAATAACAAATCACTCTGCCAAAATTCATTCATCTTGTTACATAAGTCAATATATAGGCATAAAAATCTTACAAGTTTTCTTGGCATGATATACACAACAGATGTATATGTATATATGGCAGCAACTTAAGGACAAAAACACTGCATATATATATATATATATATACATACGTACATACATATATATATATATATATATATATATATATATATATATAAATATAAATATATGTATGGGTGCTGCATCTGTGTACACCCAAAAGAAAAAATCTGTATATTTATATGTATGTATGCGCGGGGCTATATCAGAGCTGTAAAATTTGTGTGTTATAATCAGATATCTCTTTTATGTTTGTGTGTTTATGGTTCAGTTTATGCAGTGCCTGAAACACTTGCAGCTGCTTTCTGCCATATTGGAATTGGAATTGTGGATGATGACAGCTATCAATATATTCCTGAATTCATCTGAAGAATATTTTGGAACAATTTGAGTGTTAAGATTAGATCGGCTATTCGATCTTATCTTTTATAAATGTTTTTCTTATTCTTTCAGATTTTTTTGGTGCTGTCAGAAAAGTGTATAACTATATATAATATAAATCCTCCTCGCTTCTATATTTTAAAAACTTACATTTAATGTTTTTTTTAAGTTAAAATATTATGTATAAAATAATCGATTATACATAATTAAATGAATGAAATATGGTTTTGCTGACTCTGATAATCACTGATTCTCTTTTAATTTCTTACAAAATAATATTCATATTTTTTTTCTTACAAAATGTATTAAATTTACTGCTTTTTTTTTTAAATATGTTAAACTCCTTTAAATAAGTGACTTATGTGGTAAATTAAGTTAGAAATCAATTATCAAAATTATCAGTTATGAGTGTAGTACACATTCGATTAAGTGCATACTTGTTTAAATCCGTGTTTGAAAAAGAAAAATTTTCAAGGTTTCGAATGATTTTTTCATAAATTTTATATTACTGAAATGCCGATTAAATTACCTCAACAAAGCAATAATCTTTGAAATTTAACTATCATTTAAACATAAATCTTGATTTTTATTCTAGAATGTTATTTTTTATAATAATGAATTGCTTTTTCAATAAATATAGAAATTATTATATGACATATTTAATAAATTCTAATATTTCATAATTATATATGATGTCTAATATTTCATAATGACTTTTAATATTTCATAACTTCGTATAATGGTAGTATTAAATTTTCTAGATGAAAAAAATATAACTTAAGTGAGTATATACTTTATCTACAAACTGGTATTTCTTATTTACATACTTATTATTATTTTTATAACTCTATAACAATATCCTAGATACGTATGCATTCCTTAAAATTTATTAATAACACATTTTTTTTTTTTTACAGCCATCTAAGGATATGTAGAGTTATATTGTTATATAAATTGGAAAGACTCATGTAAGATTTTAGGAAAGTATGTGGAGTCTCAAATCAATAACTCTAAGAATACAATTAAGCTTAATCTTTTACAATACATTTAAGTGTAAACTAAAAGAAGAAAGTTGCAGTATAAAATTATTTTCATTAGCAAATAATTATAAATTTAGGTATTTATTAATAAATTTTACACGTGTATGTGCTTTGTTATAACATTGCATGAAACGACTAGTCGTCCAGATGATTCACGTTCAGACAATCCCTAGTGATAAGAGTAATAGCATACACATTTCTCTCATCCTTCACCGATCAAATGGCCACCGTAATCGACGGCAAGGTCGTTGCGCAAACCATCCGATCTGAAATCGCCGACGAGGTGCGCCTCCTCGCTCAAAAATACGGCAAGGTAAGCCCTTATTTTCGTTTCACCGAAACTGGATATTACAAACAAGAATTGTGATTTTTTCCTACATGTAAATATTCGCGAATGTGTATTTGTGTGTGAAATGTTGCAGGTTCCAGGATTAGCAGTGGTGATAGTAGGGAGCAGGAAGGATTCACAAAGCTATGTGGGAATGAAGAGAAAGGCGTGCGCTGAATTGGGAATCAAATCCTTCGATGTGGACCTTCCAGAGCAAATATCTCAAGCTGAGCTAATAAAGCAAGTTCATGAGTTGAATGATAACACTGATGTTCATGGTTAGTGTAAATCCATACATTTTTCAGTTCGTGCATCTGTTATTTTATATGTCGATTGTACGTTCTGTTTTGGGCCTTTTTTTGTTTTTTGCTATGAGTGTAGGTTTGCTTATATATGCAGGAATTTTGGTTCAGCTTCCGTTGCCTAAGCACATAAATGAAGAGAAAGTTCTGTCTGAAATTAGCCTTGAGAAGGATGTGGATGGCTTTCATCCGTTGAACATTGGCAAGCTTGCAATGAAAGGCAGAGACCCCCTGTTCCTTCCATGCACTCCCAAGGCAAAATGCTCTTCAATCTGAAACATTTTGGATTACACTCAACAATTGAATGAATTTCGCATGCCTTTTTTCTTTCTTTTTAATGTAGTTTTCTTCTTACAAATCATTAAGAAAGACGATTTTGGAGCTTGGCTGCTTAGGTTAGGAGAGGGGAAAATGCTACTACTATAGCAAAATAACTTTTTACTTAAAAACAACTAACTAACTTGCTAGTCACTAATGTCTTCCTCTATTTTTTTCATTTAGGTATACCTTCTATTTACTGAAATTTGTTGGTTTTGGTATTTTTTTTCATCTTTGTTTTCTAGATCATAATTTTTGCATGCGAAGTAGCTTTAGTTACTGTTGTTTGATATGACGATTTTATCCTTTGTTGTTCTAGAGAAGTGATAAACTTGGGCCAAGAGTGATGTATGTATGAAAATATTTTAACTCTGTCGTCAATCTTTAGAACAACAGTATTGGATCTATTCTTCTTATTCCCATTTTTCAAGGCTTCTTACATTGTTAGCAAACTCTGTGAACCTCACTACACTAAACCTGTGGGAGGGTTGCTCTATTTTTTTGTGTTGATTTAAATCTTACTTATCACAATTGTTTACTGAAAAGTTATCTTTCAAACACTCTCAAAATCTGATTTATATTTTTGTTTGTACAGGCATGCCTTGAACTATTACAACGAAGTGGTGTAACAATAAAGGGAAAAAAGGCAGTTGTGGTTGGCAGAAGCAACATAGTTGGATTACCAGCTTCATTGCTGCTTTTGAAAGCAGATGCTACAGTTACTATTGTACATTCACACACAAGTCAACCAGAAAATATCATACGTGAAGCGGATATTGTTATTGCAGCAGCTGGACAGCCAAAGATGGTAATTATCAAAATATATTTTCCTTTATTTACATCTCTATTCTATGTCCTTATGCAATAGTTGTGGAATGTGGAGTTTCAAATTTTAACCCTTGGAACGTGGATTTCTTATTCTAAAATGCTATGGATAACAATAGCTATCAAATAAATTAAGTAGCTTATTTTAAGTTTCTCTTGTGCAGCCCCTTGTCCTTAGTACTCATCCGGATCTGTTAGATGTGCATTGACTTTCAAATACAATTGATAACCGGTGCTGTTTAATGGAATTTTTGAAACTTAAGTTGATCTTTCTATCATGACATTGTATCATTGGTATAAACTATGTTTGCATCAAAAGTACCACAAAAGCTTTTGTTAATTTTGTGCTTCTCAAGTTATTATTGCCAATCTTTTGATTTTTTTTTTTGAAATCCCATGTATTAGTTGTTGTCACCAATCTTCTTCCTAATGGAAAGTTCGCTAATGTTATTAGATCAAAGGAAGTTGGATCAAACCTGGAGCAGCAGTCATAGATGTTGGAACAAATGCTGTTGATGACCCAACGAGGAAGTCTGGTTACAGGCTTGTTGGAGATGTAGATTTTGAGGAAGCTTCTAAAACTGCAGGTTGGATTACTCCTGTTCCTGGTGGTGTAGGTCCAATGACGGTCACAATGTTGTTGAAGAATACTTTGGAGGGAGCTAAGCGTTATATTGAGCAAAGTAATTGATCTTTTTTGACTTTGAATAAGGTATTTCGTCTTAGTTGAAATTTCTTTGAGAATACTCAAAGTGTGGTTTAAGGTTGACCAATGTATTGTATTTTGTAACACAAGGATCGGTCTTCAAAATAGAAAAGTGGGATTGGTTCAAGCAAAACTATATATTTGCCTTTTCAATATCTTCCGTTTCCTCCCGTGTCTGTCCCTCTGGCTTATATCCCCGACTGTGCTCACATTGTACAATTTTTCAGAAGAAAAACATTTGATGTGGGTATTGAGCATGTTTTAGTTTCTTTAGTACAATTCTCTAAGCTTATTATTGAGAAGGATTCCCACACAGCCATTTAAGTCGGTCAGTAATGGCTGCCATATTCATAACTCTTGTTACCATCTGGTAAGGACCATCTATGGGTTACTCGTGCTCATCCTATCACATATGGTACTTCTAACGATTCACGGAGCAAAATTTTTTACTTCTCTCCGGATATTCTTGGTCTTCCTCTGTTGTATGATGCTGCTGGCACTGTTTTTAGGCAGTAGTTGTTTTTTGTTTCTGTTTTTCATAATTTAGGCGATTCTTTTGATGATCGTATATAAGATTCATTTTTATTAATCAATTACTGAACAAAGTTAATTTCTACTACTATTACCTGTAACACTTTATTAACCACCATTCACCTATAACATGGTTAACCACTTGGAGTGGCAGAGTTAACCACTGAATTATTCTGGAAAGCCATTATTAGATATATGCAGCTGCAAAAGAAAATAAAAAGGATGCAGGATTTCTAAGCGTACCTTCCTTATGCCATAATTTATAGCTTAATAATTTTGACTGGTTAACTTCTTATCATTCCCTAATTTACCCTCCCACCTTGACAAGCTTGGATAGAACATAGAAATCTAACATGTCATTCAAATTCTCTTTTTCATTGTGATAGAGTTAACCACTTTGGATTAATCTGCAAAGCCGTTAGATATATACAGCTGCAAAAGAAAATAAAAAGGATGGAAGATTTCCAGTTGACCTTACACCATAGTTTATGCCTTAATAATTTTGCCTTGTCTGGTTAATTTCTTATCTTTCCCTGATTGACCTACGCACCTTCTCAAACTTGGGTAGAACATAGAGATCTAATTTTCAACATGTCATTCAACTTATCTTCTTCATTGTAATAGACTGATCTCTGTAAAATGTGTTTGAAAACTTGTTTACCAGTCAAAAAATCACATTCTTAATGTCAAAACATAAAATCAAACTATTAATGTCAGTTTAAGGTGAAAAACCTTGTTTCAATCCATTTGACTTTAAAAAAAATGCTGTTCCAGTCTTTCACAATCTGTCGTTTCTTACCATTATTTCTTAAGAACTAAGCTTCCAACTGCACAAAAAAAGTGGACAAACTGTCATAAGTCTGTGGATTTAGTAAATCTAATTTCTCATTTGAACATTGGCAACTGTCTTTAAGATAGCGACGTGCTATCTGAATTTGGGACCATTAGTAATCATGGATTACATGAAATACTACATCTGTAATTATCCACAAGAGAAGAATTTGTATCTGTATGTAATCAAGCAATGACAATTGTACCTTAAACGCTATTTGCATATCACAGTTCATCTACTATTTTTGTTATAGATGCTTTATGAATGTGTCTTAAAAGACACAAGTCTGGTTTTGTTGTACTTATATAATACAGTATAGTAATCAACTTCAAAATTACTTGGTACAAGCATATTTTTGTATACTACATCATATTTTTATAAAACAATTTACGATGAGGGTCAATACAAATTTTTAGATAATTTTAATATATAATAATCAAATAGTTCAATTATTTTTTAGAAATAGTTATATTTTAAAACTATATATATATATATATATATATATATATATATATATATATATATAATTTTAGGTTTAATTTAATTTTAAAAATTGTTTTATTGAAAATTTTATCTTACCATGATATGACAGTTAGTTTCGTTTCTAATTTATCGGTTGACATTCTTCCATTATTTTTAACATTTTTAAGTTTTTCGATAAAATAATTCCTTCTTTATTTAGAAGCAAAATGATCGATAAATTAAAAATAAATAAAAATTTATTAGAGAATTAAAGATCAAAAAGTAAAAAATAAGCTTAATATCTTCAATTAACAAAATGATGTCTTGTACTTGGATAAAATAAATATTTTGAGTCTTAATTAAATAAAAATATTCAGTAAAGACAGTTAAAATTATGTAAATTTGCGATATATTTAAAAGTTAATTAAACCTTGCTTTTATCAAATCTTCTATTCCAATAACTTCTCTCTTCCCAAGCTTTGAAACTCAGTCACAGTTAAAAGACTAACTTAATCATTTAGCTTCCATTGATGAACTTTTGACAGGAATAATTTAGGAATTGAAAATAATTCTTTTTTCAATCCTACGAAACGATGATTAATACAAACAGCATTTTAGATAGAATAATCTTGAGAATAAATATGAAATAAATTATTTGCAAACTAAAATTAATTTATACCTTACCTATCATTAAATTAACTTAAACATAGAAAATTTGAGCAGTTTAGAGAGTTTGATGTTCAAATTTAGCGGAAAGAGATGCCGTGAAATGGAACGACGTCGTTCAGATCAAAATAAGGAAGCTCCTTACCATAAGATCCTCACCGTCCGTTTCTAGAATTGGACAAAACTGAAGGTTCAGATTATGGCATGTTTGGATAACACGTTAATAGCAGCAACACTTAAGAAAACTAGATATGAAACTCGTCAATGGCTGTGGTTGCAGTGCAGCAATTCCTGTGCTTCGCAGAATCAAATTGGAGGAATATAGCAAGGCCATGCATTCCCTCTCACACTACGATTCTTCTACATTCACGCAAAAAAATTCAATTTTCTCTGATTTCATGCTCTTCATCACAGACACCAGAAGTTGATACTCAAACAGCTGAATCCTGCGTCAATTTGGGTCTCGAGCTCTTCTCCAAAGGACGGGTATTGTTATTGTCTTCAATTTTTTCTTTCACTCTCCTTATTCTTCAATATCAGAACCGTGTAGTTTTAAGTGGGACCTTAAAAGCTCTATACTTTTTCTTAATTGATTTTTTACAGGTTAAAGATGCTTTAACCCAGTTTGAAACTGCACTTTCCTTGAACCCTAATCCAGTGGAGGCCCAAGCTGCCTACTACAACAAAGCTTGCTGCCATGCATACAGGTATAGTATTTTTTTTAGAATGGATCACACAATTTTCAGTTGTTAATTGGTTATTTCAACGGTTTAATAGAACTTGTTAGTGATTCTATAAGGCAGTAGTGGTTCTTATTCAATCAGATTGAATCCACTACTTGAGTCTTGGAACTTGTATGTTGTGAAATGTTAAGGCACGGTATCTACTTGCCATCACTGCCTTTGCTGAGTTTTAATTCCTAATCCTCGGGAGTTCCTAGGATTTTAGCAACGAGACGACTAAGCAAATGGGCATCTCTAAAATTGTTGCATTTCTTCTATTTCTTGTATTTTCTTGATGTAATAAACCACATGAGAAAAACCAAGCAATTTAAAAAGGGTATTGATTAGCTAATACTTCTATTTTTATCTTTACATTATAATCTAGATGTTGTTTGGTTATTATTTTCTTGAAGGGGAGAAGGAAAGAAAGCAGCTGATTGTCTCCGCACTGCTTTGAAGGAATACAACCTGAAATTTGGTACCATACTCAATGATCCTGATTTGGCCTCCTTCAGAGCTTTGCCTGAATTCAAGGAACTACAAGAAGAGGTTTCTAGTCTGATATCTTATGCTTTATTATAACTGTTAATGACCGAGTTTCCTAAAAGTTTAAGGTGTTTAATGAAGGCTCATGAATGGCTTAGTATGTCTCCAGTGGTGGTCTCTCTGACGATTATTTTATTCTGTAAAAACATTGATAAAATGAAGTCTCTCTTATGTTTCCTGCCCTTGCCTCCATTGCTACAAACAGCTTGAAATAAGAAAGGATATCATTGAGAGCGATAATATGATAGTCATGAGTGAAAATCATTTGAAAAGAACTTTTGTTCCTCATTGTAATCCTGTCTAATTGAATGTTAAATATTTGAAGTTTTTAAGAATGATTCATATTACTGTTCTGCCATGCAATCAGGCTAGGCTTGGCGGGGAGGATATTGGCTACAGTTTTCGGCGAGATCTAAAACTTATTAGTGAAGTTCAAGCACCATTTCGTGGGGTTAGGAGATTCTTTTATATAGCACTGACAGCAGCTGCAGGAATATCATTGTTTTTTACTGTGCCCAGGCTAATTCGTGCAATTAGTGGTGGTGATGGTGCTCCTGATCTCTTGGCAACTTCTGGGAATGCTGCCATTAATATTGGAGGTGAATAGTGATATATTTAACTTGCTAAAAAACAATTCTGGATCAATTTATATTTACTAAATTTAGTGCGTCACTTTCTCTTTCTCTCTCTGATTCTGTTTTCTTTCAACATAATTGCGGGTTGTGATGATACCTTTGACATTGCTTCATTAAATGACTAAGCACTGGAATCAGCAATGTGCAGGTATTGTTGTTCTTGTGGCATTGTTCTTTTGGGACAATAAAAAAGAGGAGGAACAACTTGCACAAATATCTCGAGATGAGACACTATCAAGGTTGCCTTTGCGGCTTTCAACTAATCGAGTAGTTGAACTTGTGCAGCTACGGGATACAGTTAGACCAGTTAGTATCTATGTTTTTTTTTTCTCTCTCTAGTCTCTACCACGTATGGGACTTTTTCCTTTTGCTCTAGTATTTAAATGCTTATTTTTATCTGAGTAATAAATAATTATGATGATTATTTGGAATTTATTGGAGAGACAACGTTGTCAGTGTTTCTTCTTCTGTTGTTTATCTTGTTTGGAGTTCATTTTTTATACAAGTTACGATAATATCAAAGGCTTTTACCATTCATTGACATTATCTCCTTTCTTAATTATAATACTCGGCTTCTGAAGTGGTACTTTAATCTTGAAATTCATACATAAATGAGAGGCACTGATAACTTGACACCACTTATCCCGTTTATCTCCTCTATGTAATTATGCCCACTAGGACTAGTGACAGACTAATTTGATTATCAAGTTATGACTGTTTGCTCTTTCTTTTGTAACCGATATATTTTTTTCTCTTTATTTTTGTTCTTCTCCTCTTCAGGATGAATCCTCCATGCTCTAACTAAAGTTTTGGTTTTAGGTTATATTAGCAGGAAAAAAGGAAACAGTGTCTCAGGCCATGCAAAGAGCCGAGAGATTTCGCACGGAGCTCCTTAGACGTGGTGTTCTGGTTGTTCCTGTTATATGGGGAGAAGGTCGGGAAACAAAAATTGAGAAAAAAGGATTTGGTCTGCAGCCAAAAGCTGCTGAATCTCTTCCATCTATTGGGGTAAGACTTGATATAACCTTGTATTTAATATATCTTGCTATTCATCCAAAGTTTTATTTCTTTGGTGAGATGATACTAATCCAAAAAACTTTGCTAGGAAGATTTTGAGAAGCGAGCACAATCCATAACTGCAAAATCGAAGTTGAAATCTGAAATTAGGTTCAAGGCTGAGGTTGTGTCTCCTGCAGAATGGGAAAGGTAATTATGCTCTGATTTGTTGTCTATCAGCTATCATTGTAATATATATTTTCATTAAATGAGGGGAGGAAATTAGCCTCAACATAGATTTCAAAGGGTGGATGGATTGATGTCAACTAAGAAGTGCATGATATAGATCGGTGGAGAGAGAGAAAGAGAAGTTTTTCTAATAGTTATATTCTAACTTAACTAGGTGGATAAGAGATCAGCAGAAATCTGAAGGAGTTTCACTCGGTGAAGATGTGTACATAATACTAAGGTTAGATGGAAGAGTTCGAAGATCAGGGAAAGTAAGTTCCATTTCACAGTAAACATGCAATGCTTTTCTCCACATTATTGTGGAATTGTCCTTTATTAGTTTGCTGGCTGTCATGAAAAACTGATCACGGTTAGACTTGGCTCACTACCCCTGATGCCATTACCAGTAACATTCTAAGGAGTGCTAATGCATTTACAGGGTATGCCTGATTGGCAGCAAATTGTAAAGGAGCTACCACCAATGGAAGCATTTTTAAGCAAGCTGGAAAGATGAGAATTTAGAGGGTGCAAATTTGTATTATTCTTTTTCCCGTCTCATGTGTCACCATAATCCTGGTATCACCGTCGTTGGTAATGTTCCACAGCAAAAATCTTCTTCACCGTTGAACTAAATATTATCCATTCCTCCACGATCACCACAGACAATTGCAAAGTAAATGTTACGAAGGAATATTAATATTGATAGAATATTTTGCCGACAATTCATTCTTGTAGTTTATTCGTAAAAGGGTAGTGTTGTACTCGAGTGAAGTTGTGTAATTTTAGACTACACAGAATACAGATTGATAAGTGAATGCATCTGAATTTAACTACAGCTAGTTAACCTGGTTTATAATCATGCTGTTTGAAAATAACACTATCTTTACATGTATTAAGTAATAGTTTTAAAATAAACCAATAGTTTGCATTAAGGACTAGGAGTATTACATAACCATACAATCTCTCAAACCTATTTGATATTTGATGTAAGAGTAATGGAATGCATAAAAGTGGATAGAATAGGGTTAAGTTTTTGAAAGATGTGGGTGCTGGTGAGTGACATGACATTGCGACAAGAGTTGACATATGTTGTTATCCTAATATATTCTGCCTTGGTCGAATCTTTAGATGTCAATACTTTTCAACTAATCAACTAAGAAAAAGTTTCAATTCAACACTCCATTTTAGGGTGAATAGGTATGTAGATTAGTGAGGATAAAATATGTAACAATTAATGTGATAAAAAATCATTGTTGGTATGCTTATAAAATAATCAATTATTGTAAAAGTTAACAAAATTATCATGCGTAATATAAAATTATTTTACAAGACTTATTTAAACGGGGTAAACTTCCAAAATTTACACCTTTTGCTCGTAAAATTGAAACCCAAGATTTTATTTAAGGAGGATCAAATTTTTATTACTTGAAGCAACTTGTGTTAGTGTGCATATATGTATTAATTTATTTTATAAATAGTTTTGAAATTTTCCAGAAAAATTTTAAAAGCAAATATTCTGGAAAAAATAATTAATGGCTATAACATTAAATGGCAATTGTGAAACAATGGAGCTAATTAAACTATATATTTTGTCTGTTAGGATAAGCACGATTGCTTGCTTTCATCAGAAGCTGTTTTTTAATGTGAATTAGCGAACGGAATTTGGCAGGTAAAATGACTTATAGTGGCCTATCGTGAGCAACATTATTTCAAACCCAACATCAATTTTGAAGGCCTCAGACTCCACAAAATATTCAATTAGCCATATGCGTAAACCATACATCTTAGGCCCAACTTTAGACATTTCAAAGTTAATTAGTTAATGCTTTGAATCTAAACCTAGTAGCATTGATGCCCCTTCATTCTTAATATCGTTTTCTTGGTAGGTTTTGAATGGTTTATTCATCGTCTACCCAACTTTTTCTTCTTAGCAATTGAAACACATTTGAACTTCCAAATCACTAGAATACTATAAACTGAGTTCCTTATTTGTAGATTCTAGATTATTACCATTATTATTAGAGAGTTAAATATATTCTTAGTATCCTTAGACGTAAAATTAGAATTCTTACATGTCATAAACTTTAATATATTTTAATTTTCAAATTTTAAAAATAATTAAATAAATTAGTCCTTTAAGACACAACAAAAATCTATAATGCAATTTAAATATACTTTTTTATTTTAAAAGTTTGAAAATCAAAATATATTAAAGTTTTTGAGATAGACAAAATTCTAATTTTTCATTAAAATTTATTGTTAAACATATTTAACTCATTGTTACATTATATTCTAACATTAAATTATTTTTAATGTCATAAAAAGAAAAAGTGACATTTAACAGTTCTTTGTTATAAAACCGAAATCCTTCTGATACAAGTTTACCCGCTCCTACTCTCCTAGTAAAGCTTCTATAAAAGGATGGAATAGAATGAATGGAAGACTTAGAACTCTAGAGAAGAATAAGAACACCATCTTCTTCACTTCAAAACAATGTCAAGTGCTTCTTTTCTCTTGGCCATGTTCTTGGTGGCTATGTTCATCATTCCCTCCATAGTAGGGGCAATAGTTGAGCAGCGTGTAAGGTGGGTGCCTAAGACAACAGCACCATGCCAAGGCTCCATAGAAGAGTGCATGGAAGAGGGTGAGTTTGGAATGGACTCAGAGTCCCACCGGCGCATTCTAGCGACCTCACAGTATATAAGCTACAAGGCGCTGCAACGTAACACTGTGCCATGCTCAAGAAGGGGTGCTTCCTACTACAACTGCAAGCCAGGTGCAGAGGCTAATCCATACACCCGTGGCTGCCCCTCCATCACCCGCTGCCGTAATTCTTAGAAAAATTACAACTTTCTGCATGTTTGAGTTAATGTTCTTCAGACTCAACTATGTTTGCAAAAGGGTTGGAAGTGTATTGGAATAACTGTCACAACAATTTGAATGAACAGCAACTCAAACATGCACTTATTTTCATTTTCTTACTCCTCTGCCTTCTAGTTATGATCACCTGGCTTGTTATGTTTTACTTTGAAAGCTGTTTTAGTCTCTATTTCTGTAATTTTATGTAAATTAATCTTCACTGGTGTGGCTACTGTTAATATATTTGTGTTTTTTTTATTGCTTACTCCACCTCAAACATGAGTTTCCACCGGAGAAGGTGCAAAGGGTGCTAGAAACATGTTTATTATATACAATGTTTGCATTCATAGTTAAACATAAGCTTTGAGGTTTTTAAGCAATAAAAAAGTCGCCTATTCAGACGGTGGTGCGTTTTAAATACAGATTTGCAGATCTCAAAATCTTTATTTTTATTTCAAATGAACATAAACAGCTAGGTAACTATCGGGAACTGTAAGTAAACAGTAGTCAGAGCAAATAAATTTGCCTGTGTCAACTTTGCCAATCAATAAGAATTTTCAGCATTACTCCAATTAGCTGGGACTCTACTTGCTTTAATGCGCACTAACTGAACCTTGTGCGAATAGAGTTTTGATACCATACATCTGCTAGCTCAACTCTTCTTTCAAGAATCCAGAAATAGTTAAGATTAAACTAATTTAATCTTTGTTCAGTTACATTATCAGCTGATTAAAAATCACGTAACCTTTTAAACAATCTATTTCAAAATTCAACAATTTATTATGCACAATGAAAGTATAAATGACACTTAAATTCTTAAATATATCTACTTTACTTTGATCTGAAATCAACAATGGTAAGCTTTAGGCTAGTGTTGGAACATGCTTCATGAGACTAGATTTGAGTAAAAGTTCTCAGCACTATTACAGCAAAAATAGAATGGGGGCAGGACTCAGGAGGAACATAAAGTAATCAAGAAATTTAAAGTATAGGAAATATCCTCCACAAACACATGGCACCCTATCTAGCACATTCCAATTAGAAAGACACAAGAAATCAACGACGGGGCTTTGCTTTTTACATAGTTTGAACAGAAATTTTAGCTACCAAAGAGAAAGTTCGCTAGATACAGTGTCACAGAATCCTGAACTATGACAAGATACAAAATAAAACAATGCAGTAGAACACAAATGTAACTCAAGCAGAACCTTCTTCTTTGTTCGACTCTTCTTCCTTTGGCGTAGCACGGGCAACAGGGGCCACAGGTGATGGAGTGCTCTCCACTCCCATCTCTGCTCTTAGATCATTGATGCTTTCTTCCAACTCATTTATACGGTTTCCCATCTCATCAAGTGCTTGACGTTAAGAAAAACATTACTTAAGCAATTTTTATAACGGGCAAGTCGGCAATAATTATAAATTACAATTATGTAAGGTGATACAATTGGAATCATTGTCCATTCTGACTTAGCCAGCATATATATGACACCACTCAATCACAAATGTACATAAGTTGCTTAAGTCACATCGCAAATTGTATACATTCTTGAGTTCATAAAGAAAAGGATTATGCAGCTGTGAGAAGAAACAATTTACCACCATGATGTATGTTATGAGTTTGAATTTGATTAGCATTTTATAATATAACAGGGTTGTCTATGAATTATAAAGACTAATTCAAAACACAAACAGTTCAGAAAGCATTCCTTGCAAGCTTGTCTATAGAGAATGTAAGTTAGCACCCCGACACCACCTAAGATCAATTGTCATTTGTCTACTTTGAATCATCTTATTTCTTGGGAAAAACCACTATTATGAATTACATTTTCTGAAATTGATTTCTTTAAACCTTACCATTCAATATTATCATAAGAATAAAAAGGATATTCTTTGTAATTATGGAGTCAGACATTGTCTGGAACCTTATTTGCTGGAAACAAAATTCTTGTTAGGAGCAGTGAAATATATACTGAAAATCAGCATTGCAGGTCAACGAGCCTAGAGTACACAACTCACCATCTGTTGAAGAAGATTTTGCACCTAAAGAGAGAAAAAGGAGAAATAAAGGTCAAAATTTAACAGTCAATAGCAGCAATTCATATTCCCACTCTCATCGTGGACTTTGGTCCAGACCCAATATGCAGAATGAAATGGTTATAAACATTAAACTAGTAATCTAAAATCGTTTTCTCAAATGTTATAAGCAACGACCAGTTACTAGCACTATTGGCATTCACATAAACACATAAATGAAACATAAAACACAACGATTAACTCTTGAAGACGCTTAACAACTTACAAAAGCTGTCATATCAGCAGTGCTTTGCTTTGGGTCTTCAGAATCATGTCCGTCCTGTCATGAAAAGGGAAGTACTGATAAAAAAAGATCCTAAAATAACAAATGAAATAAAATTGAAATGCAATGCAATGGACTGCAATACATCCAGTACCACCACAAAAAAAAAAATCCCTAATTGAGCCATGCAAACTGAATCGGTTATTGAAATTGAAAACCCTAGTTTCTTAAATATTAAAATTGATACTCCTGTATGAGAAACCAAGCTACTAATGTAATGATGACAGAGGGAAATTAGGAAGGGAGAGCCTAACCATGCTATGATTAAAATTACACTTCCAACTCCTTCAACTGCTTTCAAAAAAATAAGTGCAGAGCTACACTCTGCTCCAATTCTTCATTACTTAACTACACACTAAACAGTGCAATCACTCCCTTTCTCTTCACCTTTATAACACTTATTTCAAAATTTATATTTGAAATCATTTCTACTTAGATTTTTTTTTTTTTTTGTATATTATCCTCTTTCTAATTTCTCCTTTCCTAAAGAGTCTGCCTTTGTTTTATTTGAATTTATTCACTGATAAACAAATATGCTTGTTTACAATACTTTACCTTTAAAATAACATTTGAATGGACCATTTGCTCGTATTGAGAAGAGAGATTAAATATGTTTTTAGTTTGTGAACTATTGATCGTTTCTGATTTTCGTACTTCTTTCAAAATAAGGTACAATTTGGTTCTAATTCCTTTTAAAACTTTGTTTTTAGTCCTCGAAACTTTGGTTTTAGTCCTCTAAAACTAACCTCAAAAACTACCACATTTTTAACGGTGTTAGTTTTCGAGGACTAAAAACCAAAATTTCGAAAAGAATGAGGACCAAATTGTACCTTGTTTTAAAAGAGGGACGAAAACCGGCCAATAATTTATATTTTTAGTCCTAAGAAGAAAAGCTAAAGGAAAAATATATTCTTTAACATTGTTTTTCAAAGTATACCCCCCACTTAACAAATTCCTTTTATTAATATAACAACAAAATCTTTAAAATTTATATTTATTAATGTTTATTACTATTACTAATAGAAACGTGTAATATGTCCAGCTTTTCTAGATGATAAAAATAAGTATATGAATACATAATAATTATTATAAGTATTATAATAAAATTAAGTGAAAATGTTACTAAAATTTATATTAAAATTATAAAAGCTCGTAACAATAACAAGTACGTATAAACAAATATTTTATTAGTTTTATGTTATAATTATGTAATAGAAAGACTCGTGAGATTTCACTGAAATAAAAAGTAAAATTACAATAACATATGTATATAAAAAGTAATCAGAAAATATAAATTTCAATTAAAATATAATAATTTTAATTATAAATTAAACACTTTCAACTTTTATTAGATAATCAAAACTAAAAAGTTTGTTAATATATTTAGAAAAATACAAAGAATAGACTGGTAAAAGACCGTAGAAGAAAAACTCGGTTACAATATCTAATTGATATTACTATTATTATTATTATTATTATTATTAATTGTTATAGATTACAGAAAAAAAATTGGTTAATGAGTATAAAGATACAATGGATAAAACATGTACACTAAAAAAGACAGTTGTTAAATTAAAAAATAAAAAAGTATAGATATGTAACTACCAAAGATGAAGAATGCTCTCAACCGAACACTGGAAATTATTCATTTCTTAATTCAAGTTATCAAATGTTTCGGTGTACATTTTCCTGCGTATCTTGGTTGCTCCTGGCTTCTGCTGTCTGGGATGTTCGCATTTCTTCAATTGTTGCTCTTCATACTCGCCAAGGGAGGGGAGGTACCTGCAAAGATACTCCGACGCTCAAGTCAGATGTGAATTATGGAGCTGAAGCTCAGAAGAGAGTAATTGGATACTGTTCTGAAATATTATTCAGGATCTCTAGAGCATAAAGAGAACGTACCTGGACTTTGGTCCTGTCACTGTATTTATAAGTAAACTAAGAATAACCACCTTACCTAAAAATGTGGTTAGTGGCTTTTGACAAATATCTTAACTGTCTAAAATATCTAAGATATTTATGTTATTACATAAATATCCTTACTACATAACATGCCCCCCAAGTCCGAGTTAACCGTTCCGTTTTATGAACGAGGTAACTATAGGACTTATGAGTTTGAGGGAGGCTGTCTTTGCTGTAATTAGAGAGCGTGTGCAAGTGAGGAATTTGATGGACCAAAAGGAGGCGAAGATGAACGACAAAAAGCTGGAGCAAATGAGGCCGAACGTGAGGATACGTATGACCGAGCGATAGAGGTCGAATGGTATGCGAGGCCGATCATGAGGACTGTTACATAGGTCGAGCGGTCG
This sequence comes from Vigna umbellata, assembly GCF_029865625.1. Classification (NCBI taxonomy): domain Eukaryota; kingdom Viridiplantae; phylum Streptophyta; class Magnoliopsida; order Fabales; family Fabaceae; genus Vigna; species Vigna umbellata. Next base: position 74,943,586 of record NC_142165.1, on the reverse strand, counting down.
AGTGGCATGTGAGACTGAGTGGTTGAAAGCAAAGGGAAGTCGAACGGCCGACTGTCTTGAACGCTCGTACGCATGGGTTGTCGAGCGCTGAAAACCAAAAGGTTGAACAAATTTGGGGCCGAACGGCCAATTTCTTGAGCGCTCGTAAACATGGATTGCCGAGAGGTTGAGCGTGAGGATGGTTTGTGAGCGCTCGTAAACATGGACTGCCGAGCGCTCGTTGATGTGAATTGACGAGCGGCTCTTGAACGCTCGTTAAAATGGAATGTCCAGCGAAGTTTGGACGCTCGTTGTTTGTCGAGCGTTGAGGCCGAACGCTGACTGAGTGGACGCTCGTTAACAATTGAATGTCGAGCGTTGAGGCCGAACGCTGACTGAGTGGACGCTCGTTAACAATTGAATGTCGAGCGTTGAGGCCGAACGCTGATTGAGTGGACGCTCGTTAACAATTGAATGTGGAGCGTTGAGGCCGAACGACTGAACGAGTGGACGCTCGTTGACAATTGAATGTCGAGCGTTGAAAGACAGAATCTTTGAAAAGTTGATGTTCTTGGGTGAACATAAGCTAGGCTATGGGGATGGTCCCCTAGGTTTGATGGTCTGGGTGTTCTAGGGCGAACATTTACCAGCGGGAGTGTGTCCCTTTGTTTGATGCTCCTGGGTGTTCTAGGGCGAACATGTACCAGTGGGAGTGTATCTCGAATGTACTGGGTGTTCATGGGCGAACAGTGACCCATGGGAGTGTATCCCGTAGAACGCTCGTGGACATGGTTTGTCGAGCGGTTGATGTTCTGGGTGTTCTTGGGCGAACAACTACCAGCGGGAGTGTATCCCTTTATGTACCTGGGTGTTCTTGGGCGAACATCTACCAGGTTGAGAAGTGCTTCAGGATTTATGCACCTGGGTGTTCTTGGGCGAACATCTACCAGGTTGAGAAGTGATTCAGGATGGACGGCTCTCAGGTGTCCGCTTTTATGTACAAGAGACGATTATCTGCACTGTAAGAAATAATATTGAGTATATAAGTGAGACCATTTGGTCAAATTGCAAACCTGGTGACCGAACGTTCATTAGGCCGAATGCTGCACGCTTGAGGCCGTACGTCAAAAAGATGAAGTGACCGAATGCTTCTTGCGGAAATAGCCGAACGTTAATGAAGTGATTGGCCGAACGGTTGCTGCCAAGATGCCGAACGTTAATGAGGCCGAATGCGGGAGCGCTCGTATTGAAGAATGGTCGAGCGGTAGAGACCGAACGTGAGGACGAGCGGTTGAAGGTGAAGGGATACCGAACGGCCCATTGTTTGAACGTTCGTACACCTACTGATTGTCTAGCGTTGCCGAGCGTTCGAACCCGAGGGCGAACGGCTAATTGCTCGAACGTTCGTGCACCGGCGTTTCCGAGCGTTCGAATCCGAAGGGTGAGGCCGAACGATCGATTACTTGAGCGCTCGTCCATAGGCATTGCCGAGCGTGCTGATCCGAATGGCGAGGACGAACGGTCTGCTGTTTGAACGTTCGTCCACAATGAGTGTCGAGTGTTAGCGCTCAAATCCGAAGGGAGGACGAACGATACTTATTCGAGTGGGCGAACGCTGAGGAACCGAGCTGACGAACGTTGGTGACGAGTTGGCGAACATTGAGGACGGAGTCGATGAATGTTGAGGATGGTTTGAACGTTCGTCCCATTGCGTGTCGAGCGAATTTCTGAGCGCTCGTTGATATGGACTTGACGAGCGCTCGCTGAAATGGACTGAAGAGCGATGTACTGTTTGAACGCTCGTCCACATATAGTGTGTAGCGTTCCCATCCTAAGAGCGAGGACGAACGGTGGAGTGATCGAGTGACCGAACGCCAAGAGGCCGATCATGAGTATACGCGCTCGTGTGCGAGTATCAGGTTTAGTCGAATGAGCGAACGCTTGTGGACCCGAGTGGACGCACGGTTCAGACCGAGTTACCGAACGTAAGGGATACGGGTGCCCGAACGTCGGGGGACAGAGTGGACGAGCGTTGGAGATCGAGGGGAGGAACGACGTTGACAGTTTGAACGTTCGTCCCTTGAGCGTGAGGATTGCTTGCACGCTCGACGCATACTTTGTTGAACGCTCGTACATACAGAATTTCGCGTGGTTGAAATTGAAGTTAGGCCGAACGGCCCATTGTTTGAACTGCCACACACAGATTGTCTTGGACGCTCGTAAACCAAAATAGTCGAGCGTTTGAATTCGAAGGCCGATCGACTGCTGTTTGAACGCTCGTCCATATTGAGTGTCGAGCGTTCGAGTCCAAAGGGCGAGGACGAACGGCCTTTCGTAACCAGAAGGCGAGGACGAACAATCTTTTGTTTGAACGCGCGTCCACCTTAAGTGTTGAGCGTTCGAATCCGAAGGGCGAGGACGAGCGGTCCGGGGACGAACGGCGGATTGCTTGAACGCTCTTTCACAAGCTTTGTCGAGCGTTATTCGAACGCTCGCTGAAATGGATTGGTGAGTGGTATTTGAACGCTCGTTAACAAGGGTTGTCGAGCGGTGTTGGAAGTACACATGAATTGACGAGCGGTCGAGAGGTATTTGAACGCTCGTACCCACGAATTTGAGAACGCTCGCTGATATTGATGGTCGGGCTGTTGAAACTAAATGGCGCACGCTTTTCAAGTCGAACGTCTGATTCCTTGAACGTTCGTGTGGTACGTGTGGTCGAACATCAGTGATGAGCGAAGTGACGAACGCTCTAGGCCGAACGTCCGAGAAAGATAATGGCCGAACGTTGAGGCCAAGAGAACGAACGTCATTGGACGAACGTTATTCATTCGAGTGAACGAACGCTTGGGAACCGAGTGGACGAACGTTACTGAGGCGGGTGGCTGGCACTGCATTGTTTGACGAGCGTTATTCATTCGAGTGGACGAAAGCTATTGATTGCTTGAACGCTCGTCCACGGGCATTGTCGAGCGTTCAAGTCCGGAGGGCGAGGACGAACGGTTCGAGGACGAACGATCCGAGGACGAACGATCCGAGGACGAACGATCCGAGGACGAACGGTTGATTGCTTGAACGCTCGTCCGGAGGCGCTGTCGAGCGTTCATATCCGAAGGTCGAGGACGCACGGTCCTTTATTTGAACGCTCGTCCACATTAAGTGTCGAGCGTTCGAATCCGAAGGGCGAGGACGAGCCCAGGGCTGCTTGGACGCTCGTACACACTGATTGGCTTGGACGCTCGTACACCAAGTTTGTCGAGCGTTTGAATACGAAGGACGAACACGCGAGGTTGAGTGCAGGACGTTTCAGGACGAACGTCATTGACGTACGCGAGGCTGAGCTTTTTGAACGTTCGACATATAAGTTGTCGCTTTGGCCAAGTGGCACGCTCGTACAGATTTTGAACGCTCGTACAGATGTTGAATGGACGACTGACGTTTAAAGTTTGGGGAATAGAAATTGGGTTGGATGACGTGGAGGCAGAACCGAACTACGCGTGGATGGCGCGAGTGTTGCGGAAGACGTGGAGAATGGGTCCGCGATCTGGGAATTTAGGGTTTTGGTTTGCGGATTGTGCGATCTGGGAATTTAGGGTTTTGGTTTGCGGATTGTGCGATCTGGGAATTTAGGGTTTTCTGTTGTAATTGGGTTTTCATTGATTGGAATTGATTGGAATTGATTGGAATTGTGGTTTTGATCCTTGCAGTGGCGACGATGAAGGCAGCAGCCCTTTCCGACGAGTGATATTCGGATCGTCGATTCTCGGTCGTCACGACTACGAGCAGAGATTGATGCCTTTTCAAATGGAGAGGGATTCCTTTCGGATGGATATGAGCGTTTCAACCGCCTTATTGTCGGGAGATAATCCCCGAGAACTGTTTCCGCTTCCGCCGCCTTTTTCAGAAAAGATAGCTTTCAAATTGCAGAAATCGCGGCGTGAGCCATGTTGAGTTTCCAAGCTACAGCTTTTCACCTCTGATCTAAAAGGAATGTCTTCTAATCCTTTTAAGCATGATAAACTTGTTGATGAACTTCCACATAGAGATCACCACTCATATGATGTATTTTTCACTTTACTGAAAATTCCTAGTGTTCATCCGAAGCAGTGATGTAAAGATTGAACGCTGGTCTTGGTTCCTTGCAGCTTCAGTGGGATGCCATTCGGCCCCACGGTGGGCGCCAAAATGTTTCGGTGTACATTTTCCTGCGTATCTTGGTTGCTCCTGGCTTCTGCTGTCTGGGATGTTCGCATTTCTTCAATTGTTGCTCTTCATACTCGCCAAGGGAGGGGAGGTACCTGCAAAGATACTCCGACGCTCAAGTCAGATGTGGATTATGGAGCTGAAGCTCAGAAGAGAGTAATTGGATACTGCTCTGAAATATTATTCAGGATCTCTAGAGCATAAAGAGAACGTACCTGGACTTTGGTCCTGTCACTGTATTTATAAGTAAACTAAGAATAACCACCTTACCTAAAAATGTGGTTAGTGGCTTTTGACAAATATCTTAACTGTCTAAAATATCTAAGATATTTATGTTATTACATAAATATCCTTACTACATAACATCAAATATATATATATATATATATATATATATATATATATATATATATATATATATATATATATATATATATATATATATATATATATATATATAAAGATTTCCTTGATACTGATTCGTTTAAGCTACTAAAGGACAATAATTCCATTTTAGATACACTATCACTTGCAAGTACAAAACTTTGGTTCGGTAGTGAGCAAAGGAATTGGACAAATAAAATTCATAAAAACATGGGCATATCTAATAGGGAATTCTGGCTCCTATACTCTGTTTTACATCCTCAAGTTAGTAGTCCTTGGGCTGCTCCAAGATACATCATCACAAACATCTACATCAAAGTGGAAGCAGTGATAAGGGAGAATCATTTTGTCCAATTCATCCTTTATCCACCACAAAAATAGACGGAGAGGAACCTTTGAATTTCTATTTGTTTTTCCCAGAGGATGGCTTATACTGTTCATAAGGGTACTCAGGTGGAGCAGACCACAAACTCCAGAGAATAATTAAGTGAAGACACAGAAGTAATGCTGAAGAAAGACTATTCGAAGGATAGATATTCCAGCACAGCTCCACTCCCACGAACAAAATCAAACTGCTTGTGGATGCCAAGTACAGAAATAGATTATTTATTAATTCAATACAATATAAAACCATGGGAAGTGGGTCAAACCTACCGCAACAACGTTGGGTAATGCGTTCTCCACAACAAGTAAGGTAAACTATAGAAGTACCTGTACCATAACAAATAGCGAGAATTACCACCAGGGGTTATTTTAGAATGCAAAACCACAAACATGAACAACTGTTTTGTGGTTTACATTAATACCTGTCTACCAAAATTTGTTAGAGATGATTGAACACAAACAAGGTAAATAATTTCAGAGAGAGATATGTTCATTTGTAAATAAGAGGATTTTACCCATGACATATCTACAAGGACAATACTAAATGAAATATCCGCACAGATGGAAATTAGGAAAACCTGGCCAATAAATTTAAATCGAAAGCTAATGTCTATTCACCAAAAGAAAATAACAAAACATAACACAATCATCTACCAGATGAAGATGAGTAAAAAAGTATTTCTAAATGAGAATGTCCTCACTACAATAGGAACACGGAGCTCAGAGGTCATGGATGCATCTTCTATCATCTTAATAAATTATGCAGGTGGGTTTTTCGCTTTCCTTTCTTTAAACTATCTTGATGAGTAAGAATAAATTAAGCAGAGAGGTAGTGGTTGTATAATTAACAGAAACCCAGCAGACTTACCAAGAATAGAACTGATAATGCAATGACCGAGCACATACAATGCCAATGAAGTTCCCAACAAACATAGTTGTCACAATATCTGAGTAAAAGTAAAAAGTTAGTATCACTTATCACAAAAAGGGGAAGAAATGTTCTTAAATCCTACAAGAGACTGATGACTAACGTTCTTTATTAAGGATCTGGAGGGATGATGAACCGCTCTTGCCAACCTTCTTAGAAAAAGAGGAAGAAAAGAAAACCGCAAACCTCATTCTCATAAAGACATATCTGGAATGCAGAAAGTTGCAAAGTCCCCCTTCATGTCTGTAAAACTAAATAAGTCAACATGTAATCCAGCTGCATCAATATTTCAATCCAAGTATACATCACAGTTCTTATGTATCCCAATTATGATGTCCACAGTATAGACAATAATATACACTGTTCACACCACCACCACCACTAATGACAACAATAACAACACAAGTCATTTCCCCCTAGATGAGACTCACTTCATAATCAGACAATGCTATTGTGTAATGTAAAATACCAGGTCACTGTTTTAGATCCAAGTCAATCTTAAGCTATCCTCTATCTAATCAACTCTATTCATTTGAGTCTATCATCTCCCAACATGGCCAAACCATCTTAGATACATTCCTACCATTTTCCCCTGAATAACAGTTACTCCTACTTTCTCTCTAATTCATTCATGCATCGTCTTATCTATTCTAGTAGTAAGTATACTCATCAACACAGCATTCTCATCTCTGCAAGACTATGACACCTATTTATGATTTTGTTGACACGTCACTGTCCAACATTTGGTACCACAAAATAAAAATGATTGCCGGTTCTCATTATTTATTGGTCAAACAGAAGAAAAAGAACTTATTAAATCTGACTTGACAAGATATATTAAGTTTTCTTTTCCAAATTACAAATACAACCCCCTACTATATAGGTTAATAGCAAAAAACCTTCAAAACTCACCTCCCTGAATTTAAAAGATTGTGCAGCTAGAATGAACTGAACCCCTCATGTATGTGCATAAAGCATCTGTAAGTTTGAAGTTCAAGAAGTCTTACTGAGTTTTAAACCAAGGAGGGCTTTTCAGCAATTAACCTATAGTTGAAGGGGGTTCCTAGCATTTTCTGTATTGAAAAAATTAAAAGAAAAATAAACCTTTATACATACTTGCACCAACTATAATGCGCAAATGAAGCAAGTAATATGAGGTGAGCAGCCAACAAAAAGACCGCAAATCCCTTGGACACAAATACTGGCTCAGGGATGAATTTGAAGTTAACAGACCTGATAACATAAATTGAAATAATACATCAGGAAACATCTAACTGAGACCACATAAGAAAGGGTAAAATACAGTTTCTCAAAATTAAAGATACTATAAACTGAATACATCAACTTCAGTATACTACTCCGACCCCCTTTGAGCTTTAAATTGAAATGAAATAGGTGGTGTCCCAATTAAGTTAAATGGTACATGTAATACCATTAGCCGGAACTCCTTACTGACCAAAACCCAGATCTGAAAAATTCTATTTTTCGTACCGTTGGAAGTCTCACATCGAATAGAGATAAGACCAATTTAGAATATATAAATGGTGCACACCTCACTTTACAAGCTGGTTTTATAGGCTTGAGTTAGACTTAAAGTCCACTTCTTAATATGATATCAGAGTCAGGTTCGAGCCTATTTTGGCGATATTTGTTGTTCTCATGCTCGAGATGTATATATCTCGACGTGAGGGGGGTGTTGGTGAGAGAGGTGTTGGAAGTTCCATATCGATTAGAGATAAAGCTAATTTAGAATATATAAGTGGGTGTATACCTCACCATCAAACCAAACCGGTTTGGTGGAATTGAGTTAGGCTTAAAGTTCATTTCTTAACAAGTACGATGCTAAATTAGCTTCCAACCAGGCTTTCACAAGGGAGTATAGTGTGTTGCTCACATAGAAGCAGATTTTTCACTTAGGTCAAAACATTAAGGAAAGCTTTAGTATAACGTTTACATTTTCATTTTGTGTGAATCGCTTTACAAATAAAGAACAATAATATATAAATGAGGACATGGATGAATGCAGGCATTATCACATGAATATATCAAAGTTATAGACATAGGCATGTCTTACGAATTATATTTTAGGCACTAGTCACAAGTTCAACCTGAAAAACGTAAGCAGCGTATCTAATCACCCCCAATATAAGATACCATATCTTCAGAAGCTTATTAGTTTATGTTCCTTAGTGCCAGAATGTGGCAGATGATCGTTGCAGAAAATAAAACTTTAGATACTATTATCTGCAATATTGCCTGTCTACCACACATCATCGCTTTGACCACAGGAAAAAAGGGTTTCAGATTATACTAAAAGCTAAATTTGTTTTCGGAATCATGGTTATCATATCAAGCAAACATAAAGGGCACACTTAAAAAATAGGTACCAGAAATGGATGAAGACACGACCAAGATTGAAGGCGCTCGATATGTACGCAACTGGATATGAAACCAGGAAAGGAAGCCCCAGTAATATCTACGGCAGAAGTTAACCATACTAGAGTTAACTGGCCTTACCAAAATTGGACATTGCACACTCTAGAGAATCAAACAAGCTTGAGGCCCGAGAAGAGAAACTCACCTGCTAATACGGAAAGATTATTTTAAAACAAAAAATAGCCAACCATCAGACACCCAATTTATGCATTCTATAAATAACAACGCGTGCAATTATTGTCTTACAAATTATAAATATATAAAGGAAAATGAAATGCAAGGGACCTGAACAGCTGCTGCCCAAGCTAATGCCAATAACACGCCACTGAAATCCATAGCCTGCATGTGCGTGAAGAAAGCGGGATACATGAGCATTACGATGTAAGTAGACAAAGAAAAAGATGTCAACATACCCTGACTATAAATATTGCACGTATATACGTACCTTCAGCATGAGTACCAGTAAAGGTGGAGCATAAAGAAGCACGTTCATCTTTACAGAAACAGCTCCACTAACAGATAATTGCCAGAAGCTCCGTAAACATTTTATCCTTACAACAACAAAAAACATAACTATAGCATGAGAGCATTTACCTAAACACAATCAACCCAAGATTCCACCTTCGGTGCACAAGTAAGAGTAATGCAGCATGAAGAAGTGTCATGGCCACACAGTCATTAAACAGACGAAGCACGAAGATGGAATGAACTCTCTTGGATAGAGAAAGCAAGCAAAGGGCCCACCAAGGAACCTGATAGAAAATTGAGTTTACAAAAGCAGTGAGAATGGATATCAGCAATTAGTCAGAGAAAATTTGTATCCTTACCACATCAGTTTTGACATAGATGGCGAGAACGATTGCTAAGTTAATGATATACAATACACCAAACAGAATCTGCAACGAGAAAAGAGAAAGACATGATGAATTACTTGGTTTATTGAAAATTAAGTAGAATGAGAAATAGAAGAATTTGAATGCGTGACCTGAGCAGGGTAAACTTGTCCTTGGGTAAGATACTGAAATGCAGAGTAAATGTAGAGAAAGCCAGCAGGGTAGACGAGAGGACCAGTGTCGCCTTTGAGGTTGCGGAAGTCTCTCTCCCCTTCGAGAAATCCGCTAACCTGTGACATGTAAGCGTCCCAATCTATCTTCGTATCTGAAAGCATAAAACGCCGTCGTATATCAATTGCGATGAATTGAACTTTTGAAGGGGAGGGTGTGGAAACTGAAACTTACAAGGTACAAACGCTATTATGAGAGTGACGAGGAGGGCGTCAGCGAAGAGAAGAGCCAGTGAGAAGGCTATCTTGGGGTTTTGGAGCAAAGCGGTTTTTCCTTCCGATCTCGGAGGTGGCGGCGACGGCGCCACCGATTCAACGCCCATGGTTTCTCTGTTTTTCAACCTTCTGCCACCCATCTCCGTTTTATTATTCTTCCACAATCAACGCCCTCACTTTCTCTTTCTCTCTAATTTTTATTTCTGGGCTTCGTCTCATGGGCTCACCAGATTTCAACTCCTAAAAGAACAAAAAGGCCTTCTTCTTGCACCCCACCTTTTCTCTTCCTGCAACCCGACATTTAACTCTGATGTCCATTATAAACCTAAAGATCATATATATAAATTATTAAATTAATTAGGTAAGCAGTCTTGTTTATTGTTGCCGCTATTATATTTACTTCTCCCAGCACTCCAACTCCAAGTCATTTTCATGAGACACTCTTTAAGGACTTTTTCTTTTTCAGTCTTCTTTTCTTTTCTTTTAATGGTGTTCTTCTTCAACAAATTTTGTCTTCAGATTTCGTCTTCGTTCATTCTTTTAAATAAAAAGATATGTATTTACTGTTCTTCTTCATTTACACTATTATTTTTCAAGTTTTCCGATGAAAATCAGACAGATTTGGCAATTATTTATCATTTTTCGTTCATATACCTAATTTCGAAATTTAGATTATATAAATTGTCATTAAAATCCGACAAACAAACAGATTTAGTAAGCATTGGATTTCTTGGAAATCCTGTTGAGTTTTTTTTTTTAATATGATGTGTTACGTTTTTGTTATTAATTTTTATAATTTTAGTTATTTGTTGTGTTCTATTTTTTTTAAGTTTAGTTATTTAATGTGTTATAATTTTTTATTTTTTTAAAGTTTAATTATTTGATATGTTGTTTTTAATATTTGTTGAAATTTATTTCTTAAAAATATAAGAAGAACACTGAATGATAGCTTCCTCGAATAAAGAGGACATCGAATTAAATAACATTGTTTCAATATATATCCAACAACAAATTGCTTTCCTTTGATAAATGCTCATAGGGAAAAAAATTGGGATGTAGGAAAAAAATGTAAAGTGCAGGAAAAAGTCCCAAACAAAATGTCAAGTCCACAAATTTCCCAATAAAAAATTAATCCCTGACTTTAAAATTCTTAAAAAATGGATATCATCGTTGAAAACTAATAAAATTATATTACGTAACCCAAATTTTGAAAATTTGAATTGTTTTCATGACAACTTCATAAAAAATACATATCAAATAAAAACACATGCGTGACATCATTAAAACTTTAATAATGAGGACAAATGTGTAGATATCGCATTGCACAGAAGTAAATACAGGCTATTCTGTCATTAAATTACGATGAGGTGGCAGTGAGTTGCTTAGATTTGGTGAAAAATTATGTTTGTTACGTATGTCGGCAAATTCAATTGAGACGAACACGTGTAAAATAGAAGCTGCTTCTCAAGTCAGTTCCTTTCTGAGATGGGCACGTGTAGTTTGGGAGTGCTTCCACATATGCAGAGAGATCCACACATTTTCTCTCTCATGCACACGCGCCCGAACATCTGCATCCATTCCATCACATCTATCCACGTGTCACTCCACCACACAATCCATGTCCTTTCCTTAAAAACTATCACGCACCGAGAAAGTTTCACGAACACCAACCCTCTGTTCTCTTCCTTTCTTCCTCACTCTTCTTCCATGGCTTCCAATGACCTCAGACATCGACTCACACCGCATCCAGACACCGCCGCCAACGACAACGGGATGATCGGAGACAAACGCCAGAAACGAAAGATGATGGCCAAACGCGGCCTAAAGTCACTCGCCATAGCTGTTACCCTCCCGTTCTTGCTCACCGTCTTATCAGCATGCATAGGCTCCTCCATCACCGCTGATGATTCTCTCTCTACCAGAAGACCCTTCTGGTTCCCACCCTCCTGGGCCGTGCACTTCACCTGCCCCGCCATAAGCTTCTTGACGGGTATGGCCGCCTGGATGGTCTGGGCAGAAGGAGGTTTCCACCGAAACCGCATGGCTCTGTTGTTTTACTTCACTCAAATCCTTTTCGCGGTGCTCTGGGATCCCCTTGTGTTTGCTGCTGGGGCCACACGGCTCAGCCTGATGCTCTGTTTAGGGTTGTTCGTGAGCCAGTACGGGTGCATGCTTGTGTTTCGCTCCGTCAATCCCATTGCTGCTGATTTGATAAAGCCTTCTCTGGCATGGGTTGCTTTTCTATCTATTGTAAATATTAAGCTCCTTTTTATCTGAACGCATACATGCATATTTATACACCCCACTGCTACTACCAATGAAGATGAAGCCAACAGTGTTACGTAGAATTGTTGTGTAAACAGTCGCCTGAATCGCCTACTGGACATATGCGTGTTGTAAATAACATTTTCCTAGTATTTTTGTTGCACTCCATTTTCTTTTTATTTTCAGGTTGGACGACTCTTTGTGTATGTTGTTCGAATGTGATTGGTGTGTGCTAAATTTGTAAATTTGTCGTTTGCTTTTTCAAAATTTAACGTTTCTCCAACTCTAGTTGCCAGGGATGTCAACATATACAAATTTCTTTACTTTCTATCCAAGACCAACCTACAATAGCATCTCTAACATTTCAGCTTAAAGATATTTTGCAAAATCAAGAAAAAAAAATGATGGGATTTAGAACGTATACGCACGTACTTTTGTCCCGTCCTGTAACCTTATTCCAGAGGTAAAAACATATGTCTACAATTCTTACACATGTATACGAATTAGCTACTTCGCTAATAAGTAAGATGGCACGATTTGAACCATTAGATACTAAAATTGCTTTGTTCATAGTTCAGAGTACCATAAACCACACCTACTCGAACATGAGGAACGAAGCGTTAAAATAAGAACTTATGAACAGATGATATGATATTTTCTCAAGGGCATTGAGGGAAGAAGATGGCTGTAAAGTGTTATTTCATATAAATAATAGTAACAAAGCAACTTTTGGATCTAGTTTGGCCTAGAATTTTCTTCATGTAACAATCGAACCTGATTTCTCACTTAGGTTACCTGCTGGCCTTGCTTTTGTCAAGGCACAAAGTTAATACTAATGATAATGCAAATCAAATGATAAAATGGAACTTTTCCAAGAAACTTAACCTCTTTGCACGCCTTCATTACCAAGTTCTTGGTTTTTCAAAAGTTCCTGGTTTTGTAGCAAATGCCTTGTCTACAACTGAGAGAACGAGAATGATATCTTATATGAAACAGTTTCTAAAAAGAAGAAACATGACAAAATTTCGCATTCTCAGTCAGAGTTACAGTCCCTGTTAGGTACGTACGTCGCAAGCAATTTTCATAATTAATGTCTGTTAGGTGCTTAGGTCGCAAACAATTTCCATAATTAATGTTGTAAAAGCTAAAAAATATATGACTCAGAAAAAGCAAATGATTATAACGCATATAGATTAGATCATAATTAACATACAGGCAGAATGCAATATTCAGTAATGATGCAGAAAAAATATTATTTTTCCTACCTCTAAATCTAGAATTTGTCATAAATCACAAGTAACCTTGTAAATGTGTTTGGGCAGTGAGTCCATTTGCTATCCCAGATTTTGCCTAGTCCTTATTAGTTTGATCATTTCAGACTGACCATATTAACTGTAACAGTGGAGAAGGAGACTACTAGTTGTACCACCAGATTTTCAGATATAACTCAACTATTAATTTACAAAGGATTTGTCTTCATCCTCATCCCTTTTTTAGAATTTCGTAGAAACTACGTTAATTTTGTTTTTCCACCAGACTGAAGAGTCTAGCTGCTGCACACACTAAAAAATAAAGGCTTAATGAAATGGTCTTAATTTTTTTTTCTGTTCAATATTGTTCTAAAGGAAGTAATTTATGTTCAATTTAGTCCTTTTTGCAGACTTCGTTAACGGCGCACTATCCAGTTGTGCAATAAATGACACATCACCCTTGACACGTCATCACCATCTTCGCACGTCCATTATCTTCTCCATTCAGTAACCACCCAAAAACACCACCCATGGTCACCTACCAGCACCTTCATTGGCGCCACTCGTGCATCCAACAACAACCACCACGAAACTCATTATCGCGAATCAAATAACCCAAAACGAAAAAACAAATTCATGAGAAAACAAAAAAGAACCATCATCCCCAACAAAGAAGAACCCTTTCAGAAACCCTAACATTCTCAATCTGAACCCTCATCCCCCACTTCGCAAAACCCAAAACCCATACCTGTAGGGAAGAACAGAATCCCTAATCACTCACAAAACAGAGAAGAACCAATAATTCTCCAAATCAATTTTGAAACGAAAATCATATATTTCAATTTACAAAAACCAAATAACACAACAAAAACTCCCCAAATCGAAACCCTCAATCGCGAGTCCTATTGCTGTGAAACCGCCTGAGATCGGTGGGCTTCTCGCATCACGACTACGTCGGAGATTAAACCTTTGCGGAGACGCCGCCGCTACAACCCTCAACGCACCGCAAGAAAGGAGTTTGCTCTCGTTTCTGCGAAACTTCGACAGACCCACTATGGTCAATTGGACCATCGCAAGCTTCAGTTTTTCTCTAACGGCGGAGGCGTAAGGAAGTCTTTCCCCCTTTCATTCAGAAACCCAAATTTATTGGGTGGGGAAGGGACTGTCCCGTGGCAAGGCAGGTCAGCAGTTAAATGACATTGACATTCACTTATTGCACAGTTTGACACTGTGTCGTTAACGATTTAAACGCCGTCTGCAAAAAGGACTAAATTGAACATAAATTACATTCTTTAGGACAACATTGAAGAGAGAAAAAAAGTTAGAACCATTTCAAGCCGACAAAAATTGGAATCAAAATTGATATTAAGAAAAAAAATAAATTAGATGAAAATAACTTTTCTTTTAAATAAAGAGTCAACGTAAGTAAAAAAAGCCGCATCCATAAAATAGCATTTTAAAATATTGACTTGCTTGAATTTTTACGTAGATTTTTCCACAAGAGAAAATCTTATTTAATTTAAATAAACTTATTGCAGACAATAAATTTATTTTTAATATCTTAAAAATTACAACTTTAAAAACTAAAATTTGACATTTACATTCTAACTATCAAGATTGGTGGTGTCTCGATTTCTTTTAGTATAAGTCGATCACGTCAGTAAAACTGCATATTAAAGTACGAATTAAGAGAGTAAATGAGTTTAAGTGAAGGAGCTTGGTGTATGCTTCTAAAAATATAAACTTTTGGCTATTGTTATTTGTCTTTTATCGAACTGGTTAATAAAGAATAATATTCGAGCTTTGAATGTTGATTGAGTTGTTGAACTTTATATATTGTAACAAATATCTGATTTTAGTTTTATAAGATAATGATAAATTTACCTATTAAGTAGGGGTGGTGCATAGAAAATATCGGTCATACAAAAAGAGTATCGGATTTTTGCACTAACATGCACCCTGATGACGAGTTTTCTGACTATTTAACCTCGTACAAAAAGAGTGAAACTGACCTAGAAGATGATACATCAACTGTTTTAAATGTTTGGATGAAGCAACCCAACTTCATCCTTGTCTTCAAGGGGATTGCTAGTCTCCTCCCGTATTCTCTTGACTTCTTTACTAGCCAACGACTTATGCGTAAATCCATAAATCTGCAAAATCTGATTATCCCCAAAATTGAAGGCCCTATCCATCTGCTTCAAGCACCTCTCAACAGGGTAATCCCCAAACTTCCCACAAGGCTTGCACCCCACAAAATGAGTCACCAATGGCCACCTATGATCCCCGAGACCAGGATGGTAATTCTCAATCATTTCCTCGTACTTATCAACCAAAATCCCCCAATAACCATGCAAGTAATAATCGTTCTCGAGATAAACTTTATCACCCCATTTGTCTCTATCCTTAGCCAGCAGATAAACCATGGCAGATTGATCATCAGCTTCGAAAACAGGTCTATCCTTGAGCTCACGCGTCAGCACTT
The DNA here is from genome assembly GCF_029865625.1 of Vigna umbellata. NCBI lineage: Eukaryota > Viridiplantae > Streptophyta > Magnoliopsida > Fabales > Fabaceae > Vigna > Vigna umbellata. Next base: position 74,927,993 of record NC_142165.1, on the reverse strand, counting down.
TCCCAGCCTCATCCCTAACCCTCCCTTTAGGCCCCATTGGAGCCCAAGCATCGAGAATATCCAAAGACCACTGGCAATTTCTCAGCAGAAAACTCCCAGTGTTCAGCCCAATCCAATTCTTTTCATCATAAACCATTTTATCCCACCCATGCATCACCAAGTTATGGTCTTTATACCTCTCCCACGGCACCTCAAACGCCATGTCCGTGAACATGGCATCACTATCCATCCACCATATAAACTCCAGCTCAGGGTGAGACAAAAGAAGCTTCCGAATCAAAGGAAGTTTGGTCCAGAACCCTGCCATCTCAGCGTCAAGGAGAGCCATGTTGTAAAACACCTCAATCCCATGCAAACGACAATAGTCAATTTTGTTCTTAATTGACTTCAACAAGTAATGATCCCCAACGGGATTCTCGCAGGGTTTCGGCGATGACCCAGTTACCAGAAGAACACGAGGCTTGTTGGGCCGAACGAAATTTGATAAATTGGGGTTATTGCGAAGCCAGCGAGATCGTTGCTGGTCCCAGGTCGATATTTTGGGGCCCAGACGATACGGCTCTTCCGGGTTCAATTTCTCGCGGTTCACGTCTTCTGGTTCGTCGACCAATATGGTGTTGATGTCAAAGGCATTGTAGTCGGTGATGGAATTGGAATCGTTGGACGTCGTGGATTGAAGCTCACCAAGGTGGCGATCGTTCTCAGGGAGCTTGCGGGAGTAGAAACGGTTGCGAATGTCGATGAAGTCCTGCTCCGGCGTGCCGAATTTTCCAGCACCGATGGTGCCGCGCAGGACAACGATGGTGAGGAGCAGGCAGAGGATGGTGACCTTGCAATGCCTGAGAGCTCTCTGGAATTTTCGCGCCCTTTGAGCTCCCAAACACTTTTGTAACATGTTAATGCAAAAAGATAAATTCAGAATGGAAAATGAATGCAATTTGAAAACCAGAAACAGATATGGACACACCAATTTCGGATCATCCGCAATTGTAGTGGTGAATCCAGAAACGCGCAACCTCAGGACAAGTCAATAATAAATAAATAAATAAAGGAAGGAAGAAAATATAACCTTTAGATAAAGGCGGTATATTCTCTTTTTGAAGAACAATAATTATTTTTTAAAATGGAATGATTGAAAATATTTTCCCTGTCTATTATTATTCAAATTAAAAAAATAACTATGATAAAAATCAATATTCTCGTTATTAAATAGCATTATAGAAAAAAAAAGTGACTATTTTTTTTCCTGGGGCAAATTGTACTTCATAATTGTTGAATAATTGGTGGTCAAGGGGCCTTAAATAAATCGAGTCGAGACCTAAGACCACAACTTTATTATTGTTTTAAAGACTATGATTATAGATAAAATTAATATTTAACATGTCTATGAGTGTGACACAGTAAAAATTTTAATTATCGAATAAAATCATAAAAAAATATAAAATTGTGTAAATAACTTTTTTTTATAATTTTTTTGTTTCGGCGGATAACTAAAATATTTCTGTGTGTTATGAGTCATAATATCACCTAAATAAAAATGAAAACAATTAAAATTCATCTTCCTTTTTACAGCTGAATAACACCTATTCACTGAATTGAGTTTTAATAAAAATAAAATTTAAACTTAATTAAAAATATTTAAAATTAAATAAAATTTCTATTGCATTTTTACCTTTTTTTTAATAATTTATGTCTTTTTTATTGATATGTATATATTGTAAAAAATAATGTTATTATAAAAAGTCAAATTTAGAATTTGTGTTATCATCCTCTTATTAATTATAATAAATAACGTGGTCTCACGTTGTAGTCTTACATTTTATTATTTGTATTGTTTTTTTAATATCCTTTTGTTGTTAATTATTTTACATGAATACAAATATTTGACTTTCAAACTCAAGCATACAATTTCTTAAACTCTTCGTTTACTCTCTAATTTTTTTTTTTTTTATTCTTTTTAGTCCTAAATGTTTGTTTCATTTGAGAGCTGTGTCTTGTTAAACAAATTTCATCATCTTTTAAATGTTTGACTATTTTGATATTTGAATAATATTTTTCTATCTTATTACACTCTTAATTATATAATTTTTTTATGTGATTTCATTCAATTATAAAATTTAGAGTATACATTTGATATTTTTAAAAATATTTTTATTTATTATTTATTGTTAACATATATAACTGTTTTAATGATTTTTATATAAATATTTTAATATTTAGTTCACTTTTTTATGTATAATTTTTCACTACAATTATATAAAAAAATATTTCATTTATTATATAGATTTTGTGTAATATTGTATATAGTTGTTTTGCCTTTGTTCAATTGGTATATATGTACTTTGATTTAAAATTTATATAATTCTATTTTTTAAAATATTATATATTGAATAAACAATAATACATTATTTTAATATTAAATATTTACTAATATTTATTAGTTTTACAAAAAAAATAATTAATTAAGAATATAACATTAAAAGTATCGGGTTATTCAATACAAATATGAATGAAACAAAAATTCTTTACTCGTTATATAAGATGATAATGAACTTTTACTTGAAATCAAATACTCAAACTTTTCATGTGTATCATGTTGCTATCCTTACTTACGATTTATAATTTGTGTGTGTTTTTCTGTTTTAACCATAATTTTTGTTTTAAACACGGTAAAAACAATCATATACCATGAAAGATATTTTTTATTTATAGTAACTCTTCGAGTGAAATAACCACGATAGAGAAGAAGAATAATGGTATATTCAAAATCAAACAAAATAAATGCTTGTGTGCTACCATTTATTTATTGCTCAAGCTATTATTCTCGAATCTAAAACAATACTATACTATTAATTTACAAAAGGATTTGTCTTTATTTTCCCTTTCTTTTAGAATTTCGTAGAAACTACTTAACTTTTTTTTTTCACGATACACATAAAAAATAATTTAGATGAAAATAACCCTTTTTTTAAAACAGAGGAGAGTCAACAAAAATAAAAAGACGGCGTCCATAAAATAGCGTTTTAAAAAATTGAATTGCTAGAATTTTTACACAAAATTGTCCACAAGAGGAAATTTTATTTAATTTCAATAAACTTATTACAGGCAATAAATTTATTTATAATATCTTAAAAATTACAATTTAAAAACTAAACCTTAAACTAAACTTCAACATTTTCCTTTTAATTATCAATATCAGTGATGTTTCAATTTCTTTTAGTATATAAGTCGATGCCGATACCAAAATTATACATTAAAGTACGAATTAAGAAAGTAAATGAGTTTAAGTGAACAAGCTTGGTGTATGCTCTTAAAATATTAACTTTTTGGTTATTGTTATTTATTTATTTTTAATATCGGTATAGTTTTATTTTTGTAATACATAAGAGAATAGGAATAATCACAAAAGAGCAAAAATGTATTTAAGTCTAAAATAAAAGGAAAAGTTAAAAGAAAATATCTGCAACTGATTGGGAAAGATATTAAAGTGAATTCTTGAAAGAATGGTATAAAAAAGGTAAATAAATTGACAGAATAATTACCCAAAATATGAACTGATAAATTTGTATAGGAAGCATTGACTGAAAAGACGTGGAACTATGAAAGGGTGAAAATTGGCATGTGGCACAAAACTGGAACTTTCGCGTATGGTAATCGCGTTCCCACGTCTGTTCCACTGCACACCAAAATTGAATTGAATCGAATCCAATCGCTGGGGTTGTAACTGTAATTTCATCGCGCGTATATGGCAGACGAGGTTTATTAGAGTTTGGTTACAGTTGGGATTTTATTTTATCAGATCCAAGCACATTCAATGGGAATAGAAAGCAGCGAATGATTGAATAAAGGGAGAAGAAGCAAGTGCATCAATATAATATTATCACCATCGTTATTGAAACAAAAAACGGAATACTAAAGTGGGGTATATAGCGTCAGGAAAAGTTTGGGAGCATAACAGACATCTCGCCTCCCAAAAGAAGCATCCTGTGAAAAAAATATGGATTTGATGTGTCATTGTTCGAATTTTCTTCTTTCGCCGGAGAACCCCAACGCGGCGTGTTCTCTTTCTCTGAACTACGCTCTCGTTATTCTCAATCAGAGTCTTCCGAGATTTGCTCCTCTGCTCTGGGACCACGGTATTCTCCCTGCACCCTTTCATCTGTTTTTTTTTCTTTCTTTATTGTGTTGGTTGTTGATTGTTGATTCATGCATTGATGGGTGCAGCTCATGTGCGAGTGTGCGCCGATGGAGGTGCCAATAGGGTGTATGATGAAATGCCTCTTTTCTTCCCGCATCAACAACCTTCCCATGTTCGCTCCAGGTTCCTATTTTTTCATTTAAATTTTAAATTTTGATTATTTTTTTTCCCTAAGGTTTTGTTTGTTTCTCTCTTTAGCTTAGTTCCGTTTGTGTGACTTTGTGCTTGTGGTCGTGGTGTTTCTCGCAATTGGGGTGCTGAATGAAAAGTTCTAACTTTCCTATTATCACTTTTGAGTTCTCTCATTCAGTGGTCCAGGACAAGTTCACAAAAGGCTGGTTCTGGTTATGAAATGATGTTTTTTTTTTATTCTTTTACATGATGGGAATTTCTTAACGCTTGTGATTTCTGAGTTCGATGTCTTTCTTGAAAGTTTCAAGCTGCTGTGATTTTCTTTACTTCTATTTTACGTATTTGTGGTGGGGCTGGGTTTTTTAAAGTTCTTAGTGGCTTTGAGTGAGACTGAGTGGATCAGAAAATGAGATAGCCAAATAGGATTTTGTGAGTTCGTGCAGGCTACATCAATTGGATTCTGTTAATCCTTTTTTGCCGTTGTTGTACTAAATAAATCAGTCCATGTTCCCATCATTATGATTGATCACGATGAATCTGCTCAAACAATGTTATGTCACTCTTATCTCTGGTCCTGGGTGACAGATAGTGCTTACCAGTGCCTTGTTTGTTTCTGCTTGTCGTGGAATTCCCATGTATCGCATTTGATGTTATCTTATTAGAGATTAAAGATATTCTACCATGATATATTTCCTTATTTTTATTTTCACTTATACGTATCTGGCTGGAATTATCATGGGGTATTTGTGAGAAGTCATCCTTCTTCTGAGTTGTAGTCAACGATATCTTCCGCTTAATTGATCTAACTTTTCTTATAGCATGCTTCTTTGTACATTTTTGCATCTCGGATTGATTTCAATGGTGTAAGCTCTCCAAACGATCTTTATTTCCGTTTCTAGTCTATGCAGTATAATTGTTGGAGGACTTGGTTAGACTGCAAACCGTGTCACATTTATTGTTTTCAGTACTATTGTCAGTGTTTTGCTATTGTTAATTTCTGGTAGGATGTTTTGGCATCTTCAGTATATGTTTGCAGATTTCCTTTTGTCTAACTTGCTAGGTTTCTTTCAGGTACAAGCCTGATGCAATTAAAGGAGACATGGATTCAATACGGAAAGAAGTACTTGACTTCTATGCAAAACTGGTATTTCCCTCTTTACCTATGGTTATGGTTATGGTTTTTTGTGCATTAAGCCATCAATTTGGTCCTCGAATTTTTATTTTATCTCCTACTTAGTCCTTAAAGTATTAAAAATATAATAAGTGGTCCCCAAAGTTATGTGACATTTTTCCTGTTGTTCAGTCTGGTAACGAAACTGTTTCGAAGTCCCTTAATTATAAGGCTAGACGGTTTTAAACGTGAATAAATAATTGTTACAATTATTCTTAGTCCCAAATTTACCATCTCAAATTCCAATCACAGAACGCAGACAATGTCTGGTATGGTGAGAGTAAAATTAGCATAAAAGTAGAGTTAAAAAATTATCATAATAACAATAGACTAGTTTGCCGAAGAATCAACCTTACATGTTCACTTTACTTTCTACAATATTTCAGGGGTCTTCCCTTTGTCGTACACAGTTATTTTGTTTTCAATAGTCCGAATTGTGACCTTCGACAACTAAAATTTGCATTCTTAACAATTACTGGAATCAATTGCGTTTCAAGATATTTACTGATATGCATCTCTTGTTAAATAATTGATGATAGGAAATTGAACAACTTCTTGTTTTCATCAGACAAAATGTTACGAGTTTAGGACACTAACGTTATGTGTTGCTTCTAATTCTAAAGGATAAAATTGATGTTTTCTTTTTAAGAGAGATCAAATAGATACACGCCTGAAACAAAGGGACAAGTTCTACACATGTTTTAAACAGTCCAATCTAGCAGCACTTAAAGGACTTCAAAATAGTTTCATTAACAGCAGGACTAACTGGAGGATGTTAAAATGATACTTCGAGGACCAAATTTTTTTTTTTGCGACTAAGCTTGCGCTTGTGCAAGCAATAGAGAAAATGAATTCAAAAGGAAACTTTATTGTTCACACCGAAGTACCATTTTTATTCCTATGTTACTGTTATATTTACATCTTGAATCTTGCATAAATTATGGCAAGGGTCTTATGCTAGTTTTCTTCCTGCAGGGAACTAAGATAATTGATGAGTCGCATGATCAGGACACCACAGATTTACACAAATGTGTCATATACATACGTGACCTCAGCCCAAAGATTGATGGATCAGAGGTAAGTTAAATACTTGGTTATATTATTTATTTTCTGATTTTCTAATTTCAGCCGCACTGGGGATTGAACTCATGGACTAAGATAATTTTGGAATAATTGAAATGAACAAGTCTTGTGCCATATTTGCTCTAATTCCCTTTTGGCAGTAAGGAATTGTTATCATGCTATGCGTATTTAGTTGTACTGCTGAAATTAGCTCAACTTGGCAATAACTCTTTCACCTTTCATCTTAATGCAATGGCAGCAATGCATTCTAGTTGCTGGAGCACTTGGTGGGAGATTCGACCATGAGATTGGAAATATTAATGTTCTGTGTCGATTTCCCAACACACGGATTATCCTTCTATCTGATGATTGCCTCATTCATCTTCTTCCAAAGAATCGGTATCATAAAATCTTTATTCAATCTTCTGTTGAGGGTCCCCATTGTGGACTCATTCCAATTGGGATGCCGTCTGGAAGCTCTACAACCACAGGACTCAAATGGGACCTCAGTAAGTAATGCTTTTAGTTCTTTAATAATAATGTTAGGTGATTACTGTAAATATGTTAGTCTGTAATGAAACTGTACTTCTTGAGTCTCCGCTTGAGTAGGATGGTAACAGAGTGAATATGATGCTTTAGTGTGATGGAGGCATCAATATTTCTTATAATAAAAATCTTCAACTTCCATTTCCTTTTTCAATCACCCAACTCTGATATTGTTTATAAATGTCATCTGATGATGAACTTTTTATTTTGTTTATCTCAGATGAGACGGCAATGAGATTTGGAGGTTTAATAAGCACATCGAATATTGTAAAAGGAGAAATAGTTACAGTACAGTCTGATTCAGATCTTCTTTGGACTATTTCTATCAAGAAGCCTTAGGTTTTATATGTTGCTTAGTGCAGTGATTTTTCAGATCATAAGTATTAATATGGGTCCTATTCTATTAAAGGTCACAGCTTCAGCTGACCTTTCTTTATGTTCCATTCTTTCAACTTACTGTATGAATTACGGGAGGACAAAAGGGAAATAGGGAATTATTCTTTAATGTAGGAACTTCTATTCCTAGTGACTATGCTTGGAAATTCAGTTTTCAAAGAGGTTACCTACATTCGTTGGTTCAGTTGTATGGTAACATTGTAGGTTGATTTATTATCCGTAAATGAAACAGCAGAAAAAGATGGCAAATATTGATAGAGAAAAAAAAATACTGTTTATACTATTGCTTACGATCTATTCAATTGCTTAAACAGACTGTTAATTGGCACTCTGAACTGCTTAACAGAAGTTATTGTATGATTTGTGTTCATTACGCGTCAATGGAGTTCTTAGGTTGCTTTTATTATTTTAAAAGTTAATAAAAGTTCATATGTATTTCTGGATCGTACAATGATTTATCAGAACATAGATGGGAGATGAGTTTGAACTCAGTGTATGTGATTACATGTGATTAGTAGATAATATTATGATAACAGAATTTTTATTAACAATCATGCTGTTTGTTACGAAACATGAAACACAAGTAAATGTGGCAATTTTAAAAATAAACATTAACTAAATATTTACTTTTGAAGAAAGACTAAACATTTTAATATATCAAAGAAAATACTAGTACTGTGATTTTGACAAAAGTTCAGTCCTAATAAATATTTATTAGTTTCAATATTTTGAAATATTTTAAAATGTATTTTAAGTTTCTTAAGTTATTTTTTACACACTAGAGTCCAACTTTGCTTAATATTCTCAAAGTAACGAATAAAATTGTGAATTTCTATAAAGGTTTTTCTTTGTTCTCCAATTAAGGATTAACAGATTTTTTTTTAATTTTATAATAGTTATATATATATATATATATATAGTTATATATATATATATATATAGTAATTTTTAAATGGTTGATTATAAACATATTTATAGTTGTAATGTATTAAAATTAAACTCTTGCTTGTGTTTTCTTAAAATAAAAATTATTTATTTTAGTACATATTCAAAAATTGAAAAAAATAATCTTTAGAAAAAGGTATATCATATCATATGCTCAATATTGATACGCACAGGATTATTTTTCATCTTATTTTACTTTAAAGATATATTTAAATAATAAGTAAATTAAGTATGCATTGAATAAATTCGTATTACACATATAATATTTTTTCAATCAAAATGAATTTATTTAATAACTTAGTTATAAAACTTAAGTAATAAACTTTAAAAAAAATTGCTAGTATTATTACTCAAATATACTTTCATAAATCTTCCTAATTTTGTTACCTTGGTCAAATACACTCTCCCTTTGGACAAAAAGATTGAACAACACGTTTTGTAGAGAGAGAGAGTGTGTGTGTGTTCTTTCCCTTCTCTCTTCTATTCTTTTCCGCCCTCGTTTTTCTTCGAACTCACAGTTTCAATCATCCACCACACTGCTCATCAACGACATGGTAAGGACCTCATTTTCTCCAACCCAGTTCTTTGAAAGCGCTAACTTTAACTTTTTAAATCGGAAACAAACCTCACTAGGATTCAACATCCCCCAACTCGTCGTATAATCTGAAGCTCTAGGGTAACCGTTACTGTTATTTAACCTTACATTATACTGTATATGATTTGACCTTTTTACCCCCATTTTGTGTAAACTCCTTGCAGCTTCCTCTCTCCCTTCTCAAAACTGCCCAAGGCCACCCAATGGTAACTCACTTGTTCATTATGTTCCGTTTTTTTTTTGTACCAAGTGGTTCCTTATGATGATGACTATGTTTCGTTTGATTTCTATTATTTTTATTATTATGATATGATGATTATTATGATGATGATGGTGATGTTGATGTTATGACTGTGTAACAGTTGGTAGAACTGAAAAATGGAGAGACTTATAACGGCCATTTGGTTAATTGCGATACATGGATGAACATCCATCTCCGAGAAGTCATTTGCACGTCTAAAGTAATGTTGTTTTTATCGATCCCTTGTAATTTGACTTTGGTTGAAATGTTTGTTCATAGATTTTGATTGAAACTGGCAATGTAGGATGGAGATAGATTTTGGAGGATGCCTGAATGCTACATACGAGGCAATACAATCAAGTACCTTCGAGTTCCTGATGAGGTGTGTAGCGGAGATTTTCTTTATTATTATTCCAGCAAAAGCTAAAGAGATGCTTAAGCTAGAAACATTCAATGTATGTTATCCTCCTTTAGTGTTTATATTTATAGACTTGGGAAGAATTATTATCCACCCTATTATTAGGGGTAGTGGATCTCATCAAGTAGATGAAACAAAAACTCGGGTTTGTTATTCTAAATGGGTTTCACTGGGTACTGAGACCCGAATATAACTTGAATATAGCCAACTACTCACCTTAAGACCGAGATCTGCTCTCCCAGACTGTCCAATTGTGAAAAAGAAACTTTTAAAAAATGGGGTTGAGAAGAAGGTGAAGCTTTGTCAATTGTAGAGTTGCTAGTTACCTTGTGATCTGATGGTCATAGAAAAAAGCCCGATCCTTGCGTGCTTAAGGGAACTGAAATAATTGCAGTCAAATCTGCATGCATTCACTCAGTCATTGTGGTTAACTGTTTGATGACAATAGGATGGTTCAGATTTTAAACGTTTTATCTCTGATTCATCGAAATAAAATATGAACCCGCTGATGAAGGTTCCAAATTGCTGAATACTGAGTTTGGAACTTTGACTGTAGACAATCTAAATCTGCTTTTAAAGCTTTCATCCCAATCACCCTTTAACCTTGCAGTGGTGGAGAATTGTGCATTGGGCCCATTTCAGGGAATAGAATTAAGAGTTTTTGTTTAGTGATATATGAGCAGCACATACATATATTCTTCTAATCTTTATTTTGTGTTATTACTTTAGGTTATTGACAAAGTTCAAGAAGAAACCAAGACCCGAGCAGGTAAGCATTGTTTTGGCATCTAGCTGGTTTGTGAGTTTAAGTAGAATTAAATTGTGGATGTGAGTTTGAAAATTGTATTGAAGTGGACATGATGAGGACCCTCAAATCATATTCTTTGAGAGTTTCAGTGTCGGGCCATGAGAATTTAGGTTCCTCAATCGTTAGTAGGTCCTTTGAAATAGAAATCTGGCAACTCCCATTTTCGTCCGGGTAGATAAAATTTATTTCCGAAAATTCAAAAATAGAAAAATTGGCAATGTTGTGTTTCTCATATTTGTTGGAATGCTGAACTATCTTTCATATTGTTGTCATGGCGATTTTGCTCAATTGCATCAAGTTTTCATCTATGAATTGCAAGTATACAGGGTCTCAAATCTAAAACAAGTCCTAAAAGGTATTATGAAAGAAAAAGAGCGAAAAGAAAAAGAAAAAATAAAGTGTCGCGTTTTGAGTAATTTGTTTTATTGCAAATCATCAAATTCATGACCTTTCCAAACTCTTGTTTTAAATTCTCTTTTTTAGTTCGCCTCCCGTTGCAATTTCGGTATTTTGACCTCTGGGCTATGAATCCACGAACATATGATGAATATGATAGTTGGTTGTTCAGTATCTTGTAAGTTAACCAGGTGATTTTTTTTTTGGAGACATTGAAAGATTCCAATGCTTCTCATAATTAATGTATATACATATGTGTTTGTCTCTGTGTGTGTTTTCAATATCAATGAATTAATATTGTCTATTTGAAAGTGTTAATTTAGCTGTGTATACCTGCCTCTCATACTGCCTTCTGGTTATTGAAAAATCTAGATATGCTCTGATTAATATCTTCTTTTTCAGATCGTAAACCACCTGGTGTGGGGCGTGGAAGGGGAAGAGGCAGAGAAGAAGGTGCTGGTGGACGCCAATCAAAAGGAATTGGGCGTGGTCTTGATGATGGTGGTACCAAGGGAGCTGGAGGAGGTCGAGGCAAGGGTGGCCCTAGCGGAAAGCCTGGTGGAAATAGAGGTAAATCACGGTCCTCTTTGCATGTATTACCCTTTCTTCAATCATTTGTAGATTCTCTCCTATACTTCACCATGCCATGATTTAAAGAGTTTCATACTATTTTTTCTTCTTTTCACCTAAATTAGATGAACTCCTAATAAGCATGATAATTCTGATGTGTAAAAGTGTTATTATTGGTTTAAATAAGGTTTTGGTAACTCCAAAATTGATCTGCAGTTAAATTGGTACCTTCATATTTTTTAGTGGTTTGATACCACTAATTAATAAATGTTAATTTGGTCCTAGCAGTAACTTTAGTAGTCTTAAATTATCGGTATTGATTTGTAATCATCATAATCAAATATTGGCCAATGTATGTGTTTCTTTTGGTGCATACAGGACGAGGTAGAGGGTGATTCTGACTGGTGGAATGAACTACTTCAGATGGACCAGTTGCAACTTCACTGCTCGTGTTTCCTTGTGCATCCTTGAATTTTAGCTTCCAACGTTTTTCTTGTGTTTATAATCACAAAAATGTCAAGAGTGCTATTCTGTTAGTCGAGGGGCCTCCACCTTTTTAATACTTTCCCACCAGCCATCGTGCCCTTCCCCCTTTCTTTCCCTCCAATGAAAAGTAGTGATGGAGCAATGTGTTGAATAGAATTTGATATATTTAGAGATGTTACTATGAGAATTTTACATGAAACTTTTTGGGGCCTTCACTTGAACTCATGTTCCAGTAAATGGAGTGACGAAATGATATTATTCCTCATCCCAATATTTGCTGCCCAATAACTATTATTACTATTTGGAGCATTATGTCGAATGGTCCCTTTTTTCTAATCTATTTGAGTCAACTGGAATTATGTTTGGATGAATTTCTCATAACTGCTGTCCATTTCTTCAGTATCTCTGCATTTTAAAAGAAATGAAACAGCTAATTCCGCTACTAAAGAGATTGCGTGTCATTGTCAGGAATGTATCAAAATTTCCAAATAAACTTGACTTTTGGGAAACATTTGTGTAATTGATTACATTCTCTTTGTTCAGATTACAGGTTTGTTAACAATAGTGTGTATCAACAGTTTGTTATAAATTAAAATTTTATATGAAGAAAAGGAGATTTTTAATTTGCAATGTACGTTTAGAAATTTATATTCGAATATGTTGTTTTTTAGAGTTATATTGTTGAAATGAAATTTATTTGGATATTATTGAAAGTATTTCTACTTGAAATTGTTATTGAATAACTATGCAAAAGAAATGAACTTTCAGAAGTAATTCATGAATAACTTTCAACTGAAATAAAAAATAGGTAAAAATAAGTTTCCAAAGATAACCAAATATAATAACAATACGTAACACATTGAATTTAACCAAGCACAGATGTATAGAGAATGAAAGAACCTAGTTAATATTTTCAAAATGCAGGCTGTTATGTGGTGATATTAGTAAAGAGGACAATAATAGCTACCTAACAGATTTTTATTTGGAGTAAGAGTTTTTTTGTCTTTCTTTTAATTGTTTGTATGTGAGTGCTTTGCATTTATATGGATATCTGCTTTCATGTGTATTTTAATGGTCAAGGATGAATTTCTCCTAATTTAGATTATAACATTATTGGTGAAAAGAGTTGTTTTTAGGAGGTTTAAGATTCTTGTGTGAAAACATATTGTTGGAGTTTGATGGAGTCGGTAGATTTTTAGGTAAGAAAAGTTATCTTTAATAATCTTTTAACATATAAATAGGTTTGGAGTGTTTGTTTAGTTGAAAAGGTTTTCGGATGATGATTAGAATGTTGCATATGTATGAAATTTAAATTGATATCATATTTTGGTTAAAGTTTTGTTTGTGTTGAATTGGAGTATAGTGAAGTTTGAGAGAATAAATTAATTTGCAAGTTGATGAAATTGTGATATGTGTTGATCATGGGTTTTGAGCAATGAAGGTTTTTTATTAAGTATTTGGAATTTGTTATATTTTGAATTTCTGAAGGTTTGTATGCTGTCATTTGTTAGGTAAACTTAACCATATCATCAAAGCAATCTAAGTAAACAAAAACAACTTTAAAAATATAACATAATACTCCGTACCAATACAAGATTACAAAATGGATAAAGTGATCTGTGCATTTTGGAAAAACAAAAAGGGCAACGTACAAATATTACATGCAGTTGAGGACATTTCTGACAACAAATACATAATTTTTATAAAAATCCAAGGCATTTCAACCCAAATTGAGGTGAAAATAGAAGTAACTGTTGGCTAATGAAACAAAAATTGCTCCTTCAGTATCGAACTGAGAGTTAATGGCTGGGAATATTCTTGCTAGTAGGGTTGATGACGATTTTTCTTGCGAGCTTTTTCTGGCCTCATAATCAATGTGCTTGAAATCCAAGATCGATTTGATTCAGAGGAATCATCAGATAGCCAACAACATAGCTGACCATCTTCTCCACCAGACCATCCAAAAATGCCTTGGCTAGGACTGTTAGAATGAATTTTTGACATTGGTAAAACACTCCTAATAACACCTGTGTGCCCACCTTCAAGAATTGCCTCTGCACCTCCAATTGTTGCCACTCCTTTGTAATTTACAGGAAAGTAGCCCATAGTACCACCATTAGTGCCACCAATCACCCATAGTTTTTCAGATTCTCTGTAGTAGTGGCAATCGATGAAATAATCAACCTGCCAAGGAAAGTGTATTTTGTGGGCTAAGACTTATATAACATAATATAAAATTTGTCTTCCAAAGTAAACTTTAAACCTAATTCAATCTTACCAAATCAACTTATAAGATAAGAATTATATTCACTTGTATATTTCGAATTCATTTATTTCTAGTTAATGTATGAATCTCGACACACCCCTCATGCTCACACATATATATTTCAAGTATGAGATATAATATTAATGAGTGGTCCGAAAATGACCTAATAGTAGTGGAACGATAGACCTAAGAAATACTAAATCTTACTAGAATAAACTTTGAATGACTCTGATACCATTTTAAGAAATGAATTTTAACCTTAACTCAAGATTACAAAACTATCTTATAGAGTGAAGTTTGCACATTCGTTTTATCTTTAGTCAACATAGAATCTCCAACAATTTATTTGTTGAGCAATATAAAAGTTTTACTTTAAACTTGGAAGATCATTTATTCAGCCTGCTCAGCTAATCTAATGCATCCTTCTCTTCAGCATGAAATTTAAAGACATGTAAATACACACAAAATCTTTTGCTTCTCCAGGAATTTTCCTAAAAGCAGGGATGTCAGTTCAATTAAAAAGACTTCACATAGCTCAAAAGTAGCAGATGCAAAGGCAAGGAAAAGTGTGAAGGATCCTTTAAGAGAATTATAACACTTTCAAATATGTACTAGTTACCAGCCCTGCCCTTCTTTCTTTTCTTCGTTTCTATCTATGTGAAGCAATGATATATTATCATATGCATACACGATGCTTACACATCACATCACATTTTTTTTTTATATGAAGACTGTTTTCATGCACCATATTCGTATAAAAGTATGGGAGGAACTCACATGGTCCAAATTCCAACTTTCAGAAGCTAAAGTACGTGCATCTGAGAAGTTTCCTTCATTTCTACCATCTTTCCAGTTCCAGATACTAGGTAACAGAAGAAAGAAATATTAGAACTAACTGTTTTAAATGAGGAAAGTGTTCGTACTTAGTATACACATAAAAATTCATATAACACATTATGACCATACGAATGTAATTATTAGCATAAACACTATAAGTTCTATCCGAACGCACACTACTACTCTGTGATTGTGACAGTTGCTCATTCTGTGTATGAGCTTACCTTTCTCCAGTAACAGTAACAAAATTGAAAGTGCAGAATACAACCATAGCAGGCAGAAATAGAGCATGGGTAAGCTTTGAATAACTAATAGGACTTAAAGAAAAACACAAGTAATGGAGATTCACTGTACCCTAGGGTTTCAATATGTGTTAAACACCAAAGCTTCTGGTAACTCTCTCCAAAAATCCCCACCTTTGCAATTGAAGTCCCCATATTAATCACCTACATTGTTGTACAAAAAAAAAAATATAATTTTGCATAAAAAACTTTTTGTAGCTCAAACATACAAAGACTCAAAAACTTATTGCAAAATATATATCTGGATAGATGGATAAGACAAATACAAACGGATATGTATTTATCTGGAATTATGGATACATAGATAAGGAAATACTCAGTTAAAGGGTGGGATGATAAAAATTTTTTGCAGAAAAGAGAAAAATAAGTTGCAAAAAAAGAAAATAAAAAATATAGAAGGTCCGCTCAATCTATACAAGTTGGAATAGGTATTCTCTTGAAATAGAATACCCAATAGTAGAAAACCAAGGAAACCTAAATACAGTCCACTTCAAGAGTGCTTAGCTGTCTTTAATACCTTAATTAAGAATCAAATGCTTTACAAGAATTAACAACTGGGGAAACAGAATTGAAATCCAGACTTACTGACTCTAGATGATCATCATCATTGATATCTCCAGTGGTATCAAATGTGCAGATCAACCCATCTACTGAAGCAGAAATAAGCTTTCCTTGTTCGTTGGGGACAAAATGAACCTGGCACAAATTGCAGATTTTAGTCAAATCAAACATAAACCCATGTATCACACTGAATTGAATAATTAAAAAAGTCAATTTCATCTTATTTACTAAAAAAATGAAAGTTAGCATAGCACTTGCTAGAGCTTTATTTTTTATAATGAAACGAATTGGTACTCTCTTCAACTTGCGAGGAAAACGTTCTGCATAACATATTTTCCTTGCTTCATTCTATAACAGGTTACCGTGAACCCTAAACAAGAAATATAACCGCATTAATTATGGTGAAGTAGGGTTAAGGAAGATGGGGTTATGCGGTAAAGAAACAAGTTATAACTAACCCTTTGTTCACTTGAATGAATTTGGGAGAGAATGATTGAGCGGATTTGAGAGGATTTGAAGATAAATTTTTTTGTTATTTATTTGAGTGAATTTGGAGGTAAGTGAGAATGAATTTGGAAGCAACGTTTATGAAAATTAGTGTAGGATTTGATTGATATGACAAATTAAAAAAATTTACTTCCAAATTCACCCTCACCTAACTCCAAATTCACTCAAATAAACAACAAAAAAGATTATTTTCAAATCCTCTCAAATCCATTCAATCACTCTCCCCCAAATCCATTCAAATGAACAAAGCCTAACAGAAGCCGTCAAGATATAAAATATCTGAAGCCTACTTCTTACTAATATAAATTCCATGAAGACTTCTGCATGAAAATAGAAATTAAGTCTAACCCAGAAAATGAGGAATCAAGTACACTGTTTCATAAATCTACAGAGGACCATTCACCAATAATTTCTTCAAATCTAGAAAAAATTCTAGTTTTTTCTATATAGAAATATTTGGAGTTCCTTGGCTGTAGTTCTTAATTACCCCACCCTTTTTATAAGATATTGGAATTATAATAATTGAATCAATTGCTGCGTTTCTCTTTCTCACAACAAAATTTTTCAGGCAGGGCATATCACCAAACAAAAAGTCCTTTTTCCACAGGATTATAATTTTCAGATAATTCAAGTATATCAAGTTTCCGACTAAAATATAAATTGTTGTCACATGTAATTCAAGCAATTTGAACAGAACAAACCTGAGTGACATCATCTACATGAGAGTCTTCCAGGCATGCAATTTGCTTCATATTTCTCCAATCCCAGAACAGTATCTGAGCAAACTCAAACTTTAGGACACATAAAAAACAACAGTAGTTTAAATCATGTATCATAGAAAATCCACAATCAAACGCAAACCTGCGATTTACACCCGGCGGCAACTAAATTCCCACTAGTTCCTCCAAGACAGAAGCTGAAAACCTCCTGCGAAGAACCCGCATTGATGCAAGAAACCTACAATTGTCCAGTTCAGTCCAACACACTCAAGCATCAGATTACTTGTACACATGAAAAACTTAGAATAAAAGAAGAAAAAAGAAACAAAACAAATCTACCTGCTGAAATGTGCGTGTGTCCCAAGCTCTAATAGTGCCGTCAGAAGAGCACGAACACAAAACTTGGTGGTGTGAAGGACCCGAAAATAAAATCTGGTTGATGGTTGCGGTGTGACCCTTGCACTCTCCGAAATATTGACCCGCCATAGGTGA
Organism: Vigna umbellata; assembly: GCF_029865625.1. Classification (NCBI taxonomy): domain Eukaryota; kingdom Viridiplantae; phylum Streptophyta; class Magnoliopsida; order Fabales; family Fabaceae; genus Vigna; species Vigna umbellata. Next base: position 74,910,345 of record NC_142165.1, on the reverse strand, counting down.
ATATAGTTTCACTGCGCTCGTTGACAGTGAAACCGCCATTGCACTCCAATCATCCCTTTTATTAACAAAAAAATTGGAACCCATGTCACGTTTGAGAATTAAGAAGGAAACTTTACTACTTTCCATCGAGTTTGAGCATGAATTCAACGAGCTTAAACGGGGAAGAAAAAGAAGGTACGTACTTTGGGACAATTTGGAAAACATAGTCATCGCCGAAGTTGGTTTGAATAGAGTTTTTAAGGCCGAATCGTTTTACGTTGGTGGAATTGGGTGAAGGTTGCTCCTCAACATCCATGGCCGCACTGCTCTCCATTTAAGTTGTGTCTGTTATAGAGTTGCAGAGGTACATCAACAATATTGCCTTCTTCATAAAAGCCTGGGTTTAGGGTTGAACGGTCCACCTAATTTATTTGTTTTTTTTTCAAGGTAAATAATTTACTCAAAAATTACTAAAAATATTCATTCATAGTTTTATATTATATAGGATGTTTTTGTGTCTCCTTATATTATTACTCATCCAAAATACTCATATGATATAGTTTAAATATTTTATAAATATAACCAAATCGAATTATTAACTAACTCAAATATTTACGATATGAATTATAACATAATTGAATGATTTTATCAAGATTTTCTTTTGTTACGTAATAATTCCTCCTCACACCTAAGTATAGAAGATTATTGTTCTACTTGTCTAAATATTAGATTATCGTTCGTAAATTCACATCCATTCCACGGTCATTCATGTTACAATCGTCACCACCTTTGCATAGGTCTGTACCAAAACCTTATACTTTTCGGTAAAAATATCTTTATTTTGTTTTGTAATTATTAGAAATTAGATGTTAAAATAATTTTTAAATGATTAATTGGAAAAATAAGATTAAATTTTAAATAATTTTAACCAACACTAATAGAACCAAAATAAACTATATTGTACGAATCAAGCATGCTCTTATAGTTTTTATTTCTATATTAATTATAATAAACTTTTTTCACAAAACACAACTAACTAATAAGCTATTAAATCCTATTTTTAAGTGCATATAATCGTTGAAGATTCTAAAATTTTTAAAGAAATGCGTATTATAAAATTAAAAAATTTAAGAATAATTTTCAAAATGTTTTTTTAATAACAGAACTGATCCTACCAGTTATTCCACAAAAATTATATCAACAAAATCTAAAATTAAATTCATAACAAATCAACAGAAGTTAAACTTCAATTTAAATTCGAAAAACAAAATTGAACAGCTCGCATATTTTACAGGCCAAAATTTACCCGCTAAGCAAACTACACATAACCTGTAAAAGCTACTCGGTCACAACTGCAATAAATAAGGTCCAATCTGATAAAAGATTAAGTTCGTACTGAGCTACATTATTTTTATTTTAAAACCGCATCGTCTTTTAAAAGCAAAATTTTATTAAGAATTATATTTTCAAACACAGAAAATAAGCAGTTACGCCAGAATCAACATCCACACAAACAAAAAAATGAACATAAAAATATGCAAATCCCGATATCATGCATGAAAATAAATCTCAATTATACAATATCCTAAGTCAACTAGGAGCATTTTTCTGATAAATAATAATACTTGCTAAATGTTTAGCCACCACGGGTGAGACATAAATGTCTCATACTTAAAAACAACTACCAATCAATGGTACAGAAAGAAATTTTCACTCAGAATTTTCATAAAGCATCTTCTAAGGTAGCGTCATGAACAGAAACGACATCATGTGCTTGGAGCAGCCTCTTTTGTCTCCGTCGATGCCTCGCCAGCATCGGCTTCAACAGGCTTCGACACTTCTTGCTCTGTAGAGTCGGCAAACAAATATATTTCAGTTACAATGTAAATTAAGCATTGAATAAACAAGGGTCAAAAAATCTATATGCGCATATTTGTAATTCAACATATATACATAATATGTCCATGAGCATTAACTCATTGAAAATAAATCTCTTATTCAGCTTTATCTCTTAGCTCCGTAATTTATAAGCTACTTAAGAACCAATACAAAGATAACTTCACAGGAATTAACTACCACAGAACTGCACATTTCAATCACAAAGCACTGACACCTCCCGATCAACTTCAATTCACTGTTTCAGTTCTAGAATGCTGCACTATGAAATTAGCACTCTCCACCCAACTCTATCATCATGCACATCATATCCACCAAAAATAGATGGAAACAAAAATCGTTATAAGTATCATATAATATTTAACATAACCTACAGCTCCCTTTAAAGCCATTAAGCTGCAAAAACTGCCACTCAGTTTTTCCAAGTGTTCCTAATTCCTATAAAAACCATTTACATAGTCATACACAACGCTGTAATTAAACATGGAAAAAACTCAGAAGTCAGAACAACTTGCTTAAACTACATTATAACACAATAAATTGCACGTGCTTCATAATGTATGGCCAAGTATCGCGTAGAAACGAAAAATGTCAATCACAAATTAGCACACACACGTACCTTCATCATCACTCTCATCAATATCATCCATTGCATCACCACCAAATTTCTGCACCATTCATATTTAATCAAAACATATAATATAACATCAATAAAAAAGTAAATCAACTGAACGTATTACGTACAGAGAAATCCATCCCTCCCATTCCATCAGCACCCATTCCTCCAAATTTCTGCATAAAAATAGTGAGGATATTAAATAATATAATCAAGAAAATATTTTGAAGAGAATAATCAAATGAACACATTGCATACCGAGAAATCCATTCCTCCCAAGTCCGGTTCACCTGATAACACAATGAACAGAATTAATTAGACTATGCATAAAAGTATACTGTGATCTGCAAGATATTAAATATTTTAGTACAAGCCATGAATACCACTGCCATCTTCCTCATCCTCATCCACCCATTTATCCCAGTCTACTTTCACATAATGTGGAGTCTTGCCTTCTCCACGCAGTAACCTTTTCCACCATCCATTTTCTGCCTTCTGCACTACACAGAATATGCTTCGCACTCCTACATTAATTTTGCTCTCCTGAAAGAAGAAAATGGAGAACGAATCAAAGCCGTGGATTTGTAAGTGGAGGATGACAAAATACAAGTATGAGCATTACAACATCCATTAAATCGTATATAGGGCAATAAATTTGTCGAAGAGATGTTATTGTTCATTTCACATGAAAAGGTGCAAATAAACATTCCTGAAGATGCCCCAATGATATAGCGGCATAGCAAAAATTAGCACCGTCTTCTCACCTCTACATTAACCTTCTCAAAGAGCTCCAGTTTTAGCTCATACTGATAGTCTTCAGTGCCAGCGCTGCCAGAGAAGGTAAAAACGCCTTCAGGAGTAAGATCCACTTTAGCATTTTTTGAATCAGCCAATTGCACCGTGATATAGACCTTGTCAACTCTCTGAGCCCACTTAACCTCGGGATGACGACTGCATCACTCAGTGCATTTATAAACAAGTAATGAAGAACAATTAGATAGGATCCAGATATGGCATTGGAAGGCAATAAATACTAGACGGTAAAAAATCGAACTGCTGAAAATTATTATCACTGAATTCGCAAAAAATTGACTAATCACAAATCACTTTGACGAAAACGTAATAGTCATATGCAACATACGAATCGTTCACGGGAACACAATGAAGAACAAGACATTAAATGATAGAAAAATGAGAACCAACATGCAATTTTTTTCATAATAAACAAGACAAATCAAAACCTAATAATACCATCGCCGTACCCGAATCACCAAATACAATCTGGGAAATAAAATATGTATCATACACCAACTTTTTCAATTGGCTCTAGATTTTGAAAATTCCCCCTTATAGTTTAGGTTTACTAAAATTTTAATTAAAACAGTATTTGTGTTGCAGCTAAAAAGTGTGAAAAACTCGCCATTCTCCAGGATCACAAGTCGGTAAGAACTCCACAAAACAAAACAAGAGTAGCAAACAATTTGATCGATAACAACCCCCAATTATAGAAGAAAACAAAGTCCAAGAGAATGAAGAAAATAGTTTAATGATATGTCAAAATAAACAAAACGTGATAACAGGTTCTAAAGGGATAAATATCAAAGGAAGATGCAGGGTTAATGGTTTGTACCTCATATTTGGTATTGGATTGGAATGAAGAAAAAGAGAGAGAGGTTATTTTGTAAAACCCTAGTTTCTTCTTTGGTGAGTGAATGAGAAACCCCAGAGTAACCCTGTTACAACTGCTCCTTTTGAAGAAACGGTATTTATATGCCGTAAAATACGACACTTCTAGTACCTTCCTGAACTCGCAATCGCATATTGGCCCAACCCAATTTCCCTCTCGGCCCAATCTGTTGCCCATATTAAGGACCAAATAACCTCTTTGTTTCTCGGATTCTTTCTTTCTGGTCTTTTTTAAGATTTTGAAAATATCTATTTGTTCTTCTTTTTTTCTATTCGTCTGCACCTCTCTCTCATGTCCTTTCTCTTTTGTTTTTTTATCTGTTTATTAAAAATTATATTTTAAATAGTATAATTTAAATGTTTTTTCTTAAATATATAATTCAATATACAAAATTTATATTTTGAATTGCGAAAAACGTCTTTAAATTATACAGGTAAAACAAGTGTTATTTTTCTATGATAAAAAAATTATTATTACTATAATTATAAAAATAAATAAAAATAGATTTTACAATTTATTATAAATAATTATTTTAATTTAAAAAAAATGATTATTTAAAAGATAAAATTGATAAAGTAATTATTTTAATTTAAAATATGACTATTTTAAAAATAATGAAAAAGAATAATGTATATCAAGAGAAAATCCTTTGTATAATAATATAAATATTTCTGAATAAAAAATAAAAAATATAAAGTAAAAAGTAAAAAGTTATGAAAGCAGTCCATTTCTCATTTCTTCCATTCACCAATTGAATGTAAAGTGATGAGCATGAGAGCTTGTTCCTTTTCAATATATCTCTTATGACTATGGTGAAATTATATGACTATAAACATTTCCTAAAAGTCAAGCTATAAGAAAATGAAGACAAATCAAAGCTTCATCTTTTTTGGTAGGTCATTTCAGAATTTCCATTACAGTGCAAGTAACTAAAATATTAATTTGGAAGAAAATATCTTTAGAATATGTTTCTCTTGAATTGTTTTGTTAGTTAGAAGAAAGAGTTAAATTAAATTTATTTCATTTATTTTCTTCATCAAAATACTATTATCACTTTAGCCAGTTCCAGACTTTCACCCCAATAACTTACAGTAAATTTTGTATCAAATAGATATAATGTTAATTTATAATATATTGGATTTGATTCTTATATTTGATGGTCTTTGTTGAGAAATTTACATAAATAAAAATAATATCAGAGTGTAACATACCAATAAATACAAGTTCAAACAATTTTTGTTTTACTAAATCAAATTTATAATTTTAAGTTGAGTTTAAATATTATTATTTAATGAAAAATTATATTGTAAAAAATCCCTCTTCTATTTCATATTTTAATTGAATTTTAATTTTTGTAAATATCTCCGACTTAACTTTTAGACCAAATATATATGTAAACTTAGAGCAATACCATGATGAACCAAAAAGTCTTCTGGTCCTATTGATAAGAATAAATAATTATTATTCTCATTTACAGCACTTAACCAACCAGACAACCATATGCTTTGTTCTGCATTGAATGTCGGACTGTTCGTTAAAGATAAAAGTATATCAAACCTATAAGAAGTTTTACCATAAACAGATTATATCCATTGGGCAAATATAGGAGGTTCAATCAAAATTTGTTTTTCCGAAGTACCAAAAGCAAGCATTACATTGTTATGGACATAAAGTCCCATAGTATAGTATATACCTACCAAAATATAATAAAACTTTTTAGCAACTATTTATATAACAATATTAAATAATGTATAACCAAAATAAAATAAACACCGATTATAGGATTATCTTCTTCATATTATTAAGTTCGGTTTCTATATAACGTGAAGACCTATAAAATAGTATTTTATAAGTGATAGTAGGTTAAAAATAGTGAGACTCGGATATTTTAATATTAAATAGTTTTAATATAAAATATTTCGTTATAAACAAGTTTCATTATTTTAAAACACAACATCTCTTTATAAACCACTTTTTTAAAGTCATTTGCCTTTTCTATAAGGATTCTTACACCCTATTCACTTGTTTGGAGATCAGAAGTCACCTGTGTGATCCTCGCAGTGAGATCTTCAAGTCTACCCGATCAATTTCTCAAAAGGAGATAGTTTTCTACTATTTTCTCTAGTTTAACATTCTTCCGTGCATATGGAGTTTTGCATGTATGGTATGAGTTTTCTCTTATGTTCTCTAATAATCAATGGTTCTAACAACATCCCCTGATTATGTTTGGTCTCTTTGAGCTGAGGAAGCAGAGTAAGAGAAGCTAGTTTAATTAAAGTTTACTTGGTAGACATATTGTAATTCACGAGTTTATGATAATGGTGTGTTTAAAATGTACTATTAAATTGCATTGTGAATTCTAGTATGTTAAGTTGTTGGAATTGTTATGAAACGATATGAAAATGTGTGAAAACTGATGTGTAATTGTTATGCTAAGGTTAAAAGTGATTTTTATGAGTTATAAATGTATTTTGGTTGTATTATATGTTGATTAAACTGGTGAAGATTGTTGAATAGTACTAAGTAAAGGTATGACGTGAGTTTTTATCAAAAATTAGAGATTTGAAAGGTGAATTTCTAAATTATTGATCTAAAGTTAGAATTGGTAGTTTAGAACAATTTATGTGGTCCTTAATAAATTGTTTATGATGAGAATTAGCTAGTATGTGATGAAGGAAGGAATGATAGTTACTATGGTGAAGTCAAAGTGGCATTTAAAAGGTATTTTGGAGGTTCTAATAGGTAAAAAGACAATGGAAATGAATATGGTATAAAACTGAATGTTTAAGTTTGTCGATGGAGTGATTTACAATTGTTTTGGAGTTGTGAGAATGGTATGAAACTGATATAATAATGTTTGATGGTTCATAGGTGAAGTTGGACTTGGTTTTGACTAGATGTAGGGGTTTTGACAGGTGAAATTTGGAATTAGATGTTTTGGGCTAACTGTGATGGTTGGAAGTCTGTTATCAAGTCCATTAGGACTTGTTCAAGCTATTAATTGCAAAATTTGAGTATTTCAAAGGATAGAATTGAGTTTGGTATGATTTAAGGTAGTAAATTGGATTGGAGTAGTCATTTTGAGTTAGGTATCAGATTTAAGATGTTTTAGGGTGTTTAAAAGGTCTTAGGAATCTTTCAAAGTTGGAGGAGAAGTGTGCAAAGTAATCTAAAAAAAAGAGTATGGTTTTCTTCTAGTGCCTAGGCGCCCCTTTAAGGGCATTGGGTGCCAAGAAACATGAGTTAGGGCGTTGAGCGCTAGTCCTAAGGCACTTGAGCGACAATCAGGGGATCTGTTTGACATGTTGTTTTGGTTGCCTGTGTTCATTATATGGATGATTTATAGTTCGTTGGTGAATGTTAAGTGGATTAATGCATTGTATGTGTAAGACCCTAGAAAATTGTGATAATTAGGAAATAATGTGGTTATGAAACTTGGACATTATTGTTTGATAATTAGTGTTTGATGATTAATTTTTTTCTAAAATTATAATTATTATGTTTATTATTTAATGTTATTATTGATTAAGTGGACATATGATTGGTATATTGTTATTTGAATGATTTGTGTGGTGTGTTGTTACCAAAATGATGTGTATGGCACAAATTCTAGAAAGAAATAGAGTTAAGGTAAACTTTTGGTTTTAATTATATATTGGGCCCAAGTGCAAAAGAGTAGTTTTACTCTCATTAAATGTGTAGAAATTAAGTTATGGAGGTGTAAAGATGAAAGGAAAGGAAGATAAATCTAAAATTAAAAGATTTATTGATTGTTGATATTATTTTAATTAAAAAGATAAAGATAGAATAAGAAGATAAAAAAATAGAAAGGGAAAATTAGGTTGCATATTCTAACATATCTAGAACGAAAAAAGAGAGAGAGAGGGAGAGAGAGAGAGAGAATTTTGGGAGAGAAGGAAGAATTGCAGAAACCTTAGAGATTGATGGTGTTTTAAAGTGTAGACAAAGTCCTATGATTGAACAAGGTATGGGGAAGCTTACCTTTGTTTCTTAATTATTGTATGTTATATGTGTTCTTAGTTATTTTGATTAGTAATCCTTGTTGATATATGTTTATATGATTATGACTATGGTTGTATGTTGTCCTTGTTGGACAAGGATTTATGTATGCATAAGCATAGGGTTTATATAATATTTTGCTTGGGTTTTTCATATGAATGTATGTATGGTTGTTGGGTTATCCCAACGAAGGGTTTGATGCTAAGGGAGAATAAAGTTATGAGGCTTGGGGATTTTCCATGCAAATGTATGTGTAAGGGTGTGGTAATAATCATATGCATTATATTTGTGTTGTTTGAGTTATAATATGTATATTGATTGAATTTGGATGATTCAAGTGTGGTAATGTATGTGTTTGAATATGTTTTCAAGGGTATGTGATGCTTGAATACATGAATGATGTTTTGACAGAGTTTCCTCGTGATTTAGGGTTGTTGCATGTGTGTTTGCATACTTAAATTATGTTCAGGATGTATTTAGTTTTCGCAGATAATCGATCATCACTAATGATAATTGATTATTGCATGTTGATACTGAGTCTGGTTGCAGGAATAATCGATTATCACTTATGATAATCGATTATCCCTTCTTGCGCGATGTTTCTGGGTGATTTTCATTGAGATAATCGATTATCAAAAGTGATAATCGATTATCACAATGTATTTTTGTGAAAAATGGTGAATTTGATGAAGAATGATTCAAGCCTAAAAAGCAATGGAACATGTTGGTACTCAATAATGGACATGTTTATGGTCAATTTTAACTTGTGACTGTGAATTGGAGCATGAATAAGTGTTGGGATGTATTGGAGTATGTGATTGATGAGTATGAGAGTGGAGGATAAGTCTACTAGTTGTACCTTGTAAATCCTAATACTATTTGTAAATATGTGTTTCATTTTGTCTTGTGTGCATTGAAAGAGTTATTGGGGTATTGAGTCTTCTTTGTGGGAGTGAAGACGTCATCCTTATCTTTGTGTGGCACGATTACATGGAATGTTATATATAAAATGTTTTAATTTTTTATTATTATTTAAATGTTAGGGAAGTTTGCCCTGTATTAAATATAAATTTGTCTTGGTATCTAATATTTTTTATAAAAGAAGTAAAATTTAAATAAAATTAAACTTAGTAATATACATAATGGTTAACAAAATCCTTAAATAGAACTCTTTAAATCATAAATTACAAAGACCATACATCAAAAATCATATAAAAAATTAAAATCCATATCCAGCCAAAGTCGGAAAATATTTGTGCAATAAACACTCTAAGAAGTGTGGTTTATTGGTTCATACCAACTGGACTGCATTGGTGGAGTCTAAGAAATAAAATATTAAATTTAACTTTTAAGTGGGTTTCATCACTTTTTGTCTTATTTTTGGTTTTCCTATTCAATATAAGCCAAATGACAAAGCAAATCTCAATATTTATTAATTTTTAGGTAGATTCCCCACTTTGTTTATTTTTTCCTTTTTTATTTTTCTCTGACAAATTTAGAAAACTATTTTTTTTAGTTATCTCTTTTGGTTTTATCTTGAAACAAAGGGTGCGTGAAGGTAAGGAAGACTGAATTTTTTTATATAAAGTGTGAGAAAAAAAATCAAAACTATTTGGAAGCAGATAGAGAAGAGTTATTCATTTCATTTAATAGCTATTTTTTAAAAAATTTGATTATTAAAATTTTGTTAGTGGTTTATAACAATTAAAAATGAGATTAAAATTTATTATTAATTTTGTATATTTTTCTTAAAAAAATTATCAATATTAATGAAAACGCATATACTATACACACGTGTGTGTTTCTTTTATCATAAAAAAGAATGATAAAATTATTATTATTATTGTATACATGCATATAAATAATTTTTATTGTAAATAAATTTTATTTGTAGGTAATTTATAATTATAAATAATTATTTTAATTTTAAAAAACGATAATGAAGCATATAGAATGAAATTACATTGAATTTTTGTTTTAATTTATATTTTATATCATGGTAACTGTAACATTCCATTTTAATAATATGTCACTAGTAAAAGAGACATCACACATAAGTGGTTAAAATGACTGATAACTCAAGAAAAGTATCTACATAAGGTTATTACAATTATCTCATATATAACTATAACGCTTTTATAAATATATGCAAAGATCTTATATTACTAAGAATTGCATTACATTGAAACCAAAAGCGTGATATATTTTTACAAAACATCTAATACACACAAAAAACTAAGCATATTATCTTATGCTTCTACATCTCCCTCACTCTACATCAAATCAATTGGAATATTTTCATCTGTTCACATCGTTAAGGTGATCATCACAAACAAGGAGAACAAACAAAAAAACAAACAAAAAAATGGTAAGCTAATATACCAAAATGCTTGATCTAAACATTTATAACGTACCAATTTATCCATATCACATGTCAAACATCCCACAGATTCACACACTTAAATAACAATTGATACTAAACTCAATTATTTGGATACATGTCTATGACACGGGTTTCACTGTATGTGTGTACTTGCAATAGTATTTATGTTTTGCTAAGTCATAAACAAAGAGATTATCACCTTACTACTCACAAGGTTAATCCCCTTCGCGTCTAGAACTTAACCAGTGCCTATAGACTAAGACTTATACGACTTTCACCACATAACTTATTATACTTTATTTGAGTCTCAATAGTCATTAGAGTTAAGGATACATCCTCGCTGAATCCCCCAATGTCAATGCACACCCTATCTTTACCACATTACATAATTTCTCATTGAAATTCTCTCAACAACATCAATAACATCTCAAATCATATTTTTTTCATCCATAAAAACAAGATCATTCATATAAGCATGCATATGATCACATTATAAAAACCCACAGAGCATTACCAATTCATAATAAACATACATATCATCCATAATAAACCGCTTCAAACAACAAATAATGTAAACAATATCACATAAAACCACATTAACGCTCAACGCAAAACTCCTCGCAATAGGGAGCGCATAATGCCAATTATGGTGCTCAGCGCCAAAGCTTTCACATTTTCTCTCGCTCAACGCAACCAACCTATCGCTTAGTGAAAAACATTAAAATGGTTCAATACCTTCAATGGTAACTGGTGCTCGGTGGAATAAAACCACCATTTAATGCTAAACCTTTCGCAAAAATGGTCACTCAACGATGAAAGGGTAATGCTCAACAGTATTTATGAAAATGTTTCCAGACCTTCACATCCAAGCCTGCGATCAACACCACACTAGTACCGCTTAACGCCATATCATAAACCTGGACATTCAATTCTATGATTTGGGAGACCAAAGACCTATTCAGATGATCAATTTGGTATTCATGACTCAATGCTTGATTAAAAATAGGTTTAAATGTTAGAGTGTATACCAATTTGCTTAAATGGACAAATTCCTCAATTTCTCAACTCAATAACAAACAAACAAATTGAAGCAAAACACAATCATCTCAACACATCAAATATTTTAGCAATTCAACCACAAGTTAAGACTAATTAGACATGCAATTTAATATTCTTAAATAATCTATAAAACTAAAACAAGGTAATTAGTTTCCCTTGCCTAATAGATGACTAACACGTTATAGAAAGCTTTAAACAACTTCAAATACATAGAAGTTTTATTTGTTTCTACGAATAACAAAAACATGATCAAAGTGCATAATTAGAACTATTGATCAACAAAACTCAATTTGATGATTCAAAAGACACATGTAAGCTGAACGAGACCCATAGACAACATATACAAGAAAAGACCAAGGAAAATGGTTGAAACTCAACTTACTCATCAATTCAAATTGAAAAGCTTATTGTAGGGATTAATCTTATGATCTAGATTCTACAATCAAATGAGCAAAGAATGAGAATTTCAAGAAAGAAGTCAGAAAACTCTAAAAAAATAGATTTAGAGAATGTGTATTTTAAAATAATAAAACATGTTCATAACACAATTGTTTATATTAAAACCTTTTAATATTAAAATGATTAAGTCTTGCTATTTTTAAACTACTATCACTTCTAAAAGGTCATTTTCTAAATAATTGTTTGAAATGATTGAAAATTTATAACTATACTTATTTGTATTATGATTATTTTGATTTGGAAAAGTTAATGAAATTAATTAGGATAATGATAGGCTGAAAACATTTTTTTGATAACATTTTAACATTACCTACGTGTCATTATGTAATTAGTTGAAAATTACTTCAGAATCAATAATAATAATTATAAATACAGACCAATCACATATAATGACACATAAATTGTGTTAAAATGTTGTTAAAGAAATGTTGTCAAAGTATCATTATTCAATTAATTATGCGTGATGTTTAATTGTGAACCACGTTTGTTAAAGTGATTTTAGAATGTCTAAAATAAATTTAATTAAAGTATGAGATAGTTTTTCAATGTGGGATATGCAAACGTGATATATGAAGTTATTATTATTTACATATAAATAAAACTATAATTAAAAGTAAATACACTTTTAACAAAAGTAAATTATAATATTACAATACACAACAAATATTTATTTAAAATTAATAAAATGTTGTCTTATTCACACAATTATAACATAGATATTAAAATGAGTTAAAAATTATGATTTAGTTTGACTTACCCGAAGTTGAATTGAGTTAGACGGAAAAAAAAGTTTTATAATTATGCGTTAAATTAAACTCAACACACTCAACTTATGTTTTAAATATTTCAAGTTGGATTAAAATTGGAATGATCTACAACCCATCACCAACAACTCCTTATTATTTTTTTTTATCATTTTCATAAGTATTTTATTATAATTATTTACTACTTCTAATTATATAAATTTTGATTTAAGACGTTGTTAAAAAATATTTGTTAAAAATTATTTAAATATTTAATTTATTTGTTTGTCAAATTATTGTATTAGATTGATACTTTAATTTTAAATAATGTATTCATAAGTTTGGTGAGATAGTAAACTGTTATAAAAAGATGAGTTAAGTTAATTTATTTTTATTGTATAAAGAAACAAAATATTTTTAAGAAAGTCAGTATTTAAAGGTTGAGTGGAATTACAAATTTTTGTTCTTATTAATGAAGGAGATTGAATTGACTCAATTTTAGTTTAATAAAACAATACATATGTTCAATTAACTCACTTTTAACATTTTTAATTATCATATGTGTTAAGAAAAAAATGATCTAAAAAAGTTCTTTGTATGCTTTACCTTTATTTTTTTCAAATATAAAAGATTTTGATAACAAGAATTTAACTATTTTTTAGTATACTTTTTTACTCACAAATCTGTTACATTTTTAATTATTATTGTATTGAAGATAATACTTTAAGCAAAATTTAACTAATTATAAGATACTTATAAATTGAATTACATTTTAAAAATAAAATAATAAACTAAATCTAAACAGAAATATTAAAAACTAAAATAATCTTAGTTATTTGAATACAACCTTTGTAATACATTAAAAAAACTATAAGTTAAATTAAAATGATTGTCTGTAAAATAATTGATATGGTCAGCCATACCTTAATTTTAATTATTCATTAGAGTAAAGTCAAATGAATACAGCAAATATATATATTTTTCAATCTTTTCTTGTCATAATAATGAAAGAAGTTTTGACATGTCAACCCACTGAGAAAATTTGCAGTTAATTGCACACTTGTATTTAAAAGAAAATTATATTTTCACTACAATTTCTTTATAATACAATGTTAGGTTAACTATTTTGTATTTTGTTGTTGGCAGGTTCCAAAATTTCCTTTTTCATGAAACTACTTTAATAAAGTTAAAATTAAATTAAATTTTCACTAAACTTAAATTACAAATTTAAGTTTTACCAGACTTTTCTTTCTTGTTCTCGAATATCTTGTTAAGTTTGATGAGAGAAGAATAAAAAAAAAACGTAACGGCTCATTTTATTCCGTGTGAAGTATAGTTCCAAAAAGCACCGCAGAAGAAAGTGGGCACACTGTTTTGTTTGATTGTGTTGACTAGGGTAAAATAAATAACTTTAATGAAAGAGAAATAAAATAGTAAGATTATATAGAATTGTGATTTAAAATAAATGAAAAATATACAAGATTCACACTTTGTTATTTTCTTGATTTAAGTAATTCATCATCTGAAGCCTCTATAATTATGAATGAGATACAATTAAATTAATCCTAAGGGCATTCACAATATACTATTATTTATTTCAATATTATAAGTGTTACAATATTATATAAAATGAAAGCTTAACTTTATTCTATAAGTCTTAATAAAATTGATCATGTCATTTATTGTGGGCGAGAGATTTTGTTAAAAAAAAAATTATTTTTAAACTATCTTCATGAATAACTCTTTAATATTTCATAATACATGTAACAATTTATAATTAGTTATAAATAGAATAAAAAACAAAATTTAAAATTATTGTAATATCTCTTGTTATTTTGTTTTGGTATTTTTCTTAATCAAATATTCTAATTTTATTTATTATATATTATGTGAATAGAAATGATATTTTAATGTATATAATTTTTTTAATATTTATTTGATAATATGTTTTTTATATCATCTTTTAAAAATTATTTTACTTTTTTTTATAATGTGTGATAAACAATGGAAATGTGTGTGGTTAGAGAAAAAGATGCGACACAGATACGGTTTATCTGTTTGTATACTCATCAAAATTAAAAAAATATATAGTTTATAAATTTTTAAAATAAAATTTAAATAAAATTAGAAAAAATATATATAATATAATATAAATTAAAATTTAATTTTAATTTAATTTAATCAAATAACATATAAATTAATTTTAATTAAATTAAATTTAATAAAATATAAAGTATTTTATTTTTTTAATAACAAAAGTATACACCCACACTCATCACGAATATTAAATACCCCTTAGATGAGAATTATTAATTATCTATATTTTATTTGAGGGATCTATTTTTGTGATACAACCTCAAGGGTCTTTCCGTTTATGTTTACCTTTTTGCTACCTTTTTATGACACAATCTCCTTCACCGCTGCACCTTCTGTATTTTTATTTTGTAGCTTTCCATTATTTTTCCATACGAATTGAAGTTTCGTTTTCACGTGATGTTGGTGCTGAAAAAGGGCGCTCCGTGTAGGTTGCAGCCACTGGTCACCATCCAGCATAAATGGTCCTCAAGCTTCACTTTCGATTATAGAAAAATGATTGAATATAAAAATTACTTAGATTTGTTCATCCATTACTAAAAGTTAAAATTATTCATATCAATGAGTTGGAATTCTGTTCCTTGTTAATTACAAATAAGGTGATAAACAATATATTATCTGTAGATTCCCACTTCACGACCATAACTTTCAATCTTTTTCCTTCATAAGGGTTTTCATAGATATTTATCTTCTTCTCACCGTTGTGAATTCAAGTGAGTCAAAGTTGTATATTGGTTAAAAATATGAAAAGATAAAACACTAAGTGAAAAACTGTTAATACATGATTTTAAGGTTTTAAATAGACAGTAATATCAATTCGTTTTATATAGTTAGTAAGCGTGTCCCAACGATACTAAAGGTACTCAGTTGAAAATGCTTGTAGAAGACCTTAAAGTTTTGAGCAGTGACTGATGGTAATCCATGTTTATGTATCCCTGTTAAGGCATTGTGACTCGTAAGACTGGAACATTATTCATTCTCAATATTCTTGATGATGTAATGTGGTTTCATTTTTTTATTGTTCCAACGGAATGCGTGTTTAATAATTAAATAATATTTTATGACATAGCTTTGGTTCTAGTCTGAGGTCTATTTCACAAAGACACTGCGTGGACACAGTCGACGGTGAAGTTTTTCTTCCCAAGGACAGAAACAACCATGTTCTTTTCATCTCAAACATGGCTAAAATCCTTCTCCTGTGCATTCCCCGTGAAGCAAACCTCTGGTGACATGTTTATCTCAACTATGCTTCAATGGCTGAGATTTTTCTTCCTCTCACCGTGTCCTCAAAGAACTATATTATCTTTCGTCGATGTCGTGTTCCTCTTGTTTCTCTTCGTGTTTACTATCACCAAGCTCTGGAAAAGGCTCACCTCCCATGGCGGTATCGGCACTCACCTCAATGAACCACTCGTCAGAAACAGCAGATCCATTTTCTTAACTATTCGGTTCAAGCTGACCTTAACCGCAGAGGTTGTTTTGACTATACTTTACACGGTTGCTACCGTTCTTGCGTTTAGCAGTTCCTCCAAGGTGCCGTGGAAGCAAGTTGACGACGTGTTTTGGACAGTCCACGCCATAACACATGCGGTGCTTGCATTCGTGATCATCCACGAGAAAATATTTGAAGCTGTTACTCACCCTCTTGCGCTTCGTGTTTATTGGGTTGTGAATTTCTTTATTACTTCGTTGTTCACAGTTTCTGCTGTTATGCGTTTGGTCATAATCGTGGACGTGAATGAAAGCAACGACTTCAAGGTGGATGACGTGGTCTCTTTCGTTTCACTCCCTCTGTCGCTATTTCTTCTTTTTATTGGGGTTAAAGGATCCACCGGTATTGTCTTGTCGACAGAAGAAAGTCGACAACTTGTTGAGGAGGAAACTAGGTTGTACGATCGGAGTGAGGGAAAGTCGGAGGTTACTGGCTTCGCTTCTGCTTCTATGTTATCTAAGGCTTTTTTTATGTGGATAAATCCATTGTTGAGTAAAGGGTACAAGTCCGCAATGAAGACTAATGATGTTCCAACGCTTTCTCCACAGCACAGAGCTGAGAGGATGTCATCTATTTTTGAATCAAAATGGCCTAAATCAAACGAGAAGTCGAAGCACCTGGTTAGAATGACTTTGCTCCGTTGCTTTTGGAAGGAGTTGGCCTTCAATGCCGTGCTTGCAATCTTTAGGCTCTGTGTCATGTTTGTGGGGCCGGTTCTGATTCAAAGTTTTGTGGATTTCACATCAGGGAAGAGAAGTTCTGAATATGAAGGGTACTACCTTGTGTTGATTCTTCTCGTTGCTAAGTTCATCGAAGTTGTGAGTACTCATCATTTCAACTTCCAATGTCAGAAGCTTGGGACGCTTATACGGAGCGCTCTTATCCCCGCTTTGTACGAGAAGGGGTTAAAACTATCATTCTCTGCTCGGCAGGATCATGGGATAGGAACCATTGTGAATTACATGGCTGTGGATACCCAGCAACTCTCTGACATGATGCTTCAGTTAAATGCTGCGTGGATGATGCCACTTCAGGTTGCCATTGGCATGTTTCTACTTTACAACTGTCTTGGTGCCTCAGTGATCACTGCTTTTTTTGGTCTTCTTGGTGTTTTTGTGTTTGCTGTGATTGGTACCCGCAGGAACAACCGCTTCCAGTATAATGTGATGAAGAATCGTGACTCGAGAATGAAAGCTGTGAATGAGACGCTTAATTACATGCGTGTGATCAAGTTTCAGGCCTGGGAGGAACATTTCAACCAGAGAATTATGGGATTCCGTGAGACTGAATATGGATGGCTCTCCAAGTTGATGTTCTCAATATGTGGCAATATTGTTGTGATGTGGAGCACGCCCTTGTTGATATCAACTCTCACGTTTGGAACGGCTCTTTTGCTGGGAGTTCAACTTGATGCTGCTACGGTCTTCACAACAACAACTGTGTTCAAGATATTGCAGGAGCCCATTAGGACATTCCCACAGTCTATGATATCTCTCTCACAAGCATTAATATCATTGGAGAGACTAGATAAGTTCATGTTGAGCAGGGAATTGTTGGATGATTCAACTGAGAGAGAAGAAGGATGTGGCGGACAAACATCAGTGGAAATCATAGATGGGACTTTTAGTTGGGATGATGATAACACGCAGCAGGACTTGAAAAATATCAATTTGGAGATAAAAAAGGGAGAGATTTCAGCAATTGTTGGGACTGTAGGGTCAGGAAAGTCCTCTCTTCTCGCATCAATTCTTGGAGAGTTGCGTAAGATTTCCGGAAAGGTATGATTTTTCTGATTCAGAATTCATAAATTTTTTATTTTATTTTATTTAAGAATATTTGTAGTTAAGTCTGATCGCAGTAATAATATATTTCTGGAAGGTTCGGGTTTGTGGAAGTGTTGCTTATGTTGCACAAACATCTTGGATTCAGAATAGAACTATTGAAGAAAACATTCTCTTTGGTTTACCAATGGACAGGCAGAGGTACAATGAAGCTATCAGGGTTTGTTGTTTGGAGAAAGACTTGGAAATGATGGATTATGGGGATCAGACAGAAATTGGAGAGCGTGGTATCAACCTGAGTGGAGGCCAAAAGCAGCGTATACAACTTGCCAGGGCTGTTTA
This sequence comes from Vigna umbellata, assembly GCF_029865625.1. NCBI lineage: Eukaryota > Viridiplantae > Streptophyta > Magnoliopsida > Fabales > Fabaceae > Vigna > Vigna umbellata. The sequence goes on along the minus strand of NC_142165.1, from coordinate 74,891,794 downwards.
TCAAGACTGTGATGTATATCTTCTCGATGATGTCTTCAGTGCTGTTGATGCTCATACTGGTTCCGAAATATTTAAGGTGGCTATTCTCAAAGTTCAAGCGTTCTACTCCGCATTGTGTTTAAATATAATCTTACTCACTATGCTCTAGTTTGTTGCACGAAGAGTTCAATTAACCTTCATAGAATTTTTGCATTGAGTGGGTTGAACTGACAACCTTGCCATCACACAAATGTTTATGGGATGTCGTAATTCATTCGACTCCATAAACAAACTCGAGATACTTCTAATGTTTATCGTTTGTCTTTTATATAGGAATGTGTCAGGGGAGCTCTAAAAGGCAAGACCACTGTTCTTGTTACTCACCAAGTAGATTTCCTACATAATGTGGATCAGATATTAGTAAGTCTTTTTTTGCTCATGCTGTTATGCTGTGTGTGTTGTAATCTTCAATTTGATTCGAGAGTTATTCAAAAACTTATCTATGTGCTTGTTAAAGGTGATGAGGGACGGCATGATAATCCAATCAGGAAAGTACAATGATCTAGTTGATTCTGGACTGGATTTTAAAGCTCTGGTGGTTGCTCATGAGACCTCCATGGAACTGGTGGAGCAGAGTGTGGTCGTGCCCGCTGAAAATTTGAACAGGCCAACAAACTCTTCAACGGTGAATTCTACTTACAAGGGAACCAGTGGTGAAAACAATTCTCTTGAACAGGCCGTGTCTAGCAAGAAAAGTTCTAAACTCATCAAAGAAGAGGAAAGAGAAACCGGCAAAGTGAGCTTACATATCTATAAACTCTACTGCACTGAGGCTTTTGGCTGGTGGGGAATTACTTTAGTATTTGTTCTTTCTTTGTTATGGCAAGGATCTTTGATGGCAAGTGATTATTGGCTGGCGTATGAAACCTCAATAGAAAGTGGACTGTTTAACCCTTCTCTCTTCATGTCCATTTATACAATTATTACCGCTGTTTCGGTTATCTTGGTGGTGACGAGAACTTACTTCTTTACACTCTTGGGTCTAAAGACTGCACAAATTTTCTTCACACAAATTCTTCGTAGCATCTTGCATGCGCCTATGTCTTTCTTTGACACTACTCCGTCTGGGAGAATTCTAAGCAGGGTAAGAACCTTGGTGCCCAAGTATGTTGTGTTAGACATTCAACATATTCAAGAGTCTTATGCTTATCGATATAAACTTTTACATTTCATATTTTAATCTCACACATATGATGACTTTTTTTCTTAATTTCCACAGGCTTCCTCTGATCAGAGCAATGTTGATGTCCTACTCCCCTTGTTCACGGGAGTTGTCATTGCCATGTATATTACAGTGCTCAGCATCTTCATCGTCACCTGTCAAAATTCATGGCCAACAGTGTTTTTGATATTCCCTCTTATTTTGTTGAATATATGGTATCGGGTATGAAGTTTATTACCTGATTTTCAAAAGCTTTCATAGTATAGACAAAGTAATATCCATATTAATCAGTAATCATAGCGTAATTTGTTCACACTTAAATGTATCTTGTATACTTTATGTTAACAAATTGTGTTTTCTATCTCATTTATGGTCTTCCAGGGTTACTATCTAGCAACATCTCGTGAATTAACTCGTCTGGATTCAATTACCAAAGCACCAGTTATTCATCACTTCTCTGAAAGCATTGCTGGGGTCATGACAATCCGTGCATTCAGACAACAGAAGAATTTTTGTGAAGAAAATCTCAAACGGGTGAATGCTAATTTATGTATGGATTTCCACAACTATAGCTGCAATGTGTGGTTGGGAGTGCGCTTAGAGTTGCTTGGAAGCTTTGTCTTTTGCATTTCTGCATTGTTCATGATCATTTTACCCAGTAGTATCATAAAGCCAGGTAAACCGACTCCGAAGGAAATCTAATCTAAATTTCAATTGACATTAGTTATGCAATGTCACTACAATATTGCTTCTTTAAATTAATCATCAGTTCATATGATTGTGTCGGTTGTCCAAGAGTAACTCTCGTTTTTTCTAAGAGTGGTATTTCTGCGGTTGTCAATTTTATTAAAATAATGAAACTGACTGGGTGGTTTGGTTGATGTAGAAAATGTTGGATTATCTCTTTCTTATGGGTTGTCCTTAAACGGTGTCTTGTTCTGGGCTGTATTCATGAGTTGTTTCATCGAAAACAAGATGGTGTCTGTCGAGAGGATAAAGCAGTTTACAAATATTCCACCGGAACCGGCATGGAATATCAAGGATCACCTACCTCCTTCAAATTGGCCCGGTCAAGGCAATGTAGATATCAAAGACTTGCAGGTAACTTGAGTATAAAGAAATTGATTGTTTTACGTACGAAAGCACATCTTTTGAAAAATAATTCATTGATTTCTATTGCTTTAAGCTACTAACATGAGCATTGTTTCTAATTTTGAGCTTTCCATTACTAATTTGCACTGTGCAACATTATCATTATGACTTGAGCTTCTGGTGAACAGGTCAGATATCGTCCAAATACTCCTCTGGTGCTCAAAGGCATTACTTTAAGCATTACCGGAGGTGAAAAAGTTGGTGTTGTGGGTCGAACTGGGAGTGGAAAGTCAACTTTAATTCAAGTATTATTTAGGCTGGTGGAACCTTCGGGAGGGAAAATAGTGGTTGACGGTATTGACATATCCATCTTGGGACTTCACGATCTTAGATCACGGTTTGGCATCATTCCTCAGGAGCCTGTGCTTTTTGAAGGAACTGTCAGAAGCAACATCGATCCAATTGGACAACATACAGATGAAGAAATATGGAAGGTAAGTACCGAACCATTTGAAATCTGTCAACTTTTCTGCTGAAGATTTTGAATCCATCAGTCTAATAACTCTGTTGTGGTAGAGCTTGGAGCGTTGTCAGCTAAAGGATGTTGTTGCTGCTAAGCCTGAAAAACTTGACTCTTCAGGTAGAGAGACATTTTCCTGATTGATTTGGGTTGCTTAGTTTCCTTGACCTTTGTACTAATGAGAAAGTGCTGTTTGAACAATGAAGTGGTGGAAAACGGAGAGAACTGGAGTGTGGGGCAAAGACAGCTGCTTTGTCTAGGGCGTGTTATACTTAAGAAAAGCCGACTTTTGTTTATGGATGAGGCAACAGCTTCTGTTGATTCTCAAACTGATGGTGTTATTCAGAAGATCATAAGAGAGGAGTTTGCAGCATGCACCATCATCAGCATTGCTCACAGAATACCCACAGTCATGGACTGTAACAGAGTTTTAGTTGTAGACGCAGGTATACCTATATCTATATCTATATAATCTAATTCTCTCTTTGCATTGCATTGGATTGCTCACTGTATGATCCTTGTGCTTTTTCCATCTAGTAGCTTGAATTTGTTGTTTTTTCTGTGTCAGGGATAGCGAAAGAATATGACAAGCCTTCCAATTTGCTTCAGAGAGAATCTCTGTTTGGGGCATTAGTTCAAGAATATGCCAACCGATCCACTGAACTATAAGAAATTAAGAATTTCTTTATGCTCCTCTACGTTTGTGTTGGTTTTTTTGGCCTAGCATCGTTGTTAGTTGAAAACACAATAATAAAAGTGAAATAAATTTTAGGACTATTGCCAAATTGTATTATACATCATACATTACTCTTCACTTGAGCCTTTGTTTGTCTTAAGAATGAAGATTGTGTTCCCGAGTTCAAAATATGAAGTAAAAAATCGTTTATAGAAATTAATCATGATATTTTTAAAAATAAATAAAATAAATAAATAACAAAATCATAAACCATTTTAAATAAATTAAAACAAAATTATAATATCAATTTTTATGACACTTTTGATCATTTTTTCTCTTTTCTAAATTACTTGACTTTTATCCAATTATTATTATTTGATACTCTTATTTGATATTTATACAATCATAAAAAAATTTCTTATTTTATAACATTGAAAAAAAAATGTGCATCCTTTTAATATTTTTGGTTGTGATATTTATTTTTTGTATAAAAAAATTGTTAATTATAAGTCATTCCAAATTGAAGTGAGATAAAAATTTCATAATGTTGAACACGAGATAAATCTTTACTTGAATTAAATAATCATATGCGCACTTATCATTCTTACTTGACTCGTTCAATTTGAGGTGATTCAACAAAACTTAGAATAAGATGGATAGACTCAAGTCAATCTAAAATTGATTCAACTAAACTAAACTTGTGTGACTCTACTCATAGTATACACAACTCTATTAAATCCAAATTAAAAAGTCTGTCACCAAATTTAACACTTTGAATTCAAACACGAAGATAAATTAAAAGATTAAGAAATTTTTTTTTAAAAAGTTGTCTGGTGGCTAAACAAGATAAAAATATTTAAAATATACTGAAATGTATTATATTATTTTTATTTTATTGTATAGTTTTGATCTCTTTTCTCATTTTCTAAATCAAAGTTACTTTAAAAAACTTTAGTTTTTATTTATTTATACTATACGTTACCTTTATCTGTCATAGCTACTACTAATTGGAAAATATATAACTGAAAAAGGAAAGACAAAAAGATAGCCCCGCATCTGTTACCTTAGCCAGCACAACGAAGAAGTACAGGAACTAGGAATTAATTAATTGATTACTATATTCGCCTAAGCGTGATGCACAAAAAGGGAAGGGAAGTAAGGTTCTGCTCTATATCTTCAAGACAAATACTGCAAATTTCACATACTTTTAATTTTTTAGCTGTAATAAGTCTCAATGGTTAGTAGCAATTAATAATTCATAATGCAAAATGCTAATAGAAATGGAAAACATTACTTGGTCTGATTCATTTTCCATATAAGTTATTTAATGTGCTATTATTTTACCAAGAAAAACTCCATCATTTTATAGTGCAATTTCGTGTGCATGGTTTTGCCATTGCAACACCTTACTATAACAATTCATTGATACCTCTGGTTCTGAGAAGTGCATGGAGTAACAGAGAGACTCAGAGAGCGAAAAGTTGAAGTTGAAGTTTCACCAGGTATACACACACAAGCATGTCCCTTGCATCTTCAACCCTCTTTTGTGCATTCCCTGTGAAACAAACCTCCGAGGACACGTTTGTCTCAACTATGCTTCAATGGCTGAGATATATTTTCCTCACACCTTGTACTCAAAGAGCTATATTGTCTTTCGTTGATGTCGTGCTCCTCGTGTTTCTCTTCGTGTTTGCTGCCACCAGGCTCTGGAAAAGGTCCACCTTCAATGGTGGCTCCAATACCGACCTCAGCAGACCATTCATCAGAAAGAACAGACCCGTTTTCTCAATAACTGTGCGGTTTAAGTTAACCATAACTGTAGTGGTTGTTTTGACTATACTCTACACGGTTGCTTCTGTTCTTACGTTTAGCAGTTCCGCCATGGCGCCGTGGAAGCAGGTTGACGAGGTGTTTTGGTTAGTCCAAGCCATAACACATGCTGTGCTTGCATTCTTCATCATCCACGAGAAAAGGTTTCAGGTCGTTGCACACCCTCTATCCGTTCGAGTTTATTGGATTGTATCTTTCTTTGTCATTTCTTTGTTCACTGTTTCTGCGGTTATACGTTTGGTCTCGGGGGACGTGGATGAAGCCTTCGGCTTCGGGGTGGACGAGGTGGTCTCTTTCATTTCGTTCCCGCTGTCGTTATTTCTTCTTTTTGTGGCGGTTAAAGGATCCACCGGCATTGTTTTGGCTACAGAAGAAACACGATCACTTGTGGATGGAAAAGCTAAGTTGCATGATGGTACTGAGAGAAAATCCGAGGTTACTGGTTTTGCTTCAGCTTCTCTATTATCCAAGGCTTTTTGGATTTGGATAAACCCCTTACTGAGTAAAGGGTACAAGTCCGTGCTGAAGATTGATGAGATTCCAACGCTTTCTCCGGAGCATAGAGCTGAGAGAATGTCATCCATTTTTGAATCTAAATGGCCTATTTCAAACGAGACATCAAAGCATCCTGTTAGAATGACTTTGCTTCGGTGCTTTTGGAAGGAGTTAGCCCTCAATGCCGTGCTTGCAATCATTAGGCTCTGTGTCATGTTTGTGGGGCCGATTCTGATACAAAGTTTTGTGGATTTCACATCAGGCAAGAGAAGCTCTGAATATGAAGGATACTATCTCGTGTTGATTCTTTTCGTTGCTAAGTTCATTGAAGTCATGGCTACTCATCATTTCAACTTCCAAGCTCAGAAGCTTGGGATGCTTATACGCTCCACTCTTATCTCCTCTTTGTATAGAAAGGGGTTAAAGCTATCATTCTCTTCTCGGAAGGAACATGGAGTTGGGACAATTGTGAATTACATGGCTGTGGATACCCAGCAACTCTCTGACATGATGCTCCAGTTACATGCTGTGTGGATGATGCCACTCCAAGTTGGTATTGGCTTGGTTCTGCTTTACAATTGTTTAGGTGCCTCAGTTATAGGCGCGTTTCTTGCTCTGCTCTGTGTTTTCATCTATTCTGTGATGGGCAACCAAAGAAACAACAAGTTCCAACAAAATCTGATGGTGAGCCGGGACTCCAAAATGAAAGCTGTGAATGAGATGCTTAGCTGCATGCGTGTGATCAAGTATCAGGCCTGGGAGGAACATTTCAATCAGAGAATTTTGGGTTTCCGTGAAACGGAGTATGGGTGGCTCTCCAAGCTGCTGTTCTCAATTTGTGGCACCACTGTTGTGTTGTGGAGCACACCGTTTTTGGCGTCAACTCTTACATTTGGAACGGCTATTTTGTTGGGAGTTCAACTTGATGCAGGCACAGTGTTCACTACAACAGCTGTGTTCAGGTTATTGCAGGAGCCTATTAGGACATTCCCACAGTCTATGATATCTCTTTCACAAGCAAGGATATCACTGGAGAGGTTAGACAGGTTCATGTTGAGCGGAGAATTGTCAAATGATTCAGTTGAGAGAGAGGACGGATCTGGTGGACAGACAGCCGTGGAAATCATACATGGAACTTTTAGTTGGGATGATGATAATACTCAGCAGGACTTGAAAAATATCAATTTGAAAATTAAAAAGGGTGAGCTTACAGCAATTGTTGGGACCGTAGGGTCAGGAAAGTCGTCCCTTCTTGCATCAATTCTTGGAGAGATGCACAAGATTTCTGGAAAGGTATGATTTCTAGTTCAAAATTTAGAACTTTTTTAAGGATGTTTACAGTTGAGTCTGACTATGTAATAATTTATTTTTGCACAAAGGTTCGGGTTTTTGGGAGTGTTGCTTATGTTGCACAGACATGTTGGATTCAAAATGGGACCATTGAAGAAAACATTCTCTTCGGTTTACCTATGGACAGAGAGAGGTATGTTGAAGTTATCAGGGTTTGCTGTTTGGAGAAAGATTTGGAAATGATGGATTATGGGGATCAGACAGAAATTGGAGAACGTGGTATCAACCTAAGCGGAGGCCAGAAGCAGCGTATACAACTTGCCAGGGCAGTGTATCAAGACTATGATGTATATCTTCTTGATGATGTTTTCAGTGCTGTTGATGCTCATACTGGTTCTGAAATATTTAAGGTGATTATTCCGAACATTAGAGTCCTACTCTGGATTACGTTTAGTGTAATTTTACTTATTTACTCATAACTAAATTGTATCAGGCTCAAGCATGTGCTAGTTTGTTGCTTAAACAATTTAACTAGTATTCAATGAATTGTTACATTAAGAAATTCTACACAGACCAGTTTGATATTGGTCTAACATTGGAGAGGGTTAAACTCAAAACTTTGTCTAGATTCTAACCCCTAAGCTTTTGGTGATATCCTACGATTTATCAAACAACTTTTCATTTCTACTTGAATGTTATTCCTTAGTTTAGGTGCAAAATCTGATTTTTAATGTTTGTGGAATGGCTTCAATACAGGAATGCGTGAGGGGAGCTCTAAGAGGCAAGACCACTATTCTTGTAACACATCAAGTAGATTTCTTACGTAATGTGGATCGTATATTAGTAAGTTTCTTTTCCTCACGCTATTATGCTTCTTCATTTGTTCTATTCTTCGTATTGATTTGGGGAGTAATTCAAATACCTTTGTATCTGTTTGGTAAAGGTGACGAGGGACGGTAAGATAGTTGAATCAGGGAAATATGATGATCTATTAGAGTCTGGAATGGATTTTAAAGCTCTCGTCGTTGCGCATGAGAGCTCCATGCAATTAGTGGAGCACAGTATGGTCATGCCAGGTGAAAATCTGAACAGACCAACGATGGCTCTAGAGACAGCTTCAATTAACAGGGGAACCAATGGTGAAAACAATTCTATTGATAAGCCTAAGTGTGGCAAGAAAAGCTCTAAACTCGTCCAAGAAGAGGAGAGAGCAACTGGAAAAGTGAGCTTACGTATGTATAAACTCTATTGCACTGAGGCGTTTGGGTGGTGGGGCATTACAATTGTATTGGTCCTGTCTTTGTTATGGCAAGTGTCTTTGATGGCAAGTGATTATTGGTTGGCATATGAAACCTCAGAAGAACGTGCTAAATTGTTTAACCCTTCTCTGTTCATCTACGTCTATGCAATTATTGCTGTTGTTTCCAGTGTTTTGTTAGTGGCAAGATCCTACTTCTTTACTCTCATGGGGCTAAGGACAGCACAATTATTCTTCACACAAATTCTTCATAGCATCTTGCATGCGCCCATGTCTTTCTTTGACACCACACCATCTGGAAGAATTCTAAGTAGGGTAAGAACTTAGTGCCAAGTATGCCGTGAGGAACATCTTCATCAATATAAACTTTTACATTTCATATGTTAATCACACTCTTATGATGACTTATTTTTCTTTTTTTAACTTCTGCAGGCATCCACTGATCAAGCCAATCTTGATGTCCTTCTACCCTTATATATGGGAGCTATTATAATCATGCACTTATCGATGCTCGGCATCTTCATCATAACCTGTCAAAATTCTTGGCCAACGCTGATTTTGATAATTCCTCTTGTCTGGTTAAATATGTGGTACCGGGTATGATTTTTATTACCCTAATGCTCTAATGCTTTGCCTTTATTAGGTTGCAAATGTGTAAAACTGAAAATGCATTCCATCTTGTAATATGAATTTGTGGATTTTTACTATAGCTTCCACCGTTTTAAAGTTATTTACAGAGTTTTCGGTTCAATGTACAGACAATAAACGATTCCTGTGTTTGCAATTGAATTCATCTTGTGTACTTTATGTAAACGATTCATGTGTTTTCAGGGTTACTATCTTGCATCATCTCGGGAATTTACTCGCATGGATTCAATCACCAAAGCCCCAGTTATTCATCACTTCTCTGAAAGCATTGCAGGGGTCATGACAATCCGTTCATTCAGAAAGCAAAAGATATTCTGTGATGAAAATCTGAAACGGGTGAATGGTAATTTGAGAATAGATTTCCACAACTATAGTTGTAATGAGTGGTTGGGATTTCGCTTAGAATTGATTGGAAGCTTTGTCTTTTGCATTTCTGCCATGTTCATGATCATCTTACCCAGCAGTATCATAAAGCCAGGTAAATTGACACCAAAGAAACTCTAAAACTATTGTCTATTTATGTTAATTTCACTCTCTGATCACAACGATACTTCTTTAAATTGCGTACTTCTTACGATTGTGTCTATTTTCTGCATACACATCAGCTTAAATAATAGTACCTCGTACTCTTGCATTGCATGCGCCCATGCCGCGTATACTATATATGTCAACCAAAATTTTATTATAAACTGATTGGGTTGTTCTTCTTGATGTAGAAAATGTCGGTTTATCTCTCTCTTATGGGTTGTCCTTAAACACTGTCTTGTTCTGGGCTGTATACATGAGTTGTTTCATCGAAAACAAGATGGTGTCTGTTGAGAGGATAAAGCAGTTTACAAATATTCCATCGGAACCAGCATGGAATATCAAGGATCACCTACCTCCTTCAAATTGGCCCGGTCAAGGCAATGTAGATATCAGAGACTTGCAGGTAACTTGAGTATGAAGAAATTGATTGTTTTACATATGAAAGCACATCTTTTGAAAAATAATTCATTGATTTTTATTGCTTTAAGCTACTAACCCGAGCATTGTTTCTAATTTTGAGCTTTCCATTACTAATTTGCATTGTGCAACACTATCATGATGACTCGAGCTTCTGGTGAACAGGTCAGATATCGTCCAAATACTCCTCTGGTGCTCAAAGGCATTACTTTAAGCATTACCGGAGGTGAAAAAGTTGGTGTTGTGGGTCGAACTGGGAGTGGAAAGTCAACTTTAATTCAAGTATTATTTAGGCTGGTGGAACCTTCGGGAGGGAAAATAGTGGTTGATGGTATTGACATATCCATCTTGGGACTTCACGATCTTAGATCACGGTTTGGCATCATTCCTCAGGAGCCTGTGCTTTTTGAAGGAACTGTCAGAAGCAACATTGATCCAATTGGACAACATACAGATGAAGAAATATGGAAGGTAAGTACCGAACCAATTGAAATCTGTCAACTTTTCTGCTGAAGATTTTGAATCCATCAGTCTAATAACTCTGTTGTGGTAGAGCTTGGAGCGTTGTCAGCTAAAAGATGTTGTTGCCGCTAAGCCGGAAAAGCTTGACTCTTCAGGTAGAGAGAGATTTTCCTGATTGATTTGGGTTGTTTAGTTTTCTTAGTTTTTGTACTAATGAGAAAGTTGTGTTTGAACAATGAAGTGGTGGAAAACGGAGAGAACTGGAGTGTGGGGCAAAGACAGTTGCTTTGTCTAGGGCGTGTTATACTTAAGAAAAGCCGACTTTTGTTTATGGATGAGGCAACAGCTTCTGTTGATTCTCAAACTGATGGTGTTATTCAGAAGATCATAAGAGAGGAGTTTGCAGTATGCACCATCATCAGCATTGCTCACAGAATACCCACAGTCATGGACTGTAACAGAGTTTTAGTTGTAGACGCAGGTATATCTATATCTATATCTATATATTCTATTACTCTGTTTGCATTGCATTGGATTGCTCACCGAATGATCCTTGTGCTTTTCCATATAGTAGCCTGAATTTGTCGTTGTTGTTGTGTTTGTTTAGGGCGAGCGAAAGAATTTGATAAACCGTCCAATTTGCTTCAGAGAGAATCTCTGTTTGGGGCATTAGTTCAAGAATATGCCAACCGATCCAGTGGACTATAAGAAATTAAGAATCTCTGGTGCTTCTCCTTTGCATGGCTGCCTCCAGCAGCCATATATCAGTGACAAATAAAACATGGTCTTCCTCTTATTTTGTTCGATGTAGGATTATCCATGCATAGGAAATGATCATGACAATGAATGTCAGAAAATTGATGTGTTGAGTGGGTTCAATATTCCAATAATGTTATATATTTTTAATGAAGCATTTATGAATCACCTTTACTTCTGAGCACACAAAAACACTTATCATTTCTTACTGACATTTTTTTGTTTCATCTCATCAAATCACCTATAATTAGGGTTGTTCATAGTTTATAGGTTAGAAGAAAAAATCAATCTGAACTAAACCAAACTATATAACGTAAGACAGATGAAATAAACCAGTCATTGCTAAACTGTTTTTAAGTTTGGTTAATCATTTTTCTATTAAAAAAAATAATGAATTATTTTAGTTGTAAAACTATGTTTTCTTTAAACTAATACAAAACTGGATATTAATATATTTTAATAACAAAATGATTTATTCTCTTAACAAAACTATTATAGTTATTGAACTATACTTTTTTTGTCGAAGCAAATATTATTAAGCACGAAATTAATATCTCAATAAATATTTTTTTCCTAACATAGTAGATGCTGAAAAATAAAATAAAATAAAAAGTAAAAGATAACAAAGATAAAGTGTTTGGATCAATAGTGTATTGAAAGCTAATGAAAACTTAACTGAAAAATAAAAAAGTAAATGGGTTTATATATATATATATATATATATATATACTCACATATATTATTTTTTAGATTTAGATTAAGACGCCATTAATTTTACATTATAAGAATGATTGATTTATATTTGATATCAATTGAGATTTTTTTATTGTTATTTATAAGAGTTTTTTAAATAATTATTTTTTTATTACCCTAAATTAGTAATATTTTCTCAATTAATCTCGAAAAGATTATTTTTTAATTGTATAAACTTTTAATCCACATTAACTAGTATTGTTTTTGTGCCAACCTCAACTAGAAAAAGTTGTCTTCCAACATCAATTAAAAAGTAAAAAAAATAAAAATAATAGTCAACAAATAAAATCCATGTCGGCCAAAATAGTTAGTCAAATCATAACTTCCACTAAAATTAACTAAAAAAATTCATTAATACGAATTTTAAAAATTATTAACAATTTTTTTATATTTAAATATATTTTAGTGAAAATTGAAATATTCTATCCTAATAAAAAAGGTAAAATTCAATAGATTTGATTTGTCTCGTTGAAACAAAATATATAAAAGAAAAAAAATTAATGAGATGAATTCAAAATTTAATATTCTTAATATCTAGAAGATGATGAAATTCCAATGTAGAGGTGTATATCTTTAAGGAGATCCACAATATTTTTCGATCAAGAGCAACATGGTAAAAATATAAATATTCTATATCCATTTTCAAAGTCAGATAAATACATACAATGAACACCACTATATATACGTCAGGCAAGAAGTAAAAACATTGCCACCACCAACAAATTTATGCACAGTTTAAAGGCGGCTTCACCTTATTCACAATGTTACATGCATAACAACAATCAAACATGCATACTTTAATTTCAGACTAAAACAACAAACCTTATACTCTACAAAGAAGTTATGAAAATTCTGTGTTCAACTTAGACACCTACGAATGCCCTACACTGTGAATCCCAGTGTTCCTTTATTTGCTTAATCCTCTCCACCCTCTCAGTCTCAAGCCTCTGCTCCCAGTATTCCTGACAGCTGCAAAAGGATTCAAATCAGTGATGTTTGTTTAAGGATTTAGCAGAAACAAGATGATATAAAAACATGTTCTAATAACATCCATCTTTCTTTACCAGTTACTTCCCCTGGTTTTATGCCCCCAAATAATGGGATATGTAGGATTTACCTTCTGCCTAACAGAATATTCAGTTCTTCCAAGTGAACAGCACCTTCATATACAGAGTCCTGCGATAAACAATAGTAGAACTGAGTGTAAGTAGTCAAGAATAGACATAAAATGACTTAGGTAGCCAATTCCTAAGAGCCATATAGTTGTTCAGAACTACGGTAACTTGAGTTTAGTTTAGCCTATTGGAAGATCTGAATATTAGACTGTAAAACTGGTTTTAGTGCTTGAACTCTAGCAAGTTTCACATAAAATATGCTGTTCAAAGTTAACATCAAATAAAGCTTTAGAGCTTGATCCTGATTTCATCGTAAGTTATTCACATGATTTATAGACATCTTTTTAGTGAAGTTATGGAATCAATTAAAATGAAAAATTTCCCTTGTTTTACACTCCCGTTACAGTAATGAAGTTGTAGGAGCTTACCTCGCGGCATAGAGGACATTTCTTTCTAGAATCTGCAGACTTAAGTCCGTCAACAATAGATACTGATGCAGCCGAGCAAGCACAGATATAGCAGAATATGTGGCCACAAGTCAGAGAAACTGGATCAAACACTGTGTCCTGTAACAAGAGCCAGGATGAACATCGTCAGTGGATAAGTGAAGAATAATCTAGGAAAATGCTTGTCCAAATCCAATGGGAAACATAATGTTTCACTTGGAGAATCTAAACCGAATTGTCAATTTACTCCATGTCTTTCTGATGTTGCGTTTTGTATTAGGGAAAGTGAAAATCACTGATTTATGAGATAGATGAAACCATAAACAAATAAAATAGTTGAAGGATAAGCATTCAGTGTTTTGGAAGCAACAGAATTTGACTACAATTTAAAATTCCAATTTATGATATTTAACTTTACTAGACCTTTCTTGCATGCGTACAACAGTAATATTCAAATACAAAACAAATGATACATTAAATTTGAAGCAAACTCATCCAATGACTGATAATAAGAAACTTACCAAGCATATAGAACAAGTCAAGTCAACATCCAATTTGATAGAATCAAAGAGCTCACAAGTAAGGGAGGGCTTCCCATCCTTAATTGTGAGAGAACATCCATCGAACAGAGCATGTGCCTTCCTTGACTTGACCTTAGTTTCCCTTAAATTGATGTGGAAGGCCATAAGCTCACAAAGCCAGGGACTCTGAAGAATCTCCTTGTGCATACTCTGGACCTGCGACTTGAATAATTGCCCTTGCTTCGAATAATGAATCTGCAGTGACAGTAGTAGAAGAAATAACACACAACAAACACTCATAAATTTTCACCAAGATGACATAAACTAACCTTTACCAATCTACCATACAAAACGGATATTTACAAACTCAAATTAGATTACTTAATTTTGAAATTTCTATTCAATCAGAATCAGAGATTTTTTTTCCATAATAATCAGACCTTTAGACCCCTTTATTTACTAACTCCCCAATTCTGATAGGAACAGAACTACTCCAACTCCAAAACCCCAAAAGCACCTAATAAACCATATCTACGTTTGGTCCTTGTTAAAACTTACTTGTTCGGGGGAAACAGAAAATATAAGCATACCTTATCATATTTCTTGAGTATTTTTCTAATTGCAATGGCATTTATGAGTGCATAAGTGACAAGATCTTTGCCTTCTTGAACCAGAGCAGTATGGTTTCCTTGCAATCTGCCTTTGATCCAGAAAAAGTACTTTCTGAAGCCAGAAGCGAGATGCAGCTCCAACAATTTCTGCGCACGCTGATTAAAACACCCCACTACATCTGACATTTCATTCAGAAGGGAAGGGAAGAAGGTTCCATCGCACACTGAATACTTATATCAAGTTAGCCACATGACAGATACAAGAAAATGAATACATCATGCAATCAAAGTTAAAATATAAGGAAATTGGTTAATAGGGTAGAAAAACAGATAAAAGAGCCGTTTTTGTTCTCCCTCAATCATTCCCCTCTATATCCGGTTGATTGCATTCTGTAAGAGGTAAAAATCGAAACTTCGAAACATAAGGAAATAGGAAAAAGAAATCGATAACCTGGGCATTGGTCAGGGCAGGTTTTGGCGGCAAGGGGTGCATTAAGGGGTTTCTGAGATGGAGAGTTTTTCCTGCACCTCTTCAAGATTTTCTTGAGCTTCTTGAATCCTACGCCTGGAAGCTTCTTCTCCTGGCCTTGCATGTATTCCTGGTATTTTTTGCAGAACTTCATGTTTTTCAGTAAAGAACAAACGACAACACAAAGTGAAGGGGGTTTGAGAAAGAATGTGACTAGGTTTAAGGTTTAGGAAGAGTTATGATCGAAATTTGGTTTTTGTTTGCGGCATCTCTCTCCTCACTATATATATCTGAACACTTCCTCTCGCAGTTTGACGTGTGAAAATTAATCTGAGAAAACACACCGGTGAAAAAGTCAAATATCAGATTATGCTCTCCCCATTAATGCGTAATTATCATAAACCAAGCCTAAACGAGAGATTTAAGGACTCTAAAATATAAATATATTTTAAAGCAGTTAGTTATTCTGCGAAAGTCAAAACATGATAATGATGATGTTCAAACAACGCATGAACAGGAAGTGATCGATACGAATCTTTATAAGAAATCTTGCTACAAAAATGTAACCTTTCTACAAACAAAGACTACATACACCTTCACACCACAAAATCAAACGCAGTGGTGTGGGTTTGAAAGACTCTCCAACACCACTTTTACGTGATCAGAAAAAGAAAAAGGAAAAAGGGTGACCTACGTTACACTTTTTGTGTGTAACAGCGAACACCGTTTACGTTGCGTCTACGACACAATGTGGTCCCCGGCAAAACCCTTCTGATCTTCTTCTGCAATAGTTGTCAACTTTGCCTTCAACAGAAGATGTATGACCTCGTATCTTTTAACACGTAGGATACTAGATTTTATGCACACTTAATATTTCAATTATATATTTTCAATTTGTATTTTTAAAATACATTTAGAAAATTATTTAATTTTTATAATGTATTAACATAATAACATTAAAAATAATTGATTAAAAATATATCTGTAACAATTATCTATAACAATTATTTGCCCATAACTACATCAATGTTGTCTCGATTTAATTTTAATTAATGTAGTCAATGTAATTATTTATTTCTCATAAAGTTTGTTTATTTTTTGTAAGGAATAATAATATGTTGTTTATCTTTTTACTTAATTATAAAAATTGAAATTAAAGTTTTTCTCTTGGAGACTATCCTTATACGACTAGATATATTAGTTAAAACATTTTTATTTTAAAGAAATAATTCTTAAATGAATTTCAAAAATATTATTTAATGTTAGACAATGATAAAAATTTGATTGACATGTTAGTCCGCTTTATTCCATCTGACTAGTTTGCCAAAGATGGATCCGAGCAGGTTGGCTTGCTTGCTGATTTAAAATATTAACTTTACTATTATGTTATGTTATTTTAAGAATGATAAAGTATTATAATTAAAATTATTAACACTTATAAATTATATTTTAATTATTGATTATAATAGAATAATTTAAAATTTAAATGTAATTGTTATAATTTGTTCAATTAGAATAATTAATTAATTAAAAATTAAAAAGTATTTCTATAATTAAATATATTTAAAAACTATTTATGAAATTAATTATGTTTCTATGTAAATAGAAAATTTTCAAACAAAATTTCTAATCCATTACCAACTCGACCCCTTTTATCTTAGTCACAGTTTTGGTGTTTATATATATTTTTGCTTATGTGCTGGAGATTATTGGTTGACATATTTTCATTTTAAAAAGTCTGTAATATATAATTGTAAAATTTAAAACGGTTTTTTTTCTTTCTAAAATGATACATACCCTGTTCAGATTTATTTTGTTGACAAGACTAGGTATATATAGTTGTTAATATTATTTTTTAAAATAAATAAAGTTTAAAAATCTTTATTGCTGTACAAATTTCAAATTTTTATATTTTACTTAAGGTTGAGAAATTTATTTTGTTATCTTATTAAATTTTGGGGATTTAAAATTGTTAGTTTCAATCTTCTAACTATTTTTCATTTTTAAAAACAGCTATTCGTTAGTTATTTAAATGAAAATGAAAAATACAGATTAAAACTAAGTCTTCTGCATTTGATTTTGTATATTTAACGAAAGAACTTTCCCATTCATTCTTCTTGAACTAAATTTGCCTCCATCTATTTACGATAACTTCTATATAGTCCACATTTTGTCTATGGTATTAAAAGGATCTTTCATTTTACCTAATTTAAAAAACAAAAATGAAAACGATACTCCTAAACACATACTAATAAAAAGTAGAGAGAATTTTTCTAAAGTAATTTAAATATAGAAGAAAATACAGAGTGTACATAGAAGTCAAATTTAAATAGACAATTTGAAATTTATATACATACAAATTCACTTATGTTTTTCCATGCACAGCACACAGAAAAAAAAAATGGACAATGGTTTTCGATTGAACACATAGATCTCTATAATCTATTGATTATGATGATGATATCATACTAGGTATCAAATCATTCTTATTATGATCTTTTGTGTGCATATTTTTATGTATTTTAAATGGATGGCTGTGGTTTTCTGAAGCCAAAATGGACAATAAATCATTGTCTTTTGACGATTTGAGGACAGTAAGTGGAAGATCACTAATAAATGTTCACCACTATCCCATAGAAAATAAAACGTTCAAAACCTTTTAAAAATTAATTAAGTACATAATTATTCACTAAGATATAGTAATTGATGTTTGAATAACCAGTGATTTAGATTTAGGATCTGAGTTTCGAAATTAATTTTTCTCCTTTATAACTTGAAATTTTCGGTTATATGATTTGCTATTGGGTGATTCTATACAAACATTTTCTCCTTTACACAAACACTTTGAGTTTTATAATAATTAGATAAAATTTTGACAGATAAAGAATTAATAAATATTGCATGAATTTATATGAAGAATTAAAAACCTTGTATTTGTCAGTTATTCATGGAATAATTCAACAACAGAGATAATATAGTTTAGTTCAATGAGGACATAAATTATTTTTGATTGGGTTATATAAAGTATCTTTGACATTGTTATCAGTAATTCCAACTGCAACAACCCACTTTTGGAAAGTGACAATCTTTTTTTGAGTCAAATAGAAGCCATAGATTTCGTAGATTGTGTGTTAAAGCCGTCCTTAAAATTAATTAATTGCCTCTCTCATTTGGTTGTGCCTGCTTCAATAATTTATATAGAAAAATAGTTGGTTCTAATGCGAGACAATTTACTGGATTAAGTACATTTTTAGTTATACGTGAAATTATAATTTTTATAAAATTCACCCATATACTTTAGTAATATATAATTTTTATTTTTTTTAAGTTTGTACATGTAACCGATACATGACTAATACATGTAATTTAAAAAATATAACATTTTTGCCTGTGAGTATATTCTTAAATATGAATATCAGATACATAAAAAAAATTAATGTTAGTTACGTTTGTTGTAATAAATTAGAAAAGCAGTAATATTTTTGCGTGTAAAATTTGGAATTTTGTAAGAAAAAGTTATTTAAATTTAGATGAATTTACACTTAAATTTTGTGAATATTTTTTATTAAAATGCGTATTTTGTTGAGTTAAATAGATTTTGTTATAGGGTGTTACTTCTTCCACCACCACATTTTCTCCTTCCACCTCCCCAATTTTATTACATATTTTTTGAATTACAAAACTAACCTTTTATAATTACACAAATAACTTTTTTATTTTTTAATCCTAATTATTTACTTTAACCCTAAAATCTATCTTTCTACCCCTTCTCACCCACCTCTCAACCCTCTCAGATTCTCACCCAAACTCCATCACATTCGTTTCTCATCTTCCATTTTTCCTCACAAGGTTACTGATGATATTTTTAATTTCTCATCTTCCATTTTTCCTCACAAGGTTAGTGATGATATTTTTAATTTTTTTAAATGCAATGCATATATCTCTGTGCTGTGTTTTGTGTTGTCCTCTGCGTTTTTTTCTGTGTGCGTGTGTTAAGAGAAAGGAAGAAGATAACCAGGCCAAAAACGGATGTCGGGTATCCGTTTGGATCTGAAACGGATGTCGATATCCGTCGACGGATGTTGACATCCGTTTTCCCTTAAACGGATGTTAACATCTGTTGACGGATGCTCACATCCGTTTAAAGATTATACAGTTTATATTTTAGGGTTTTATTACGCACCTTCGCGCCTCTGAACCTCTCACGGCTTTTGAACCAGCACCTTGAAGCACCACCACACTCACGGCTTAAGATGAATTGTTTTCCCCACTTTCAATCTTACTAAACACAAAGTCCACCACACTCTCACGTCAGAATTCTATAAAAGAGAAGAAGAAATGGAACATGAGAGACAACCCGAGGGTAGTGGAATGTAAGAGACAACCTGGGAAAAATAATAAAGAGAAAGAGAAAAGAATGATAAAGAGAATGAATGTGCACGTGAGATTTTAAATAATATTAACCCTAAAATTTTAATAAAGGTAAACTAGGAATGAAAAAATAAATAAAAAAAGGTAAAAAGAGAATGGAGTGGTGGAGGAAGCAAGTTGTGGTGGTGGAGGGAGTAACACCCAACAACATACTCTTGCAGCTAAATTAGAAGGTCATGAAAGATGGGCCTCTAGTTCAATTCAGTCCAACTGATGGTCTTGTGTGGCCCACTAGATGATAACGATCTTAAATCAATCCAAACTATTTTAAGAAAGTATTTTTTTAACGCCAGTCTTTTTATTAGTGAGTGAATTTTGAGAATAAAGAGATAATAATAATCACCTCTATTTTAATTATTCTCTTTTAATTTTATAGTTTTCAATCAATTTCAAGCGGTAAAAAGGTCAAGAAGTCCTCCCCTAAAAAAATATTAAAATGTATTAATATGTAATTATTCATTGATAAAAAAAATCATAATAAACCAAAGAAGAATCAATTACCAATCAAAACTTTTAAAATCTTTTTCTTCAAACATGTTTCAAAATATAAATAATCTACATAAATTCATTATAAATAAAAGTTCGCATTCTTAAAAAAATTTAAAGACTACTTACATATTTTATTTAAACTTTTTCTAAAATATCAAAAGTCAAAACCAAGACAATCTCTATTATGTAGTATCAACCTTTCTCTTTAACTAATTAGCATTATGAAAATTATCATAACATTCATAAATGAAACTAACATATCTTTCAATATTGAAAATTTTCAACACTAAATAATTAAAAACATTATTACTCATATATTTTTATATTTATTCTCAATAATACATACTAATTCTTTAATTAAAAATAACATAAGTATTTTCTTTTTACAAATACAAAAGTTGATTCTTTTTACCATCAAAATACTCCAAAAAAAATGTGAGTTATGAAGTGGTGTACGTAGTGTTAAAAAAATATTTAAACAAAAAACCATAGCCTTAGATGCTCTAGTCGAACCTTTCTTTTGTAAAGTGAACAAGAAACATTGATATTTACCTAACAAGAATATATATTTTTCTCTTGTATTATAACAAAATGAATTTACATTGTTGAGAAAAGAAAATATAGTTCACATACAAAGAAAGGCATATCTTTATCTAACGAATATTTTAATCGATGTGTTCATCGATTGATCTCTCCCGAAATTCCAGAATCCTTTCTTTTTTTCATTTATAATGAAAAGATTTGACATATACCTAATCCGTTAAGAAAGACATGTACCAAACGTAGGTCCATATGAAAAAAGAGCATTTTTTTTTGAAAGAAAAAAAGGTTGATAACAAAGAATATTTAGCAGAAACGTAGTAAAATTTAGATTTGTTAGTGTCCTCGGAAAATGGATGCTTGTTTCTTGGCAGGAATGATGGAGTTATGACCCATTCGGAGGAAAAGTTACGTGGTTGGTTTAGGTTAAAAACGGTGGAGTGCGCAGTTTGATTTACCTAGGAGTGAATTCTAGAATGATGTAGAGCACAACAGCATCCCGAATAGTACGATGCTGTTATCTTTTCGCCCACGAACTCGATTCAAATCTTCCTCTACTTCTGCGCTTCTTTCCAATGTGAATAAATTCATACACATACCAGCCCAGCGCCACATGCTTTATTGCAAACTGCAACTGTTGCTGTAACTGCATTTCCATGGCGACCACTGAGTCCGAGAAGCAGGTGATTGTGGTTGGAATCGACGACAGTGATTTCAGCACCAACGCTCTCCTGTGGACTCTCGATCACTTGCTATCGCCAACCCTTAATCATAACTTCAAGCTCCTTCTTGTTTATGCCAGGCCTTCTGTCTCCGCTTCGGTTGGTTTTGTTGGCCCTGGTACCAGATTAATTCCAATGATGCTCCTGTTCCTGTTCCTTTCAGATATAGTATCCATTATACGACTTTTAACTACATCCTAATGTTTTGCAGGAGCCTCTGAGGTTTTGCCTATTGTCGAAGCGGATTTGAGAAGAATAGCTGCCAAAGTCACTGAAAATGCCAAAGATCTATGTCACAAGAAATCCGTATGATAAACAATTCTGTGCTATCACTTTCTATTTCCAAACTTTGCTTATTTTTAAGCCTTCGCACGTATTTGTATATATGCATGCATATTGTTTGAAATATTGTAGCAAAGTTTAACCCATATATGATTGCTGGTTTATGTATTCTTGGACTGCATCTCATGGTTGATTAGTTTTACTTAATGGCTTCAATTATTTAACGAGTCATCAGTTTTAGTACTATGATATTCCATCTCTGAAAGACACTCGATATATATTTTTTATTTTTGTTCTTTTATCACATCAGATATATTATAATTTTCTTTTCTATCTTTTCTCACTAAGTGCAGATGAACATGAAACATTTTCTTTAGTTTTATCAAATAGATTCCATGCGAGTTTAGTCTTGTCGGATATAAAGAGGTAATGAAATAAAAAGAAAAGCAAGTTAAAATTGCCTAATAGTGCAGTGAAGATTTGCCTTTATAATTACAGATAAGACAGGATGATGCTGTATAATTTCACTTCATTTTTTTGGTTGAAGAACATGAAAATGGTATATATCATGTGTGGGTGGGTATACCTTTGCAATTGTTATCTGATGGCTAAGTCAACAGGTAAATGACGTATCAGTGGACGTGATGGAAGGTGATCCTAGGATTGTTCTTTGCGATGCTGTGGAAAAGCACCATGCTTCAATGTTGGTTGTGGGTAGTCATGGTTATGGTGCTCTAAAAAGGTACATTTTGATCCCAGATACTAGTATGACAATTTTTCCTTTTCTCTGAAATGTGTGAATGAGGGTAAGATATAATACAATATGCTAAATGGTGTTCGTTCTCAAATGCACCAATTTGCTAACAAAATGAGTGATGTATTTGTTACCAAATAGCAGACCTTAAATCCATGAGTGATGTATTTGTTTTTTTCCAGCAGAAGCCAGCTTGAAAATTTTGTCTTTTGTATTTGCTTTTTCACACATTAGTAGTGTAGAAGGTCACGTGTGTTTACGGTTCAAAATATCTTTCTGATTGGTTTTAACTTTGCAGGGCTGTTTTGGGCAGTGTAAGTGACTATTGTGCTCATCATGCACACTGCACTGTCATGATCGTGAAGAAGCCAAAGCACAAACACTGATATCTTTGTCTGCACGACAATCAAATACCACTACATCAATTATCAAAAGGCAAAATAAATGTTTGCAATATATCATAATATTTTTTCTTCATGAATAGCAGACTTTAAATTTGAGCTTTTAGGTTCATTTTACTTTAGTTAGAAGCGACAAATAATGTATGTAACACAATGTTTTTTCCTCTTCCCAGTGGTGCTTGATTTATCTTGTTCAAGAGCAGTTTGTTCATATTACTGTTGTGTGTATCGATATATAAATCGTGAAAAGTTGTGATTCATCACATCAAATAGACTTGTTTTTCTGGTATATGGTTTATGAACAGTGTCAATTGACAATAATTAATGGTCATGGTTTTGTGGATAAACATAGAAGATTTGTTTTTCTTCTTATTATTAGCAATATAGAAGAAACAATGAAAGAATAACATGGGCACTTGATATTGTTAGAAAGTTTTGAAGGATAAGGTTCTGAATTGCTGAGTTTCATTGTTATTAATTGTGATTTTTGTGTTAGAATATACACTTTTGGAGATTTATAGATAATATTTGAAGGGTGAGTCCAAAACATTTGCTATCTTCAATCTCCAAATAATTTGAACTCCTGATCATTCGGTCAGTATCGAACATAAGGTGACAAAATATGAATATATCTTCTCCATCTTATGGTTAGGTTTTATACAAAGTGTAGTGCAATAATACAGTCAACTGTTCAGAGATTTATGAAAATAAATATCGAGAAACAATTGTTATTCTCTGACGAAAATCTTTTTATGTTTAAAATATAAACACATTATTCAATCTCTCTTTTCGGGTCCTTTTCTTTAATATTAAAGGACCCATTTCAAAGTCAAATAGTAGAATAAGCTCACATGTAATTGTGGAGTATATTTGTATAAATTTACAGGGGAGCTAACTTGTGAATATAATTATTAAAAAAATATCACTTCTGTTTCTGAAAATTAATTTTGTCTTAATTGTACTTTTAATTCACATATTTTAGTCGTTCTATTTACTTTTTAGTTCATGTGATAAAATTCCAATCAACAATTTAACATAAATATACAAAGGTATGAGTGTCACATAATAGACATCAGATTTATTGTCAGAAAAAGGTTTTGAAAAAGTAAGGTGATCTAAATTTAGTTGCATGATAACATTTAAACCGACAGTAATTTCCAAAATCATTTAAAAATAGATATTTATTCTATGAAATAAAGAGAAAAGTTAATTGCACACACCCTTACACATTTGTCTTAAAGTCTCATTTTAAAAGCCTAAACAGCAAAGAAATTTAACTAATAACTTAAAAAGGAAAAGAAAAAGATGATAACTTTCCCTCCACAAATTTGCTGATTTTTTTTCCTAGCGAGTGACGTGGCTTAATGAAATCCTTGTAAAAATCATAGATTAAGAAATAAAATAACTTCCAAGAACAATAGCACCGCCAGGGGATTTGCGATTGTCCTTTGCACACATGTTCAAGTAAAAATATGTGAGAGAATTCAATGCATGTATCATACTTTTAATGGATCTCTGTCAATCACAACAATAAAACTTTATTTATAGTTTTTTCCTTTCTGTATTTGTGAACATTTAATCTTTGTTAAATTTTTAATACAGATTAAAAATATCTAATTTGAGTAATTTCGAGCAAATGTGCGTACATTTTCACAATGATTACACTGACAGAATATTGAAAACAACCATTTTAATTTCTAAGATGTGTTTAGTGTAAATATTTTCTCCATTGTCGAGTACTTTACAAACCTTAGTTTTTATTAATTAAAATTCACTACAAGTAAATCATAATTAAAAATTTATTAATTAGTTTTAATATGTTCATTAATTTTAAAAATAAAGTAGTCTAGAATAACTTTAATTGGGTTAGTGTACCAGTAGATAGGACCCGATCACTTATAGCAATATTACGGAGAAGTGAAGATAGGATGGGTGTAGAGAGCAAGTTATTTGCCATGAAAATTCTAAAGGAAATCAAATCCCAACTTTCCGTGATACTCTCCTCAAAACCATAAAAACCTAATCAAGCAAGAACTGATATAATAAGCTTTGAATCACAGAATGAAATTGTAAGCTAAAGATGTAATAATCATTCACAAATTCTAAATGAAGTATATGAAATATAAGTTAATTAAACTCTAATTATGATTTCGGACCAAAACACAAACAAGAATATCGAAGTGAATAATTTTCCTCTGCAATCGACGTAGCACAGAAAGAAGAAGCTTGAGCGATGATAAAAAGAAAAAGAAAACCGTGAAGGGGAAAGAACCTTGGTGATGGAAACTTCGCAAGCAAAGATTTGCAATCTGACATGTAAGCGCTTAAAATAATGGAATGTCGTGATCTGAATGAAGCTGAATCACTCGTGTGTTTATAGCAGCAAGAAACTCCGAAATGAAAATGACAGATAGAAAGATACATTGTTGAAAATAAAAATGCAGTACAGAAAGTCTAAACGAGATTTGAAACAGATAATTGTTGTGAGAATGAATGAATCAAGTGTACATGGGAACATCGGTCCAAGCACCGGAGACATGTCCGTTCTCGCAAACATAGGCTCTTACCACAGGCTCTCCGTCGTCGTGAAAGCCGAACACACGGCGGAGGCAGAAGGCAGAGTGGAGATCCCAGGTGAATTTGCAGGCGCAGAAGGCGCAGGGCAGATCCAGCTTCCTCTTGTTGCCGTCGTGAATGGTTCTCCAAACCCTAGTGCGTTTGAAGTTCTTGAAAACGCCTCTAAAGAGGCGGTACTTCCTCTTCTCCTCCTTGTGCACGCAACCCGGCCAGTCGCAAACGTACAGGATATCGTCGCGGAACTGCCTCCCGAGCAGCTTGCTCCCCTGCTCCCGGCTCAGGCTCCAGCTCCCCGACGCCAGGTGCGACCGCCACGACCGCGATACCTTCCGCTTCTTGCACGCGCCATTCGAAACGACGCCCGCGCTCACCGGCTCCGCCAGCCGCGGCGCCTCCGACTCCGTCGCCACGTAGAGCGTGTCGTAGTATAGGTCATCAAAAAGCGACCAACACGAGGAAGAGCAAGAAGAGGTATCAGAATCAGAGACTGTTTGTAGAGATTGAGGTTGCGGTGGCGGCGGAGGAGGATTGGAGGGAGAAGAGTGGTTGATGAGGTCAGGGCCGAGGTCCCGTTCGAGTCCGAAATCGGAAGTATCGAAGAGGAGACCGGCGTGACGGAGGCCGGGGCAGCAGAAGGCGAGCTTGTGGAGGGAGAGCGGGGGGTGGTCGGAGGCGGAGAGGAGGTCGGAGGGGATGGTGCGGGAGCATTTGGACTTCCAACAGAAATCGGTTATGAGGGAAGAGAATTTGGTGCAAACACAGGCCAAGCGAGCCCAGTGGCGAGGATCGTCTTCGAGATTGTAGAAGATGTTCAAAACGATGTCGTCGGTTAGTTCGGAGAACACGTTTTTCTCTTCCTTACTAACCATCTTCTTCTATCTCAAACTTCTCTTTCTTTTCATTTTTCTATTGTAACCGTTCCTTTATTCCATTATTAAATTCTGCGGACACAAAGCGACTCACACCTCACGAATGAGGACCACACAAAAAAGCCCTTTCAAAATATTATTTTTTTTCTTCTTAACTATAAAACTATCGCT
Organism: Vigna umbellata; assembly: GCF_029865625.1. Taxonomy (NCBI): domain Eukaryota; kingdom Viridiplantae; phylum Streptophyta; class Magnoliopsida; order Fabales; family Fabaceae; genus Vigna; species Vigna umbellata. The sequence goes on along the minus strand of NC_142165.1, from coordinate 74,865,470 downwards.
TCACATAAATTAACTAAGTCAAATATTACTGAAAGAATTCTTACAAATCTGTCCTATTTTTTTTATATCATACACTGTCATTTACTTCTATACTGTTAAGTAATTCAGTTTTTTTTATTTATTATGAAAATAGATAAACCTCAACTCGAATTTTAATTAAAAAAACAATATTGAAAATATTTAAGTTACTCTCCTTCTTTTCATGCCCGTTAAAATATTTTAATTATATTTTTAATTATTTTTTTAATTTTCCTTTCTTTTTTACATAAACCTTTTATTTATATGTTCTACTACCCTTTGTTATATACTCAGTTTTAATAAAATCTAAAAACGATAATAGGATTACCGGTTCTCTTTTTCATTTTAAAAGATGTTATTTAAAATTTAAATTATTTTTTACATCATGCATATGATAAATGCTAACTAAGACAAAAAAAGTTATTAATTACGTAATTATCCGAGAACACAAAAAGTATTTCATAATTAATTAAAATTTAAAACATTTAATAAAATATATTAAATACTAATTTAATATATTTAATGCATTGTTTAGTTTTTAATACATTGATATAAAGTAAATGACATATTATAGAAAATAGTTAATGGTGGTGATTACATGCTATTAAATTATTTAAAAAAAGCAAACTTTCTTATCTTTTATGCTATTAAATTATTAAAAAAAAGCAAACTTTCTTATCTTTTCTATTCTGTATATCACTTGTTTAAATAAACTTCTTAATCCAATTTCGTGATATTACATGTCAGATAAATTTAAATATTCCACACAAAATTTTGACATTAATATTAAAATTTCTATTTATTTTTATAAATTTTACAATTAACTTAAATGTTAATGTTTAAAATATTTTCCTTTTGTAAGATAAAATGTTAAAAAGAAGTTGTTTAAAGATGTAAGTTGCACAAGCAGATTCACCTTAGATATTCTAATGGAAGAAGAATTTATAGTAGAACATGTTTAATTTTTTTAAAATTAACATTTACAAGCCACTATATTAAAAACGACTTAGCAAATATTAAATAAAAAATAAATTAAAAAATTTAAATTACTTTTCTTTATCCTTTGTCACTTTCACAATGGAATGATAAAAATATTAATGTAACAAGTAATGTAGATAAGATATGTAGTGAATATTTAGTATTTAAAAATAATAAATATTTTAATATTTATTTATAAACAAGTTTGATATGAGTATTATATTATTTGTTTGTATATCTTAATGAAAAAAAATTAAAATGTAATTTAAATTTTTAAGATTAAATTTAATGCACTTTTAATTTAAATTATATCAAATTTTATATATTTTGGCAACTTTTTTAAATTGTATTTTAAAAATATATAACAAAATTTAAATATCCATGAATATGAATATTGTATGTTTTTTAAAATTTATAGATAATTTTAATTCAGTATCCAACTATTAACAAAATAAATAATAAGTTAGATTTTTTTTCAAATCAAATACTCGACCCAAAAACTAAAATAAAATATACTAAGATGTAACATTAATAAAAAATGTTTTTAAGAAAGAAAAAAATTAAGTTTAACTCTTTATAAAATTAAAATTAGCTTTCATATAAGTTAAAAATAAAAATTATATAGATATAAAATTTTCTACAAATTAATTCGTACATAAAATAGTTTTAACTTTTAAACGAGTTTACTTTCATTTATTTATTATTTTCTCTAAAAATAGAAAACTCGTATAAGACAAATGATTAATTACTATATCATACCTTTAAAAGAAAAACTTTGCGCATAGATAAGTAATTCATTACGCAATGGTAAGTATTAGTTGCACTAATACAGGAGAATTTGGAAGAAAAAATAAAAATGGTTCAACTGCAATTACACAAAGTTTAAGTAAGGAGAAGAATTTATTAACGATTTGTTAGGAAAGTAAGAAACGGAAAAAAAAAAAGAAATAAAAAATAAAATTGCTCGAATTAAAAAGTTAACAAAAATTACGACAATTTTTTATTAATATTATTTATTATAATAATGGAATAAATAAACAACTGTTCATAATTAGTTAAGAAATTAATTTTACCTAAATTAAAATTTTTAAAATAAAAAAACAAAAGAAAAACAGAACATAAAATCCTCTGTAGGGTTACACTGACACTATGAATGAAATATGAGAACTTATCACATAGAAAGGTATTATTAGTGTCTATGAATTGGAAAATATCCTGAATAGTTATCAATGAAAAAACCATAAGAACAATTATCACCTATCTTTCTTCCATTTCATATTTTAACCAGTTTACTCAACTTTTTCTACCTGCAGAAACTTGAGAATAAAAAGACTAAATAATACGGCTTAAAGGAAATAATTAATTAGTTTAAATAGGTGTCAATAAGGAGCTGCTAACGCGAACTTTTTTTTTTATCTTAATATATTTAATAAGATTTTCCGCCGAAAAAATAATTATTCATTTTGTAACTTATTTTAAAAAAAATGCATAAAGTTATTGGACTCGAAAGATAGAACAATTCATTGGTAATAATTTTACTGTATTAGCTTCTAATTATTATAACATTTTTTTTCTTAAATACTATCCTGACAGAAAAATATCAATGTGCAATTGTATGAAAAATGAATAGGTGAATTATGAGTTTATAATAAATCATATAACATTTAAAATAAAAAAGGATTATATTAATTGTAATATATAGATTATTTAAATTTTATTTTAAAAATCTATAACAAAATTTAAATATATTTCACTACATATTAATTTGAAAAATAAAAAAATTAAACATTTAAAATACTTAAGCATTATTAAATAATATTATAGTATTTTAAAATATCAAGTTATCAATATGCATAATTAAAAGTAATAAACAATTATAGTAAAATAATTATGAAAAAAAAACTTAAAATTTGCTGGAAGCCGTAATCAGTCTAAGGGGGGGCTGATACTGAAGGCCATTTTAGCAAAGAGTGAATTGAGGAAGAATGAATGATTGAGTGAGTGAAGAGAAGACATGATATGATATAAAGATAAAGGAGAGCCACAGAAGAAGGACGACAGACCAACCACCACTACTCATCTCACTCACTCACTCACAATCAACTTGTCCCTATATGCATGCCTATGCCCCCCAACCTATTACTACCACTAACCTACATTTACCTTCATCTAACTCAACCACCCAAATACAACATACATTTTATTTTACTCAGAATCCTATTCTTTCTAGAATATTTTACTTTCGAATATTATGCTTTAGAATATCATACCAATTATATATATTCCATTACATCGTTTTACGAATAAATTTAAATCCACTTAATTAACACATTTTAAAAAATACAAGAATCCACAAGCTGTTTTAGACAATATCTGCTTTTACTGTGCCTAAACAAAAACAATTCTACACGTAAAAAGCACACTTCTCCTGGGGATAAAATTACTCCAAATTATATTTTCATACCCATTTTATTCTCATCTTGGCATTGCCGGAAATGTAAATAAAATTTTATGTATAATGAGACATTCTCACAAAAATTACAGGTAATTCAAGCAAAACTTTTAAGCCAAGTTTATTTAAAATAGCGCAAAATAACTGTTTTATTACAATAAACTTCTGATAAACTTAACTAAAGTAACTTTATTTTGTATAAATCATCGTTATATTCGACAGTTTGACAAATAAGTACTCCCCCAGTCTCTAACCGAAGACAACCTTAAGATTCAAACCCTGATTAGAAAAGTTTTCGGGCCCTTTCTCCAAGTGTATACAAGAAAGCAATCAAACTTATAAACTATTCAGAGTTCTTGCAATATATGTTATCGTCAGAGTTACTCAAACCAAATAATAACGATGTAACAGGGAAATAGTGCCTGTTTTTGACATTAAACAGTCTATTACCTTAATCTAAGGTCTGATAAATCCTCAGTATTTAAAACTAGGTCGCCAATAGGCACAACTCTCAAATCCAATATCAAACATAAAACCAAATAAGTGTTTTTCATGGCTAATGTCAATTTTACTAGAAAACTTGGCGGTAGCACTCACCACGTCCGCAACTTCGTCAATTGGAACAATCAGCTCACCTGCAAGACCAAGCTCGATTAGATCCGGAGAAATAAAATTTAAATTGACCAAGTTAAAGAGCCCATAGACAAAATCATCCAAAGAACTATCAGAGTTCCAAGATACAGACCGAGACAAACTTTTACTCCTGCTTCTGCTCCTACTCGGACTCCTGCTAGCACTGCGCCTTTTGGGACTTTTATTACGCTGCCACAGAATACAAATAATTGGGGGGTAAAAAGATTGCCCAGTGTCCTAAATTTGTACTTCAAAACAAAACGCACTCAAACGTTAAAACATGCTTTCTAAGGCTCTGTACAAACACACCCCCGCAGTAATAAAAAAATTCTTCGAAGCCATACAAGTTCACCATAATACATGGCTAAAAGTAAAAAACCACACAAACCGCTCTATTATGCAAATCACAACAGAATAATAATCTTGAGACGAAGTTAAGTTACACTCACAGAGGGCAATGGAGATCTGGACCTCGACCGTGATCTGCAAAAGTTCCACAAAAACCAGAATTTAAAATCCGCAAGTTCCCTTATCAAATTGATCCAACGGCCTTGATGCCTCTTCCATGTCAGTTAACATATTCCAAGGAGGTAAAACCACGCATCACAAAATATAAAAAGACCAACACAGAAGACTGAAAAAAGGTAAAGTATATGCATAGAATGATGAAAAATGAATAAAAATAGACCATTTCAGGGCGACATATTAAGGCACCAATTATCGTGAGAAAAGAAATCTTCCCTACTGCACCACAAAATCCAGAGAATCCAGATGGTGCATCCTATTGGCTTGGCAAATCTTGAAGCCCACAATTGTAATGAAATTGTCCCTATTGCTCATTGGAGGTTATAAACAATCCAGCTCTATATGGCAATCCATGATCTCCTTGGTCCCCAATCTAGCACCCATGGACATTTACATGCTAAAAGTATTAGAACAGATGAACTGTGAAGGTATCCAAAGTCGCCCATTCTAAAAAATATCATACCTCCACAACAAAATGAGTTGCAGACAATTGAACCAAATCCCACCAAGATCCTAATTTCCAATTTCCAGTATGCTGCATGTTTCCATATCTAAGAGTTAAGAAACAAAGGAATCTTTACAAAAGCAAAAAGGAAACTGAGAACACTCTGACATTGAGGCAAGTTTCACCAAGTTCCGGACAAAGCAAGATAGGGGAAAATTGACTGAGGGAGGGAATGTGAAGGGGACAACAGTTTTGTGTCAGAAAAATAAAAATATTAAATCTGAATTTCTTAGAGAAGAAATAATAAATAATTTATTTACAAGAAGATTCTCTATGACTTTCAATTTTAATGAAAGGTGTTAAAAGAAACAAGTCCCAGTTTTTTATTCCGAAGAAAACAAACAACAGACTGAAACAACTGACTTCACAAGGACAAATCAAAATGAAATTAATTTTATTCATGCAAGAAATTTGCCATATCGTGCACGTGAATTTAATTTAATAAATTCCAAATGATCTCTATTTATTCCTATTCTAATCATTATCAAAAATTCCAAAAAAAAAATCCCTAAGTTAGCAGTGTGCAGTCATTAAAATGCCTCTTCTGGTCTTTTCATCTCTTCACATTGGTGGAGAGGCTATGAAACTCTAAACACATCAGTAAAGTCATCAAGTCGGCCAACCATACTGTCCTTCCATCGAGATACCAAATAATTTATGAATAAAATAATACTTGGAAATAAAAGTAGCCAGACAATTAGTATTCGTCAAAAAATCTGCACTTTCAAAACATTTCATACCCTGACAACGAACGAGACTTTGATCTTGAACGAGACCGGGCAGCAGGAGATCTTGATGGAGATTTAGCAGGTGGTGAACGCTGTGATGATTTACCCTTTGGAGATTTGCTGCATACAGAACAAGTATCAACAGGTTAACAATGAATTAAAATATAGAATATTTTTTATTTAAAATAAATATTGTATAGACCTTTGGCTCCGGTCCCGACTGTAACTACGGCTTCGGCTATAGCTTCTTCCTCTAGAATGAGATGGGCCCCGGCTAGGACTTCTAGATGAATCCCGTCTTGAATCATATTCCCTCACCTATATGGAGGTAAAAGAAAAAGGAAAATCAGCAGAAGTAGCATGCACTAAAAAAATAAAACTTACAAAACGTCAAATCCATGTCATACTCGAACATAACCCTTGGAAAATGCATTCCGAAACTCAGAGTCATCAAGCTTCTTGATCTGTAGTGAAAGAAAATACCATCAATTAGAGATGACGATTTTGAAAGCTCATGTCTGGCTATCCATGATGTAATTATAAATAAATGAAACCATGGTAAATAAGTAACTCACAGCATATTTCATATCATCATAATTTGTGTAATCCACAATACCAGTAGTACCTGAAAAATAACATAATAATTAACACATCAAAGCCTACAGCAGACAATATAAACCACAAAGTAACAAAGAACATAATCTCTCAGACTCCTGCAGGCTCAAATGCAAACTCTCGTAAATAGAACCAAGACAAAAGGAAGATATTCGGATGCATAAAAAAAATAAAATATAGTATAAAAACTGTTTAAATACCAATACATCCAAACCATCTTAGCACAATTATGAACCAGAAACTTCATCCAAGTGTCACATACCCCTTCCATCATGAAAGACCTGGGAAAAGCAAACATCTCCTGCCTTGCGCATGTGATCCTGCATTTATAAAAAAGCATTGTTTTGAGACAATATTCACAAACACCCTGAAAAATAATCCAATAGAACATGATTGAACAACAATAACTCTTTTCAACAGCTCACCTTAAGATCCTGCCAGGATGCTGAAGAGGGCAATCCAGTGACTAGAACTGCACAAGGTTCAGTGGAAAATTTAGAAACGTAACAAGAGTCTTAATATATCTGATACAATGTTATCAATGGTGGATGGCGGCAGATGGCCAAGAATCCAACCATATACCCATTGCACCCCATGGAGTGCCAAAGGCAGGGCTTCCCTTCCCAAATTGCCCGTGATGGAGGGATTGAAAAAGCCACATTTGAGAATTATGAAAAGCAATAAATATTTCAAATATATACACACCCCGATATTCAGAGCGTCTGGATACCCCACGTCCAGCCCGTCCATTGCTGTGACTGCTGTGTCGATCTCTTGAGGATGAATGACCACGTCCACCATGGGCAGGCTCCACCTATAAGGATACAAGTTACAGTGTTGGTGAGGTATGCAAAGCCATCTTGTTTCTCACCACTTCTAATTTGTTATAGTTATCATAATATTGAAGCATATGATTGAGAAATAACCAACCCGTAACCGGTGCCCATCAAAATCATAGCCATCACGTCCACGTATTGCATCCTCAGCGTCTTGAGCATCTTCAAACTGCAATAATCAGCATAAGTCAAGATATTGCGTAAAGGGAGAAAAGAAATTTATGAGACTCTAAGTGTCTCCAAACTCACCTCTACAAATGCGTAACCAGGGGGTCTTGGGGGAACCTTTAGATCTATGTGAGTTATGTGTCCATACTACAAAGTGAAAAGGTTAATTAGGCATAAACAACAAGAAAGCCCGCAATTATGAAAGAGACTAATAAACATTCCGACGGAACATTAATTATAGAGAGCAAACAACAAAAAATCATCAACAGTCACATCAGGAGCACATCCGATATACAATGTCCCAAAGGGGACCATGAAAAATTGCATTGTAGTATTTTTTGCAATTAGAATTCATTATTATAACATAGTTTTGACCCATTTTAATTCTAAACATTGATCACTGCAGTCCCTGATCACCATAGTCCCTTAACTTCACAATAACCTCACTGTAAGCCATTCTGACTTGGCAAAAATCATTCACCTTAGTTGTTATCCACTACATTTGTTATTAAAATCAAAGACAAAAGTGAATCTCACTTTATAAACAGCCTGTTATCTCGCCAACTAAAAAAGATGGACATGGATCTGTCTGGAGTGAATTGTATTAGCTTTTACGGGGAATTGAACATAGAAACCTGGCAACACAAGAGTAGCTAATGGCACCAGACACACAACATCAAGGACCAAAATGACGGCTCTCAAAATCAAAGCATACAACCTCAGTGACTAAAATGAGATTCACTCCTTCGAAATCAAAGCATACAATCTCAGGGACTAAAATGAGATTCACTCCCAGCCTTAATAAACCAAACAAAATCCTCAAATAGCGGAAGAAACAAAAATAAGGAATAGATCCTAGCAAGCTAATAACTTTCAAGCCCAAATACATAAAAACGTTAATCTTAGAAAATTCCCCCAACACTTCCATACCCAACCCTTATTTATTGATGTCTAAGCCACCTCCCATCAGCCAACAGCCAACAAAACATTTCAGATCAAACTGCAGACCTAGCAAAAACTATCAACGCACCTTCAGAAATAAATCTTCAACTTCTCTTTCACGGATGTCACCAGGAAGGTTCCCAACGTAGACAGTTCTGCTCGAGCGTCTACTCATTTTTTCTGCCGTACAAAATCGAAAAATGACCAAAAACAAGTTAAAATTAAATAAACATTTATGTTATTCAGTATGCCCTGGTGTCCAATACAAAACCCAGTGAAGCAAAAAACCAGAGTTAAGGTAATTGAACGAGAAATTTAAAATTCTGAAAAGAACATCACAAAAAAACGGCAAGGGGATCACCGAAATCGAAATTCGAGTTCGCATAGAAAGAAGTGAGAGTAAAGAAGCAGTGAGGAGTGCAATTGGCGGAGAAGGACTCACCTTCGATAAGTGGGGATTGGAATCGGTGGCGTTGCCGTGAAAGGTTGAGAGAGGTTAGGGTTTTTGATTTTAGTGTCCGACACACGAGAGGGAAATGGGAGGGGAAAAGTTGTGTCTTCTTATACTACAAGGCCGGCACGCTTGTGGTCGCACGTGTATAATTCTCACACTTTGTTTTGGATATTTATTTACCACTTTTTATGTATATATTTTGTGTTTAAAACCTCTACAAGTGTTTTTCTTAATTTAAATTATCCACTGAATTTAGATCATTTTTTTAAAACTTGTAGAATATTTTATTTAAAATTAATTTACTTAATTGTAGTGGTGTTCGTAATAAAACATTTAAACCAACTTTGTAAATTGCAAAATACTGAATTAGTTTGTAAACAAATCTGTTTTAAAAAAATTGAACTATTTTCTAAAACAGGTTGAATTTGAACCACGTGTTCTTTTAAAAAGAGGTTTTAGACATCTTTTTATTTAAAATCTAATTAATCAAATTGAAGCTCTTTCCTTCCTCTTCTAATTATATTAGATTAATCAATAAATATTAAATTTCACAAAAAGAATATAATTAATTTAACAAAATTATTTATATTAAAGAAATAAATAATATTTAATATCTAAAATTATTAATTATAAAAATATAATAAGAAAAATTTACTAAAAAACTATTATTAATTAAAAAAGTATTTTAATTTTTAAAGAAATATGTTATATAAATATATACTATTTTATTAATATGTTAATTAGTATCATTAAAGCATTAGTTGGTATTTTTCATACATTTAATGCTAAATTTTAATTCAAATAATTATATATATATATATATATATATATATATATATTATATATATATATAAGATCTTTACCAAATATTACATATTCATTAAAAAAAATAAGGGTTAAATATGTTTTTAGTTCATCAACTATCAAGCGGATTTGTTTTTAGTCCCTCTTTTAAAGTAAAGTACATTTTAGTCATCCTCCTTAAGGAAACCTTAATTTTTGGTCCTCCAAAACTAACACCGTTAAAAATCAGCTGATGTGGCTAACGTTTGTCCACGTGTGTTCACAGCTTTGCTTCCTATCTCTTCCCACATGTGATTAATTGTTTGATGACATGTGTTAATTGAATTTTTGACGCGAATGAAATTAGGGTTGTTGTGGTTAGAAAATTAAGGATTTTTATACGCAAATGAATTGGGGTTCTTACACTTAAAATTAGTAACAACTGTCTTGAAAATAGTTAGTGTTTGTATTCCTTATCTGAATTTGCTTTCCCTATTGATGTGGTTCCAGTCCGTGTGCATTGTGTGTTAAAGAAAGGTGATATCTTACGCCTCTATATGGAGTCAAGACTGTGTTTTTCAACATAAATCCAGCATCACCGATATAATATTTTCCTACAATTTTTCACATATACAGGTAATTAGTCACTACTAAAGAAAATGTTGAACATCGCAATGTACACACTCACCTTGGGGGATAACCATCGGATCATCTCGATCAAGAGCATTTTTTAAAATTCTTGAAATCAGATGCAGTGCCTTCCCACCCAGCAAGAACGTATGTGAATTTCATGTCAAAATCACAAGCCGCAAACACATTTTGAGTTGGCCAATCTTTTCTTCCTCGAAATCTCGGAGCATCACATCTTGGCACCTTCACACGAACATGAGTACCGTCTATGGCCCCTAAACAATCCTAAACATACAAATAACAAGTGCTTATAAAACTCACAATTTGTCATCATCCTTCCATCATACAACATCTACAAATATGTTGAAATGAGTACCTTAAAGTACGGGTAAAATCGATTGGTTTTCAAGACGTATGGATGGACCTCATTTCCTGAGGATTGAATTAGAAACACGTATTCCAAAGTTAAGATAGCATCCAACACATTGTGAAAGTGTTTGCTAACCGTCGAGCCAGATCGATGAAAGAAAAATGCGACACTTCGATTCTTAACATTATGGCCAATTATATGAAGAAATTAAGCAACTTGTTGCTCCAATGTCGACCGAATGATGTCCTTAACTAACCCAGTTGATCTTAGTCTCTCACAAAGATTAATAAATGGCTCTGGACCCATCCTAATAATGTCGCGGCACCGATTTGTATGCACAAGATATGACATTAATTGCTCCCTACGACGGTCTCTGTCTGCTATGTAATTGCTTACACTACTTGAATCACTGAAGTACTTATTCGAGATACTCAACGCTTGTGCAACAATGCATAACACAACAATGCATAACATTGTTAGAGCAGCCAATGAAGTGGTTATTTGTAATTGTTGACGTATCAATGCGATAATATTGAAGTTTACACCAACCACATCATCATCTATATCTTCACGGTCCAAATATGATAAATCTAATTCTTCTTCCATCTATATTTACTTAACAAAATACATACAATTTATGAACTTTATACATACAACTAAAATGAACAATATCATTAAATTCATATATTCATATCCTAATTAACAATATTCATGCATTCATATCATAATTAAACAAAATTCATTATATTTATTCATTACATAAACCACAATCATGCATAATAATTAAATATAGTAATATGAAACATACCTATTGAAAAAACTTAGGAAGCTTTAATTTGAGATTTGATCCAATATTTGAAGGAAGATTGAAAACGCAATCACGGTAAGATCCCAATAAGATACTAATTTCAATTGTCAATATTCAAATAAATGAGTGACAATTCTAAACCAAACCAAACCTGTTGAAAAAAGAGATTCATATTTATATCATATATTGGGTGAAAAAAATAAATTAGTTTGTCAAATATCTACCTTCAATTCACCCTACATGCGACTTCAAGGAACTCCACACAATGACTGAACACAACAACTTAGCAAGCTCAACTACTTAATGCGTCAAAATTATTAACATACAGCCACCAAGATTTTTGAACCTCTAATCATTAGTATAAGACGAAGTTCATTACTAAGCTACACATTCAAAAGAACAAGATTGTCTTTAACATAAAAAAATGGAAATGCACACAATATATCTCCCTAACCTGGACAAATTAGTTATTCCTCAATTCACCTCCATCAAATACTGCGTTGCTTCCCAATTCTAATATATTGTTACAAAAACCTGCAAACACATACAAATGGTTAAGCCTGCTGCCATAAAAATCCATTTCGAAAAACAACTTGTGTCCCTATGTGATTCCTCGTCCATGTACAGTTTAATGGAAGCCATATCCGGCCAACCCGTACGCCACAACACATTGCTCTACGTTGCCCTTCACCCTCCACACAACCGTCGTACTCCACCTTATCCCACCTCCATCCCCATCAACCTCACTATATTATTGCTTCCTCCATACTCTTACCCTGCATTCCAGGACCACCACATTCCGTCGACCACACGACCCTTCATCCTCTTCTCCATGCCACACATCTCCCTGGTCTCCGTCGTCGTCGATTTTTCCACATGTCTCTATCGAATGGTGGTTGTAACAACACACCTCCATCCTCTGCGGCGTTGTCGTCAACCTTCGCGCACCGTTGCTTCCATGGCGGATGAAGACGTTCGACAGCCACGCCACCGAGATCATAACAACATCACCCCACGGACGGCCGGTTACACGCTTCTGCACTTTCACCTTTGCCGACGGAGCCACTATTCCAGCTATGGGGAACCGCTTGCTGGAATCACAACACAGAGCTTCCATCCGCACAACTAGATACCAAGTCGTACACCACCCTCATACATATATGGGTCCGAATACGTGAAACAATGTAACCGAATACACCTACAAACCAAAACCTTTTAACCTTGGATCCGGATACACTTCACCCTGGATCCGAATACATCAACATCTCTTCTGCTTCAAGCTTTCATCTTCTTCATCCGCTCGCGTCGTCATCATCAATCACCTTCTTCCTCCTCCTTCGTCTTCTTCATCCGCTGTCGTGGTCATCATGAACCGCCTTCTTCCTCCTCCAAACACCCTTGTCTTCAATGTTCACCACTTCTAGAGGTCTTCAACCTGCAACAACCACGTAAATGTGTGCCAGAAACATGACCTCACCTCAAGTTCTCCACCACTGCTCACTCTCAGATCTCTTCAGCACACACACAACTCTCACTCGCGCAAAGCTTTGCTAAGTAAACGCACCCAACTTATCTACCAACATCGTTTTATTAACGGTGTTAATGGTCAGAGTTTCTTTTTGAAATTCAAAAACGAAACTCTTCTTTGCAGTGAATGGTTGTCTCAACTAGGGAATCTCGCTAGGACACACTATGCCATGCTGAACCACGCTGCAAAAGCATGCCTCATTCAGTCCAAACTCGTCACATGGGAAGCCACACTAATATCACTCGTGATAGCACAATGCAATTGTTGGAATCGAGTACGAAAAAAATGGAACCGAATACGTTAATACGTGTATGTATATTATGCATGTTTTTTTCAATGCTCGTGGAATTATACAAATAACACAGGGACATATGTGACTTTTCATTACAAATCATCGCAAATCTTTGCAAAGTTGGAAGATGCTGAAAAAGTAATAATTCGAGCAAATCACTCCATTTAACTGTTTTTCCGTCGTTGCAAATCACATCAACCGAACACCATTTACCACGCAAATCCATCCTTGCAAATTCTCTTCTATAGTAAATCACTCCAACCTTTTTTTTTCTCAAATCTGACATACATATTTTCTAACTATTTCTTATTTTACCAAATTGATTATTGTAAATTGAGGGGTTAATTTTCATTATTAATTATTTACCCGTTTAGTAGACTACTATAATGTAAAATTACAATATTTACGCGATAATAACGTGACACTTATATTGATAGTTAATGTGATATGCAATGTAAAATATATAAAATTTAGAAAATAAAGTTATAGCGTATGAGAAAAATTGTAAGTAAAATGATAAAATGCATAAATGATAATATATAAAAATAAAAGTACACGATGAATGAGTTGTGTTATTTATTTAATTTTTGAAAGAAAACGCATGTAGGTAATATTATTATGTTTGTTTTAACTTTTTTATTTTCTTTTAACGTTTAGTGATTTTTTTTAAATTCTAGTTTAATTTAGCCTTTCAATTTTATGAAAATGCGAATTTAATTATTTTAATTAAATTTATTTAATATCTAATATTGAAATCAAAACATATCAGTATAAACAATTTTAAAAGTAAAAATATATGAAAAAATACCATGAAGAAAAACATATTTAAACTTTTTTTATAACCAATCTCTCATCGGCATTAGTTTTAAAATATGCGAATGTGCTCAATCCACGTGTCCTACTGAGAACAAACTAAAAACATAAAAACACACATCCACACAAAATAAATGGGATAATAGAAGTTTTCTCGTCTATAATATTAAAGTATACATAAATATAGTTATTTGTATAAAATGATGAAAGTGTATATTTTCTATCTGGGTTTCTTTTGAGCAATTAACCTCGTTTATTTTAAATTATTATACAATGTCATTTTTTAACTTAAATAATTCAATAGAGTCTATTCTGACAAATATACGAGATGTTTTTAGTTTGTCCTTGTTTACATGTTTTTTTTAAGAAAGTGAAATTTTATTGCCATATGTTTATTTTTGTAGAAATATTCAATTTTGGACAAATTCATAGCTAAATTGTTGTTAAGAAATAGTTTAATTGGATTTTTATATTTCAATTTCAAATTTTCATCTATCTCTTTAACTATAAGTTTATACATACAACTTTTGAAGATGTTAAATACTGTATCTCACATGAAAAGAAAGTGCTACAATAATTCACTTTTTTTAAACATCATTCAAGTATTTGTACAAATAATCACTTGTTTTTTTATTTTTTCATCATCTTGTCGTCACACTAATCAAAAGTAGAAAATGATGATATATTTGTTTAAATCTCGTTAGCACCTCTTTGCAAGCAACAAACCATGATCACCTGTACCCTTTAGATATCTCAAAATGTGTTTAGTTATTGCCATATAGTAAAATCTAGCATCACACGTAAATTTATTATCTAGTCTAGCGTGTTGCATTATTGTTTTCCATGTTGAATATTTTCAGTACTTAATAAAAAAGAAAATATGTAATTATTATCTTTGTAATATGAATATTAGATAAATAGCTATTACTTTGTATCTTTATATGTTATTATTATATTTGTAATATTTATCTTTTGTTTTTATCTTTGTAATTATAATATTATCCTTTTATGAGGAATAAAAATAATTTATAACCTATTTGTTTATAAGTAAAACGATAACTTCCACGCTCAAAAAGACAAAATTATTTTGGTCTGGATGCTTTCTATTTCACTTTAGGTTAAGAGAGTTTTTCACATTTTTGTATTTGGTAAAAGATAGGTTTAATACCTATTTTGGTATCTCTTTTTATAGGGTATGTTCAAAGTTGTCCTCTTTTTTTTCAAAAGTTCACTAACATCATACTTTTCACAAAAACGATGCACATTAGTCTTTTTTGGTTACGGCGTTAAAAAGACTAACGGCACAGCTGCCCAGCTAGCAAAAAACTGATGAGTTGTACAGTTTTGGTTGACGTGTTAAATTGAATTGCCGATTCATCCTGAAAGCAAAGGGATTCATAGTTGTTTTTCCCAAATTTAAAAGCAAAGTTAGGGTTGTTGGTGATTCGTGCTACATTTGTTCTCAAATCTAAAAGCAAAGGTTAGGATTCTTGGAGATTCGTGCTACTGTTGTTCCGAAATTTAAAAGCAAAGGGTTAGGGATGACTTCCCCTCGAAACAACACCGTGTGAGGATTGCGAAAATCCTTTGGACGTTGCCTTTGGCCTTTTGAACAATATACCTCCCATTATTCATCAAGAAAACATAACACAAAGCAGGGTCCTTGTAAATCTTCGACTTCGCTTCCAGATTGCTCTTTAACAGCTCCATTATCTAATCCATTTGCTCTTTAACAGCTCCATTATCCAATCCATTTGCACTGACAGAGAAGATGAAGAGTGGACTCTATCATCAAGCTTCGGGTACTCTTTCAGAAACCTGCTCCAAGCTCTGCCACGACCGGCACGTCGCACGGAGGTAGTTCATCACGTTGCGAGTTATCGGGTGCAGACCGCCACCGAGAACCGCCGTCTTCGCCGGATCCATAAAAATTCTCCAGCTCCATAAAAATGCCCCTAATTGATTCCCCTAGCCTTTTCCAAATCGTAATTACTTCGTTCCTGAGCGAGACGCTGAACTGATCAGAAAAAAGGGCTTCAAATTTGGGAATTAGGTCACAAAGCGTCTCGAACATGTCAAGGATTCTGAACAGCCGTTCTGGAGACAAACCTCCATGAATGAAATTCAACAACTGAATCGCAGATCCGCGACAAACCTCCATGAATGAAATCCATAAATCCCTTTGCTTTCAGGATGAATCAACAATTCAATTTAACACGTCAACCAAAACTGTACAACTCATCAGTTTTTTGCCAGCTAGGCTGTGCCGTTAGGCTTTTTAACGCCGTAACCAAGAAAGACTAACTTGCATCGTTTTCGCTAGAAATAGGATGTTAGTGAACTTTTGAAAAAAAGATGACAACTTTGAACAGACCTTACAAGGGAACAAAATAGGTATTAAACCTAAAAGATACAATTTTTTTTTCAGAAAAATATATTAACAAAAAGGCAAAATATTATTACGCAAACCCAAATAAAATTTTATGCTGTAGATATTTTCTTTTCGTGGATTTCAATTATCAGCCATCACGTTTGCATTTCAAAAGACATTTACCAAACTCAGCAAACTTATGGTCTAATTTGCAGTTCCAAGATGATCTCTGGATTATTGCACAGGGAAAATGAAGTCTGCAAACTCAAGTTAAAATATGGGCCGACAGAATATGCAGGAATACCGATCCAAGCAAATTACAAACGTTTTAACAAAATAATCGTTCAGAGCTTAAATTGAAAATGTTGACAACGGGTGCTAATGATGTTCCTTAACAACCCCATCATCCTTGGCTTTCTTGGCAGCAGCCCTTATTTTGCGCTGTTCCTCCTTGTAAATCCGGTTACGTCGTTGAAACTGCATGAAATAACAAAATCAACGTCAGTAATTTATCCGTCTATCAAATCCAACCGTATTAAAAGGTTTACACGGAGTGTAAAACAACACTGTATTCGGAGAAGAAAGTCAATTCCCATCACTGCTTGGGCAAAGTAAAAATTGTCAATTTTTTTTAATAATATGACATTCTCAGTTGCTTTCAAGTTTTGAACTAAAATACCAGGGCATATAACTGTAGAAAAGAATGTTTCATTGAGAAAACATTATAGGTACGAGAGCTATGAAATCGGGAATTCTTTATGCCTAAAGTTTACTCTAGTAATTTTCAACATCCATATTACCCTTAGTTTCCCAAACAGGTTCTACAACTTTCACACCATATTCTGATTCTTATGGGAAGCATGGTCTTCACTGCCTCCCAAAGTAATCATTCCCCGAGTTATCCTTTCGTATAAAAAGATAAAATATCTATGGGCGTGCTTTTGATGCACTGAGGGGCAATATAGAGAGAAAAAAATACCGAAACTTAAGTTACAAACATCACTTTTTGTTCTATTTCCCATTTGGTGGTCGATGCAGAGCATAAGCAATTTTTAGGTAGATAATGGGATGAAAGGGTGTGAAGGAAATAATATTGTGACACAAGGTTATCCCATGGTTTACAGAATAAGAAAAAAAACACAGCTTTATCCACTCTGATTGATTTCTTTAGCCAACATTTTCATTAAAGACACGCCACTATGAATTGTGAATATAATGACATAAGGGTGATTAATATGTGTAATTCTTCACAAAAGTCTGAAATTCATAGAAGTTTATTTGGATTTACGAGTCCCTCGACCACGTGAAAGTCTGTAATTCTTCTAGACACTATATTAGGATTTTTGAGTTCCTCAACCACATGAAAGTTTCTGAACTTACGAAGTTATAATTAAACAGCCTTATACTATAATAACATTAGAAATCTGAAATTAAACAGCATACTATTGTCAGTCAACCACAGGATTGTACATTCTGAGTTGTATATACAAGGGTCTACGAATAATTTTAAGCACTGAGTTCAGCCAAATTGCAAACAACTGATATCCCATTATCCATTGTTAATTAGGTAAAACCACCATATGAGCTACAAAAGATAAATATAAAAAATGTGTTGAGAAAGCAAGAGAAGAAACAAATTTAAGAACTTAACAGGCTTACTGTCAAATCAAATATTTAAAGTCCAGTCGTATTTGAAGTTCATAATCTATGAGCAAATTCAGTTATGCAACAAATACTTTTGGTACACACACTAAAGAAGAACACAGTTGCCGACAAAGAGAAACAAAACGAAACCAGAGAATCTAAAGTAATCAGCACAAACCCAGTGTTGTTTTCAATTCATTGGGAACTCCAAGACTAAGATAGAATTTAACATTTGATTGCTGCAGGGAAAAACAAATAACTTTACAAGATTTAAACAAAACCATGTGTTGAAACTTTCAAGGCCAACCAAAAATTTTCATATTAACATCAAATAAAAATACAACATGAATATGTTAATAGCACAGCATACGAAATTTGAATTGGAGCCAGAGGCATAGAATAAAGAAATATCTCTCCCAGTACCCATACTTGATTACCAAAGGCCTAATTTCGAAGAGACAAAAACTGGACACATGGAGAGAATGGATGGGATGAAACTAACTGTGCATGAAGAAATTCAATGCTTTACCATAGATTGCGAGTCCTTTCACAATATCAATCTCATCCTGACACTGCTCAATTAGTTGATCAATTAAACTGCTACTAGATAACATGTATAAAAATAAAAGAAAACAACAAAAGATCTGAGTAGTTTTAGATCAATTACGAGCGAAGAGCTACAAGATTTCTTTTTACTCTATTTACAAGATTTCTTTTTACTCTATTTTTTGTATTAACGTCGCTGAGGAGAATTATATTCCACAACTAAACCAGCTATTAAAAGGTTTTCACAGTAACAGTGCCCAATTTAATCAAATACATTTTACCTTACAAGTAAAGAGAACGAACTTATTCAATCATTAAAATAAATTATATGAAAACTCAGTTCCTTTTTCATCATAATAGTGACAATCCTTAAACGCCACACCCATCTCAACTTTCCGGTGTGATACAAGCAGAAATGCAAGCGGGGAACTAGCAAATTAAATTCTAGGTTAAACACTTCTTCAGCCGTCTCTTCCGTTCGAGATAGTTTAATCGAATCAACAACAATACAAGATCCCAAAGACAAGAGGAAACCACAAAAGGCGATCTAAGTAAAGGGAAAGAGAGATGAGAAGAGAAGAGAAGCGAAGCCGTGCAACGGACATCAACAGGATTGGCAAACGAGATGAAAGAATATAAGTAAGAATTACAGATTGGATAAAAGGAAGTTCGTGGATGCGATAAACGAAAGGGGAATTAAAAAGAGGGGAGGATTAGGGAAAATACCTCTTTGGAATGGTGGAGGCACTCGAGGTAATCTTCACGGAGAAGACCACAATCCGTGGGTTCTCGGCAGCGAGACATGCATTCGCTGAAATCCATCCAGAAATCGTAGCACCGACCTTTGTTGCCTGTAATTCCCCAGCCTGACGCCATTGTCTCTCTTTCTCTCTCGCTCTCTGATCTCACTGCTTCTTACAACTTCAAACCCTCTTTCCCTTCTACCAACCCTAAATTACCAAACTACCACCTTCTCTATCTTTGCCCTCTCTCTTTTTTATTTTTTAAATTAAATTAATACGTTTAAATTTAATTAAAGTTTACTTAATTAATAATTTTGTCATATACTTAGATTTATTTTTATACTTTTTTATTAAATGAATTTTTATTTTTTTAACAAAGCTAACGTCGTTCTTCTAGTTAATTAAGATTAATCTAGATTAGCTATAAAATCTTTCCAATATTATTTTTTCCTTGATGTTCTTCCACCTCCTTTACCTTTCACTTGTCGGCTTACAAACAACATTAATTATGTTTATTGATTTTTTGCTTATATATATGAATCATCTTATTTATTTTTAATCAATATAAAATATTTAAATTACCTTAAATATGAATAATTTAATTACCTTTTTTTTTCTTTGTCATACTCTTCCTTCTTTTACTTCCATCAAACTTGTTCATTTTGCGTGATTTACATTGACAATTCATCAAGATTAACGTTCTATCTACAGTAGCAGATGAAACTTTCAAAGATTTTTTTCAACTTACTAACGAATGACCAGATCGAAATCCTTCATCTACCTTCTGCTGTTCTCTACCGATGCACTTGTTAGGCTTGACAACATATATACAAGTTTATACACAATGTTTTGCTTGAATTTTTTGGTTCTTCCACATGATAGAGCCTGTTTCCCCACGTTTTAATATTACTTTGGTTGGCTGCACTAACGGAATGAACAGTGTTGAAAATTTATCAGAAAAAGTTGTTCTTCCATACATGTTAAATGATTGAACTGTTGTAGCTGACATATTCATTAAAACTGGTTTCTATGTGGGAGTTAGATATGGAGTTTGGCACCCTAACCATGTAATGTAGTCATCATATATACATCACACCACGTGTAATGGAGTTAGATATGTAGTCATCATACTGTTGGTAGCCTTGACCTTCTGCATTGCATCTGAGTTTCCCATGATTTTTGTCCAACGAACATGCATAAATTAATGTTTGACAACTTTGTTTTTTCCACACAACTATTCATTATACAAAATATATTTGCCAATGAATTACACCAATATAAAAATGAGTGCTACTTTATTAATATTATAAGGAAGTTAAATATTATTTATTTAAAACATAAACCTCTCAAGAAGTTCATTTAACCTATATAATAACCTGTTTACCATCAATGGGAGATTGATCAACACAGAAACAAACAGTAACAAAACCGGGTTATGCTTATCATGACAAGTGCGAAACTCACTTTCTGTTCACATGTTCCTAACTTTTCCCATATATTTCGTTTCATCACCCATATCCCTTTTCTTAATTGCACTCACTAGCCTCATGCCTACGCAACAGTTCCCTCTAGAAAAAGTCCATAAAGTGAAACATAACATGCTGCTTTTAAATACTCCACCTTCAAAGCTAAATCTCACACTTTTCTGAATCCTTTACAACCTTCTGTTCTTGGAACAAAACTATCATCACCACCACATTTACCTTCTATCGTGTCCTTCAACTTCTTCCTCCAAAATGATTACTTTACCTCATCCTATGTTTCTGTTTCTATTGTTTCTTTCACTTCTAACAAGCACTGGCCAAATGGTATTTGCAAAAGGGAAGGAGAATGTCACAGAGGCTTGCAGTGTGACAAGGTATCAAAGCCTTTGTATTCACTCTCTGTCACAATTCTCCAACACTGCTGGAAGAAGCCCTAGCAAGTGGGCACGTGCGGGAGTGTCAGTGTCCATTGGCGAGGTTAAGAATGTTAAAGCGTATCTTGCAGAATTGAAGAAGCATGGACACATGAAGGGAAGAAACAAAGTTGCCCTTTCAGATTGTGTTGAATGTTTTTCCTATGCCCTTGACGAGCTTCACAGATCACTTGGTGTGCTTAGGAGGCTAAGCAAAAACACGTTTAGCACCCAAATGGGGGACCTGAACACGTGGATCAGTGCAGCACTCACCGATGAAGAAACTTGCCTGGAAGGGTTTGAAGGAGAAAATGAGAAGCACGTTAAAGTGCTGCAAAACCGTGTTCAGAATGTGTCTTACATCACCAGCAACGCTCTTGCTCTAGTCAACAAACTTGCCACCACAGGTCTGGGAAGAATCAACGACCCCTAGAATTCAAGTTCTGAAATGGTTAACAGTATATATGTATTATATTAAGGTAATATAAATAAACTGTGAACTATATATATAGATACTATCAATTACATATGAATATATAAAAATGTTTCTATATATATATATGCTTTTTTGTTTTTAACTGTCCAGAAAAAGTGACCATATATATATATATATATATATATATATATATATATATATATATATATGAAAGACTTGTTAACGTTTGGATATGTTGTTTTACCCATGATATATACTGCTTGGTCTTTGTATTAAAGCTCTATCTCGTTGAAGTTACAGATTCTGAGTGCTGTCTTTTTTATGCTGTTGATTCAGTTAATCATGCATCGTCAAGGAAATCATATTTGGAAACTTTCATAACAAGTAACAGTGTAAAGAGATAAAGAAAAATAGGGATGGAACGTGATATGAAGATAAATATGAAGAGAAATAACAAGTGTTAATGTCTGGTATTTGAAAATCATGCCTCTATCCTTAAAACACACTACTTCGGGAAGCCTGGATTAATGTCATTGACGAATTCGGCTTTTAAAAGGCTGATAGAATGTGAAATCTGATGGTCATTGAGATTTATGATTTTGAAACAGTTTATACAATGTGGTTGGAATTGATTGATTATAGTACAAATTACGATAATCATATTTTAACAATTTTTTTAACAATTTTTTTATAACAGGTGTGTAGTTTGTATATTTAAAATAGATCCATCATAAATATTTATTGTAAAAAGGTTATAAAAAAAATTGTTAAGAAAAACTTTTTCCTGCAAACTATTTGTAAAATTATATTGTGATGATCTCTAATTGATTGAGAATGTATTTTTCTTTTCACAATTTATTTTGTAAAAACACATTAGTTTTACCATTCCGTGTAGCATCATTTAAACAAGCGTGTTATTTGATTTAATTATTAAATTATAATATATTAAAATCATTATTAAATTAAATAAATCTGTCAAGAGCTATTTACAAATTTACTAAATATACGGCCCATGTTGTTGGGCCCATTCTATTATCACCTTCCCCTTCTTCGTGTTTCCACATTAGCTATCTTTTTATAACTAAATTACTATTAAGACCTCCCCGTATCAATGGACTATTCAATAAAAAGGGAAATTTAATTACATGACCGAAACAAGCTGTTTAGGTTTAAAAAAGATAATTTGCATCATAATTATTTCGATATTAAATATGTTATTTAAAAAAAATTAACTGATATTTAGAGAGTTAAAAGAAACAAGTTATTTTCGTTGTGTAGTTCATTAACATAAGGGCTTTGATGTAATACACTATAAAAGAAATTGCATTGTGTTAATTTTTATGAAAAAAATAACAAAATAGAATAAAAATTTGTTGCATGAGCTGTCTCTGAAAGAGTGGATATTTAAGTGTTTGACGATAAATAGCATGAAGCTTGTGTGTGTTCTTCGACTGAAATGAAAGTGCTAACTACTTTTGTGTGCACTAAAATTTCTATTGAAGAGAGAGACATCATAAAATGTAATCCATGTCGGTCTATTTCCAGAAATCAAAAAGGGATTTCATCTATAAATGTATAATTTATTTATTATAATATTTTACACAATGTATTTTGCTCGTAAGTTTATTAGAACATCCCAAATACTCTCAAGTTTATAAATTTGTTTATTGAAAAAAAATATACGAGCTTTCTCTTCGCTTTTATTACATGCACCTTTGATTTGAGTTGAGTTTAAAACAAACTCAATCAAAACTATAAAAAATAGGTTTAATTAATTATTTAATTTTTTTAAAATATTAACCTACAGAAATTAGTGTTGGGTTTGGGAATTTTAAAGCGACTTAATCACTTTACGCATAAATAATAACATAATTAATGTTTACTGATTTCTGAAGTATTGTTTATTTTATTTTTTACCTATTATTTTTATATCTAACATTGAAAATACGTTTTTTCTTACATTTCATTTGCTTTTATATGATCTGGTCCAGTCGAATTTAAAATTCTTTCAAACTCCCCTAACCTATTCTTCCCTATAGTTAAAGCAGTCTTTAAAAAGTATTAAACAGAAATTGCATAATTGTCAATAGAAACTAAAAATACATGTATGTTCATAATTTTAAAGTATTTATATATTATATAAATAATTTTGTAACGTTTTAATTTAATTTCTATAAGCTTTGTTATATCACATTATTTTATTTAAAATTACAAAAATCATATCTTAATTTTTATGTGATATTACACTAGAGAAATCTTATAAGACAATATAATAACTAATATATTACCTACAAAATTATGTTTTTATTGTCCAAGTCTGGCCATAACATTTAATGAGTTCGGCAGTGGATTCATATTCATCTTAATTACACATGCATAGCTTATGTCTCCCATTCCATCCTTTGTTTCACACTGGTAAAACAAAATTAATTAAATTTTGTAATGATATTTAAAGATAATTTTTTTTGACAAAAAATGAGTACAATAATATTCTTTATAAATCGTATAAAAAAATCATATTCCTAAAAGGATATTTAATTAAAAGTGAAAAATTATAAATTATTCTTTATACTAATTGTTCTTGTTAATAGGTTTTGAGACTATTTTGTCAATAAAATATAATTTTAAGAATGAACTTGATAATAGATTATAAATTATTTTGCTATTAAGATATAAGATTTGAATGTAAACAAAATTACAAATAAGTGATGAAAATAAAGAGCGATTGGAATATAAATAAAAATTGTGTACCTTATATAAGAGTGATTTAATATAAGATAGAAAAGGTAGAATACAATGAAAAATAAAGTTAATGAATACATGTAAGTTCGGTCAATACAATACGATATGTAATACTATACTTATAAATCTGATAAAAAAAATATGTAAAAAATGGTACATAATTCTTTGGTCGGCCTACATTGACATTCTAGAAAAAAATTAATAAACATTTTGCAGGCATTTAGGTTTTGTTTCCTTGAATGGATTTTGGGGAGGGTGATTGAGGGGATTTGAAGATAAATTTTGTTATTGTTTATTTGAGTGGATCCGGAAGTAAGTGAAGTAAGTGAAGAGTTGATTTGTAAGTAAATTTTTCTAATCTGTCACATCAATCAAATCCTATATTAATTATCATAAACTTTATTTTCAAATTCATTCTCATTTACTTCCAAACCTAGTCAAATATACAACAAAAAAGTTTACCTTTAAATCCTCTAAAATCTCCTCGATCACTCTCTTTTAAATATATCCATGTAAACAAAACCTTAAAGATGATCAATTATGTTGAAATGCATCAACACCATGAGATCAATAAAATTTGGATTTTATGTTTTTCAATCCATAACAAAATAATTGACGAAAAAGGGTAAATTTATGAATAACAGAGTAACTTTATTTCTTTTTTTTTCTTGTCTGTCAACTAAATTTATATAATTTAAACTCTTATTTCAATTTAACCAAAAAAAAAATAACATTATCTCATTTGTTGTATTTATCTTTTTCTTTCTCTTTCACTCCCTCAATTTTATTCGCACCATTTCATCATCATTCAAATAAATAATAAGAGTCCGTCGTTGGAATAGAAAGAAAGATGAGTGGTTGATAGTAAAAATGAAAGGATGAAAAATAGAGGGGAGTATTGTCAGTTATAATTATTTTACCTAAACAAATTTCTATATAGTTTTTATAATAGGAAACCAAATTTCAAAATGTCAAATATTTTACTGTAAAACATCAGAGGTCACCAATAATAAGATCATGGAAGAGTATAAAAGCATGGAGGCATACATGAAGGTGGTTGAGAGCCCTAATTTCTCAATCCCCTTTTAAGCCTACCTAGGAGAATCCCTTACCTTCTTCAAGCTTTAAGAATTTTGAAAGTTGATGCTGAGAAAAGGAAGCTATGATCATATCTATATGGTGGTTACTTCTCTAATCTTCAATCTTCTTTTAATTAATCGCTACTCACATGCCACATTAAATTATTTTAGACACTCACTTCTACTAGTTCTTATAAATCAACTTTTAATAATATCATATATAAGAAAAAAACATGTATACAAATTGAAAGAGGTGATTTTAACAAATCATTAATAAATAATACGTAATGTATACAGTGATTATGTTATATATATGTATGCGTGTGTGTTTATAATTTTTTTAAGTGCAGGATTAAGTATGTTTCAATCCTTGTAAACATGAAACTGATATTCGTTTTTATTTATATATATTTTATTCTTAAATTTAAAATATAAGTAAAATATAACTTTTTAATTCAATAAAATTAATTATTTTAGATGTTAACAGTATTTTAAATTGACATTAAAATTAAAATGTATTAAATAATATAAATATTTTAAATATCAATTTGGAATATTATTTAATATTTAAAAAAATTATATTTATTTATTAAGTGAAATTTATTAACTGAGAAGAAAAATTAATTAATATTATAATAATTTTAAGAAAGGGATAATTTTTTATTATGAAGTTGAGATTTTAAGGATTTGTTTGTTAAAATAAAAAATTGAAAATGTGTGTGTAGTGGAATTTTACAGAATAGAAGGAGTTGAAGCACGTTAGAGCATAGAAACTTGGTAGAGCTTTATAAGCAGTGACCTTTGGATCTGAAAAGGTGAGCCAGCCAGCACCAGCACTTTCATTCCCCGCCTTCTCCGCATTCATTCTCGTCTCTTCACATCAAATTCACAGCCACACATTCAACCACGACCAATACTACAACAACAACAGACAGACAAGTATTACTGTGAATTGAGCAGCGAAAATGGCTTCGGGATTGGTTTTCCGAGGGCACGAGGCCCAACCTGTCAACGACGCCTATTCCGCCAAGCCGCAAAAGCCATGGTTCTCCCTCCGCTACTTCTTCCGCGAGCAGCGACTCCATTTCCTCTTCTTCGGCATTCTCCTCGCCTCCGTCTTCTTCCTCCTCTTCCCCTCCCTCTCTTCTCCTCCCGTCCGGGCCCACGACCCACTCCCCGCTTCTCTCTCCGCCCGCCACGACTTAACGCACTGGATCACTACCAACACCCGAGCCTATGACGTGGCGGTGCATTCCTCGGGGAGGATCCCTCTAGGGATTAAACGCAGGGTGCGCCGGGTGGTGGTGACTGGCGGGGCCGGGTTCGTCGGGTCCCACTTAGTGGATCGGTTGATTAGCCGAGGAGACAGCGTGATCGTGGTTGACAATTTCTTCACGGGAAGGAAAGAAAACGTGATGCACCATTTTGGGAATCCGAGTTTCGAACTTATCCGACACGACGTCGTTGAGCCTCTCCTCTTGGAAGTAGACCAGATCTACCATCTCGCTTGTCCTGCCTCCCCTGTCCATTACAAGTTCAATCCCGTCAAGACTATTATATCCTTTCGTTTCCTTCTATTTAATTCTCTTAATTGCATTCTATTCGTCTTGATTACTACCATTATTACATTTAACAACTGCTTAATTTCTTCTCCCATGAAAATGTCCAAAGTTCTATGTACCGAAAGAACAGATTTAAATAATAACATCACTTTGGTCCATGTTGAATTGGATTTGGAAAATGGAATCCTTAATTGGGGTAGTGTTGCTCACAAGACCAACGTGGTGGGCACGTTGAACATGCTGGGGCTGGCTAAAAGGGTTGGCGCGAGGTTCCTGTTAACCAGTACCAGCGAGGTTTACGGAGATCCTCTGCAGCACCCTCAGAAGGAGACTTATTGGGGCAACGTCAATCCCATTGGTCAGTTCTCTCTCTTTTCTTTTTGTTTATTTGGGATGTACGCTAGCGTGTTAGACTCTCACACATGCTCTGCACCAGCGATGGTTGGTTTGTTTAAATTAGAGTGATTGAGTGTCACGTGGCAACCGTGGCGTTGCGACAGCACAGCGTTGTCTGTGTGTTTTCCTTTTCAAACTTGGTACTTTTTCTAGGTGGGGTGGAGAAATGGTGAGTCAAAACCAAACCGAGACACATGGGACTTCTTAAGGGGACCACGTTTTCCACACCCTGGGAAAATTCTCGTGGGATATCCATGATTCCAGGGTTCAGATCTTCGTTGGTCTCTGGTTCTCTATTCACAACTTCAATTGCAACGATCGAAACAACTGAAATCCTTATCGTGGATGGTGGAAGGCCGGTAAGGAATGGTTGGTTGGTACTTGGCGTTATCGGTGAGGAGGGTGCTTTAACGGCTAACCTACAAAGCTACAACGTAGAAGGGTCAGCACCAAACATTCTGTTTGGTGTGGTAAAACAAAAAGGAAAGAAATAATAGAAATCACAGAACCAACCTAAAGAAGAAACCAGAGATAATTTTAGTTAACTTTTCAGAGTTCGGTAGTCTTTTTTGACTGGAACTGAAATTTTTAGTTTTTGTACTAGTCGACATCATGGATAAAATTATTAGAACCACAGTCTACCTTTACCTAGGGTGGGTATGCCATAAATACATAATTTTTTTAGTTGACTAGTTTGATATATAAATTTTACAATTTCTGTATGTAGTTTCATGAACTATTTCATTAACTGTTATTTAAATTTAAATTTTAATATTAACACAAAAATACTAGTTGTATAAATTAATTTAACTGTTATTTTTAGTATTAATTATTGAAATAAACAATTTAAATGTCATGATACTTTTTATATTTAAATAATTTTTTGGTGAATTGTAGTTTAATAATATAAAATATTATACACACACACACACACACACACACATATATATATATATATATATATATATATATATATATATATATATATATATATATATATATATATATTTTAAAAACAGTTTAATAGATTAGTAGACTTGTCGTTTATTCGTGTGTTTTCCATACCTGAAAGAACAAATCTATTTATTTTTTTAGTTGAATTTGTCCGACTCGTTTGAAAGCCACATACCCACCCTACTTTTAATAGGATTAATTGTTACTTTTTTATTTGTTAATATTTAATAGAAATGTTTTTGTTTTTATTAGAATAGGATTACAGATAAATAAATAAAATACATGTAAATATATCATAAAATTACTTTCTGTTCCATCTTTAGTTTCCAGAGGAGATTTAGATATTGAAGGCTTGCCAAAACTTTCATCTCGCAGGTTCTTTTTTTTCTATTAAGATGAACAAAAATAAAAATAAAATGAACAAATATAATCTATAAATAGAATAAGAAATAGTAATTAGCTTCATGATATTTTACTTTATCTTTTTAGTTAATCCAATAACCAAATTTATTTCAATTAATTTTGTCTGTAATCTCACCCTCTTTTTTTACCGGAAGGCCATTAAAGAGAGTGGTGGTTTCTTGGTGGTTGTCTGACACGGTTGTACATGTTTGTGATAGGTGTTCGAAGCTGCTACGACGAGGGAAAGCGTACGGCTGAAACGTTAACCATGGATTACCACAGAGGAGCTGGAGTCGAGGTCATTTTCCTTCAACTTATCACACCTACCTCTTAATTGTTTCTATTCTTCAATTTAATTAATTATTATCTATGTGTTTGCTTTTCTTTGCTAATGAATTTATTGTTTCAGCAATTTAAAATTATTATAAAACTTTATTTTGTTTTTTTTTTCAGGTAAGAATAGCTAGGATTTTCAACACCTACGGGCCCAGAATGTGCTTAGACGATGGTCGCGTTGTTAGTAACTTCGTCGCTCAGGTAAGCCAGTTGGTTTGTTTTGAAGTATTTATGTGTTACATAAAGTACTTGGTGTTACAAAAAGAAATGCATGGACTTCTTAATAAAATAATATCGGTAATTGCTGGCGTTAATGCAGGCACTAAGAAAGGAGGCTTTGACCGTTTATGGGGATGGGAAGCAAACTAGAAGTTTCCAATACGTTTCTGATCTGGTAACTCATATATATACTTCTTTTTCTCTCTCATCCTAATCATGTTAATAAGTTATTATATCTAATTATGCACAACAAAAAATTCTTGGCATCATGCAATGAATCTTTTCTTCCGGGATCTACTCACGCATTAACTAGAATTGTGGTTGCGAGTCGTAATTTCAAAACAATTTAAGAGAGTCAATGGTGAGAAGGCAGGGGTGGTGACAATTATAATAACGATATTATAATTCTGATAACAACTGTTCACGGTAATTCTGACTGTGACATCAGTAGTGGGGATAGATGTAATAGTGATGAGAAGTCTATCCGTGGAGGTGGTAGTAATGGCGATCAAGAGTACTAAATGCAAAGAATAGTCGCGTAATGCGTGGTAAGTTAAAATGTGTAATTTGAATGGAAGGCCTCAGACTTCAGAATTGTTAATGTCGGTTGTACTACAATTCCACTGTGTGAACCCATTTACCTAAAGATGTATTGTCATGTGATGGAGGTAAGTATGCAGTCCATTACATAATTGTTCGTGGGACGACAAAGTCTCCACTCTAAGTGGCAGCCTCGTTGTATGATAATTGATTAGTGATTCTTGCATTTTAAATGGTAAAATATCACTATAAATTAAGTTCTAGATCAGTATCCGTGAGAGATTACTGGTGCCTGGTTAGTTCAATTGGATCATTAACTCTAGAGCCCATGTGCCTTAATTTTGTTCGATTAATGAGGTGTTTATGATGTCGCAGGTGGAGGGGCTGATGCGCCTTATGGAAGGAGAACATGTAGGACCTTTCAATCTTGGAAATCCTGGTGAATTTACCATGCTTGAACTTGCCAAGGTAAAGTAGAGATTCTTGCTCTTAATAACGCACTCTAAGCTGACAAAACATATGATAAAACAGAGCTTACTTATACGAAAACATTTATTTAGGCATCATTGTTAGCAAGGGACACCAGTATTTTCTGGTATCATGTCTCTTTTCTTATTATCTTAACAAGTAAAACCGGGAATAAATGTCTCAACTAACCCACCCACGTAAGATTAGGGAAGTGACTTGGGGTAATTGCCAACAGAGAGGAAAGGGTTGTTTTTGTGATAAAATGCTTTACGGCTCACGAGCAATAAGATTGTATATTTGATGATGGTGATGCAGGTGGTTCAAGAAACAATAGATCCAGAGGCTAAGATAGACTACAGGCCAAACACAGAGGATGACCCACACATGAGAAAGCCTGATATCAGTAGGGCCAAGGAGCTACTGGGCTGGGAACCCAAGGTGGATCTACGCAAGGGACTCCCTCTAATGGTTTCTGACTTCCGACAACGCATTTTTGGGGACCAAAAGGAAGGAGCAACCTCTACCTAATTCTTGATTGGAAAATGAATATTGGAATTTGTTCTGCCAGTTACCTCAGACCAAGTGTGAAAGGAGATTGTAGTTTACATTTTTCATAGCATTAGCCAGATCGTAGTCCATTAGTCACAGTAGCTTGTCAGCCAAACATAAATTTCCGCTTGGTCCTTTATCCTCTACCATTTTTCTTAGAATGTACCATTGATGTCCTTATTATATTTCTCTAATAGCAACCCTTCCTCCCCCCTTGTTAGATGGATACACGCTCACAATGTAATACGAAATCGGACATCTTCGATGCTGAAAAAACAGAAGTTTATGAACGAGTAAAATTAATTACGAAATGGAAATTATGTCCCACATATTAAACAGACACCGTATTGTCTTATTGGACGCTTTTTCGTTTTAATCTCTGTTATTACATTATAGGGACTCGTACGTTTGTTTTGTTGGTATTATACTACTATTAGCCTGGTGCTAACATCATAAAATCTTATTGGCATGTCCTGTGAATTTTTTCTTGAAACGAGGCGAATTGGAGCTTTGGCACAGATCGCTTTACTTTTCAAAACAAACCGTGGGGAAAATAGCCATAACAGTGTACAGTCTCAAATCGCTTTACTTTTGGAAACAAGTTAGACTCCTATTAATTAGGCAAACATGGGGAAAATATGCCACATGGTCACAGGTCCTAACTCCTACCATATTAGGACTGCAATCTAAATTGCTGAGTGGTATAACAAGCGGTTTCCTTTCAAGCCACAGAGATAGCTTCTTCGCCCGTTTTCTTGCTTTACAAACTTTGCTGACGATGTAACTGTAGTCAATCTCTCAATGTCATACTTATAAGTCTCAATTTGTTGTGTAGAAGCATGAGTTGGATTGCCCGTGTGCTTATCTAGCCACATTATAATGTCTTCAAAAACTTTTTCGATGTTCTCATCCGTCTCCCCTGATGTTAAGCCATGCCACATTCCTGGGTACAATTTTATGGTCTTATCTTTGCTACTTGCCCTCTCATATAATTCCCTGCTTATTTCTGGGTCGGTCACTGTATCTGCTTCTCCATGCAGTACAAAAAAAGGCAGGGTCACCTGCTCAAAAACAAAGCCAATGAATCAAACAAAATCACGTATAATAAGTATATTTAAGAAGTCATAATTTGATTATGAACTAGATTCAATAAAAACAAATGAGATTAAAACATAACCTTATATAAGCTGTCTTCTAGGCTCATGCTGGTTCTTAACATTTCCAGTGCTGTTTTTAGCCTGGGCTTGTCCTGGTATATCAACTTGTTTTTCCTTATCTGTAGTGACCCTCAGAGGAAAAGAAGAGACACATTAGTTAACTCCAGAACTAAATAAGCAAGATCTTAAGTCTTAAGCAAGCTTCTTGTTGAGTTCGAGTGTGAAACAGAAAAACAGAAAAATTCAGAGAAGAAAGAAGAGAAAACATATAGAGAAAAAAAGATCTGAATATTTCAAGATTGAATTGATTCTTAAAACGCAAAAACAGGCTACCATATATAATCAATCCAAGCGACTGAAAACAAACAACAGGAAGACCGAACAGTCGTTTAAGAAAAAACCGACCGAAGGTCGAGTACAGCAAAAACGGAAAAAACGAACGTATGAACCAAAACCGAATCTACAAGACTGAACAATCACAAAACATTAAAAGACCAAAACAAATCGGTTATCAACATGAAACCTGAAACCGAACAGCAAAGAATAATAGAAGAGTCTAATCAACCCCTCTCGGTAACAATAGAAACTTGAAAATTTCACAAATATTGATGAAAGAGGTTGAACCCTACCCTCTTTCTTTTAGCAGGGTCTTTGAAGGCTGCATTGATGACATCCTTAGTGGGAACTATCTTCCACTTTGGGATTATATCTTCCACTTTAGTCAATAAGTTGATCACCACCGGGTGTGGCTTCACTTTCTCTGATATCTGGTTTATAGTTTCAACATTTGGATAAACACTGTTCAATTTCTTTTTTATAGCATTAGTAAGATTTATCTTCCCATGCTAAAATGAAGTTTTAGAAACTATTTAGGTCAATAAATGTTTCGTTTCATAGTGTCATAGTTTCATACCTTACACATGGGCGCAACAAGAACTGCACCGTCCCAGAATGAAGGGTCCTTTCTGTGCAAAAGTAGGCTCACTGCCCCTCCCATGGACTCTCCATACAAGAACCTAGCCTTCCCCTTATACTCTTGGAGCTCTGAAATACACACAATAAATCATAAAGCTGAACCAAAACTCTCATGTTTCATTGAGATGGAAGCTTACCGCCGACAGACTTGAAAAAGTCATAACAATCATTAACGATGTTATCGAACTTCTTTATATAACAACGAGCACCTTCAGAACGTCCATGCCCTTCATAATCGATACCGTACACGGCATATTTAGCACACGCTAGTCTTACACCACATTCTACAACCATCATGCAACCAAACCAACAATGTAAGTAACTCTACTCATCATTTTTATTTTTGTTGTTGTTGATTGTCCAACATTGTTAATTATTTACATATCAGTGTAAATATAAATGTTTTTATCAGTTTTTGAATATTGTTTAGATCGTGATGAAAAATATTAATAAATTCGATGATCTGATAAAATAATCAAATTAAGTTTAAATTGTGATATCATATATGTTTCAATATGTCGATTTTTTTCAAATGTATAAATTTAGATAGTTGTTCACTATTATTAAGATAACTATAATTGGTAGCAACAAAATGATGTGACCATATTCTGCTTTGTCTGGCTGCCTCCCCACACCATGTCTAATTAATACTACCAACCTGCCATGGGATTTGATCACCCTCTCACTCTTTGCTCCTTTATTTTAATTAATTAATTAATTAATTAATAATAATAATAATAATAATAATAATAATAATAATAATAATAAAATATAATAATAATAATAATAATGTAATAGTAAAAACCAGAAGAAAAAAAAGTTCGAGAAAAAATCTTATGAATAAAGCTGCGGAATACTAGCATCTGCATGATACCTATGTTTGTGGAGTATCGATTCCATTAAGATTAAATGATACCGACTAAGATGAAAATGCTTTCATCACATTTTCAGAGCTTACAAGACAATTTATATCTCGTGAAAAAAAAAATACCACTATTAAATATTTTCAACATTATCTTTAACTAAATTCTTTTATTGGCTAATTTACATATATAACGAACAATCTCACTAATCATTTTAAGTATGTAATTAGTTTCAAACCAGTTGATCTAAAAATAAAATTTAATTTTTTTAATTTGGACTAAATTAAAAATTAATTTAAAAAGCATTAAAAATAATAATTAAAACAAATGTTCAATCTTAAATATTGCAAGCGCTTTCTAACATCATATTAGAAACACCTAAGATAATTTATTGAAATATATTAAAGATAGTAAAGAATTGTATTGAAAGTATAAGTGACATTAGTAAAAGAAAATTAAATAATCTGAAAAACTAGTTTTAAGTGCCTTATAAAACATCGTTGTGTTTATTAAGTTAATTTATAAACTAAGTTAATTAGTTGTTAGCACATTGACATTATTACATATATTTTTAATATAGTGTTTTTTTTTACATATTAAGATTTACATTTTAATACATTTCATTATTTTTTTATGTATTGTTATTTATTTCAATTCTGTAAAATATTATAACATCAACTTATTTAAATAATAATATGAATTTTTGAAATAAAAACGTGTATACAACAATTAAAATAAATAAAACTACTAAAAAGTTCATTCGAAATGTAATTATTTGAAAAAAAAGCTAAAACTATATTTACATAATAATATAAAACACCTATGTGTTCATATTTTTTTATAATAATAACATTATTGTTGTCGTTGTTATTATAGTCATAAAATTAAAATAATTTTTGTAACTTTATTGTAAATAACAAAATGATTAATTTTTAAAAAAAATCAAGTAAAAAAATGATTAAATTTAAAGAAATCATCACTTAAAAAATAAAATTAATAAAATAATTATTTTATGTCATTTTAAACTTAGTAACTAGATTATCAGTTAGTTTACTAAACATTTTTAAGTTAATAAACTGGTTTATGAGCTGAAAAATTATATGTTGGAAATTTATTAACTAAGTAGCTTATCACTTACCAACTTTATTATGGACTAGTTTTGCAATAGAAACCCAACAAATTATATTTTTAAAAGAATGTTACTTATTTAATAATTTATGACTAAAGATGAAATCGAATAGAATTTGGAAATCATATAAGAAATTAAAAATTTATTAAATACAAGAATATTACAACTGTGATGAGTATGAGATTGGTGAATTAAATTTGAGTGAAAATAAAAAAAGAATGTAGAAAAGCTTTATCTTTTTTAGTAGGGTGTGAATTATAGTTGGATCACGGTAGTGCTTTATCTAAGGGGCATCTACACCATAAACTATCGCTTTCACTCCAACGCTACCCTTACGTAACAACACGCAATCCCATTCTTATTTTACACTTCATCAAATATTCAAATATTGCTACCCACACCTACCAATTCCTCAAACATCACACCTCTTCTTTTCTAACATATTATTTTCCTTTTTTTTCATGGAAACACTTTCAACCACTCACCACAACACCACAAATAGCTTCGCAATAAGGATTTAGGTCGGCGATGATAATAAAATCTTTTACAATAAAACATAAAACTTATTTATGTGTTTTTAAATTATAATTTTAAGTGGATAAAAGCAAAAATAATGTCAGAAAAAGGAAAAATATTCTGAAGGGAACAGAAAAAGAGATGGAAGAAGATCATTAATTACCTCTCATGAAGCCACTGCACTCCATGCCATAACCTGCAAGAAATAATTAATGAAACCTATGTAAATTAAGTTAAGCCACACCTACTACTAAGAGAGAGAGAGAGAAGAAAGAGAGAGAAAAAAAGTAGTGAATTACTGACCATGGCAAAGGAAAACCAGACCCATGGGAGAAGATGAAGGTAACCATTTACAGGTGAAAAGTTGCACTCCCCTTGAGTTTCTTCTGTATTCCTGAACTTACAAATTGTACAATCTCCATGTTAGATAATTAAGAAAGGAAGACGAAGAAGAAGAAAACA
This sequence comes from Vigna umbellata, assembly GCF_029865625.1. Taxonomy (NCBI): domain Eukaryota; kingdom Viridiplantae; phylum Streptophyta; class Magnoliopsida; order Fabales; family Fabaceae; genus Vigna; species Vigna umbellata. Next base: position 74,829,406 of record NC_142165.1, on the reverse strand, counting down.
TAAGAGTGTGCAGAAATAATGAAGAGAAAGAAAGGGAAGAGTTACTTCGTGATATTCAAAATCTAAATCCATGGAAGAGATTGCACCGAGTGTTGATGGATCTGTAAACTGCACTTCTGCTTCAGTGTGTAACTCGGTGTGATGAAAGTCGTGAATTAATGCAGAGAAATAGCAGAGAAAAGTCGGATAGCAGAGAAAGAGAAGAAGAGAAGAGAGAAAGAAGAAGAATAAAGCTTAGAGTCTCGTCCCTTTGGAAAGAGACTGTAGCGAAGTTTCTTGTATATAAAAACATTCATTATTATTTTTTTTCCATTAATATATAACTTTGATCAGTACCTTTTAATATTGTACTTTTTTTTAGTTTTTTTTAATAATGAACTGTTGACCTAATCTATCGATAATTTTTACATGTGTAACATAATCCTATATTAAAATAAGTTTTTAACAACTAATTAATTGTAACCTTGATATCTTTAATTCTCTTTAAAATTAAATTAATTATTTCTTAACTTGGCTTTATTGTTGATACTGATATTTGAAGCTTGTTTAAAACATACCCCTAATATACATTGTGTTTTATTGATGTTTTAATATTTTGATCATTAATTTTGTAAAGAAATTATAATTTTGTACTCAAAAGTCATTCACTGATTAATATAATTTAATTTTTTTTAAGAATAGTATGATAAGAAAAAGGAAAAATGGTTAAAATTTGTTTATACATATAAGAAAAAAAAGGTTTTCTTCCTTATACATTAAAACTAAATGTTTAATGTTTTTAAATTTCATTCATTAAAACAATTTAAGTAACTGATTCATAAATTTCATGCAAATTTTTAATATTTTTATTATTTGAAAAAAAATAAAACTCTCAATACATAAATTTGGTACAAAAAAAAATCATATTAACGTCTTCAAAATTAAAATTTTAACCTATATTTAAAATTTATTTATTTTATATTTTAAAAATAGTTATAGAAGTTTACCAAAACAAATTCAGGGACCTGTTTTAATAAGAGATAATAATCTTAAAATAACATACCACAAAAAGTTCATGTTAAAATTCTATAAGAATGTTTTTAACACATTTTTTTATCTGTTAACGTTTATTAAACTTACATAAAATAAATTATATATATACATATATAAGACATAGTAAGATTCATGATACTTTATTATTTTTAATGAAATTTAATAAATGAAAAATGTTCAGAAAATGTTTTTGTAACATTCTTAACAAATACCAGTATTACCAAACACTTACTTGTCTGAACATATTAACGTCTACATGCATTAATAGTATGCTTTATTTGGTAAAACATTTAACCTGTACAAAATTTTTATTGTTATGATATTTATTTTATTAAATGACGTGGATTTATGAAAGAATTTAATGGTATAGTTAAAAAGGTAAAGAATTATATGTTGAAGAGAAGTCAATAGTGTTGTTTTTCTTTCACTAGAAGCAATAATGCGGTAGGCTGAGCTTAATAAACTCAATAAACTTTTCAAATTTTAATTTCTTCTAATAGTACAGGCTGCTTCTCGATCAATCTTTCTTCATACATAAATGCTGCTCTTTTTTAAAACAAATATAAATAAATTTAATTTATTTTAATTATATTTGATGATATCGTTTTAAATTATTTTGATTTTAATTAGTATCGTGTTTTAAAGTTTTTTTTTATAGCATTTCTCTGTGATAGATGTTACAAAATTATTGAGCTGAGATTAATAAAATTAAATGATATCGATTTCTTTTTAATTAGTGTAAAATTCAACATTTTTATCAAGTTAAAAAAATGTACAATACAACTATGTTTTTCGTACTAGAAATTAAATCAATTTTATAATTTATGAGAAAGATATGTCATTAGTCGCAAAAAAACAAAATTTATTACAGAGTAATTATGTCTTTTTAATTTAATTAAGTTGACGTGATTTTGGATAGTTATGCACCCTATGTCGTGCTATCAACATGCAGATACTTTCGAAGTTCATCAAACGCTGGGATATTCAAACGAGTCAATTTGTTTTACATGGCTTAAGTTTTGTTAAAGAGAATTAGTTTAATTTAATTCATTTTTTTAAGTTAAAATTTTGTAATCTAATTTGATCCATCATTAAATGGTTTGACTGATTTAAATATATTTTTTATTTATAACCAGTTTGATTCATCACAAAGTCCAAATTCGAATCCAGGACTCTCACAATTTTCTTTAATGAAACAACATAACAACAATAATCCAGTTTTTTTTTTTTTTTCAAAATAAAACAATGGTATTTTGGTCTTTTCCTATAAATAAATAGTTAACAAATCTTTCCAAGTTAGGTGAATCGCTAGTTCGTCTCTCACCCAAATCAACACCGTCAAATCTCCTCACATACATAAAAACAAATAAGAGCGGATGAAAAATTCATCTTCACACCTGTTTAAATAGTCTGCGCATGAAAACAAGCATAGTATAAGTTGATAAACTAGTGTACGGAATCTTATTTTAATTAAATATTAAAATAATTATAAATTTTAAAAAATATTTTTTTATTAAGTTATTTACAAAAATTAAATATGTAATATTGTAATTTAAATTATTAAATTAATTTTTAATTATAATTGAATAATTTGATATTTAAAAAATTAATTTATTCCATTGAAGACTCATAATATATTTTAGAATGTTTATTTAATTAAATATATGTTTTTAATATATATATATATATATATATATATATATATAAACAAAATTATAAATAAAAAATTTGAAAAATTTGATAGAAATTGCAAGACTCTTTATCTCATTTCATTTTGGGATCAGAGTAGAGCAGGTTGAATGTGAAATATAAAATTTGTTAGATGGATAAAATGATAGAATTGAAATTGATTTATGTTTAGTAAATTTATTGAGATTTGTCGCTTCTGTATATACAACTAGAGTCTTTCAAACATCAAAATTGTTTGCGAAAGACTGCTTGAAATTTGAGCACATATTTTGAATAATGTTTATTATATGCATTATCAATTCAGTAAAAAAATAGTTTAAATCGTTTTAATTTTAAAAGTAATATTGGAAAAGTTATGTCATGATATATATTATGGGAGTATCAAACTTCATCGTTATCTGTGTAAAATGAATGAGGATTCCCAGTAATGATTGGTAATGATGATATTTCTGAAATCGTTTAATTTGAAATATGATAGTTGCGTAATATTATTGGATTCCATAATTTTGATTAAAATTAGGTAATTTAGGACATATAGCATCAATTGTGGGTGTTAATTGAGGTTTAGGTATTAAGCTTATTAATCGAGAACGGAATCTTGTTCCATTGGTTAATTAATGGAAGATGTAGTGATGAATGTGATGATGGTAAAGTGGTAGCACATCACATTTCAACATCTTCTTTCCTATCAAAGTCTCATTTTATATCAGTCTACACTCTATATATGATTATATCATCAAAGCCATTTTTTCGAACAAAGTCCTAATTATATTTACATTTTTAATTGGATTTTTTTTATCAGTATCATTTTAACAATAAATGAAATCCAAAGTAAAATAAATAAATAAACAAATAAGGAAAATAACACACTTTCTGGGTGCCATTAATCTCGTCCGGAATTGTAGATCACCAAACACTCACCTACTAACCTTACATGCTAATTTTCTTAATAGTTGTTAGCTAGTTGATTTCTTTGACTATCAATAACCAGAGACACAATTTTTGTTTTTTGTTATCAACGTTTATATATATAATCAAGATTTTTACTTTATATTTTTACTTTATTTATAAAGAGTATTGTTTAAGCAAAAGTATTATTAGAAATTTCATTTTGACTACAAAGTAATTCATATAAGTTGTTGGAAACTTTTAGTTAGTTTTATAAAGTTAAATTTGACTTAAAATCTTTATTAATATTATTTTAAAATTATCTTAAATCTATCTTAATGAGATTTGTAGTTTGTTAAACCAATTATGTTATTATTATTAAGTTTTTAATTGATTATTATATAGTTTTATATTTTAAACGTGTATGTTTCACGTGAAAAAGAATTTACATCAATTAGAGATAAGATGATAATATATAGGTGTATGATAATATATAAGCGAATGCAAGTTTTACATTTTTATAGTGTTTGAAAAAAATAAATTTATATGTAATAGCTCCAAAATATTTTCAACCTTCATCATCAACATGTTTTTTCTAAAATGACCAAGATATATTCTAGAAAGGTCACACAATAAACATTTTTTAATGTTTTTCCTTCAATTTGATATGTTTTCCTCCACACACCTAAGCCATCAAAGATGTATTGCGTAAAAATATCTCCAAAATCTAAATAGAGGTGATGCCTATAAATACACTATGAAACTCAAGTATGTGAATAAAAAGTGTTAAAGTAAATAGATAATATACCTCATCAATAATATTATTTTTAATGGTCTCATGAAATTTATGTAGTTGATCCTAGATCATCTAAACAAATTACTTTTAAAATGATTTAGAATTTTGCCAATCCATCTATATCTTAATCTCTCTATCAATTATATTTGTTTTCATTTATGTTTTTAACTAGATTATAATGCTATTATTATTTTTGTCGAGATGTTCCTACAAATACAACTTCGCCTTATATCACAAAGTTATTTAAATCAAAATAATTTTAGTGACATGTTATATTTCATATTGACCAAGATGATTTTAATCATGATATTCTATTTATAATTATTTTACTATGAAGTTTAAAACATTCAAATTTATCTATTTCTAGTAGTGGTGGATATTATAAAAATAGATGAATACAAATGGGAAATGTTAAAGATAAAATATATCAATTATATATTCGTTTTTATATATGTGAAAACAAAACTGCGTGGTCCAGTGCCACCTCAGACCTAAAAAAGCTCCGGTGACTATTTCTTACACAACTTTCATATAAACCATCATAATCCAATAAAAAGTTAAAAATTTTATTCAAAAAAGTTTGAACACCATTTAATTTAATAAACTAAAATCTCAGTGATCTACAAAGTTTCTCAAAACTATTTAAGACGAGCTTCAAATCCAATATACAAAAATTCTTAGTCAACATATAAATATAGGTAATTAATTTTTCTCAAATATCTCACAGTTAATACATATACAATTCACTTCAGCCAAACATCATTTCTCTTACCTGTATACTTTAAGAAATCACTATAAATGGTTGAAGGAACACGACCCATTTAAAATTAAAAATAATCAAGCCTTAGTCACGAACCAAATTAGTCCAGAAAAATATTTTTATCAAACGTTCAATTCAATATTGTGCTTAAACATTAACAAAAAGGTAAATAAAAGATTTTTATAGCAAAAAGACATTTATTAAGATGCAAACTTCAATAATTTATATAAGATGATTTTTACAAAATCATTTAAATATAAATTAATTTTAATTTTTCAAAGCAAACCGTTATATTTTCTTATAAAAATATTTTTCAATTTTTTTTAATGTTTCTAAAAGTATAATTTTTTTTATTAAACAAGTACTTGGTTATATTCTTAACATTTTAAAACTATTTTTAACAAAAAAAAAAGGCTTTCACCTTTCAATATTTAATATAAAGTATTTTTAAAAAATTATTAAAATATTTAGCCAACTACAATGCAAACTACAAAGATTACATCTTTTTTGCAAAACGTTAAATACCTAAAAAAATAATTATGATTATTAAATATTGCAGGCCCTATATGTATAGCACACATTCACTGAAATTTTCCATACAAGAAACCAAAACGTATATAGGGTGGTTGCCTTTAATTGGCATATAAAGATAGTTACTAACATCAATAAAAGAATTTCTAGAAGAAAAAAAATCTCTTAAAATTAGTTGGAATCTCTTGTCGTTTTCATTTCATTCAATACTTTTCACAAAAGTCAAACTAACAGTACTAGGAGAATCCTAGTCCACTTTGTACATTTGAATTTTTATATTATGATTTTTTAATAAATTAAAACTTAATATCATTATTCATTTTAATTGTATGTATTTATTTAACTAATATATACGTATTACTATTTTTTATTTGATGTATGTAAGTTATAATTTCAATAAAATAATATTTGACAAATAATATGCACTACAGATTTATGTAAAAAATAAAAAAAACGCACAGCTATTGTGATGAAATACAAAATAAATTAGTTGTATGCATAATCGTTAGTGAATGAATAGTATATCTTTATTATTATTTAGTATATAATTTTATAACTAAAAGAATAGTTAAATTTAAAAAAAGATCAAATGAAAATATAATTAAATTAAAAAATATATTTTAAAAAACTAATAAAATATTTATTTTAATTAAAAAAACCTTTTATTTAAAGCATAAAATTGAAAAGAAAAAAAATATAGACACAAGAAAGAAAATTTCCCTTAATATATAAATATAGATACACACTATCATAAAAAGTTTTAAGAAAAATAAATTAGTTAATATACAGATTAAGAAAATAAAAAGTTACACAAATAAACTTGTATAAATTGATTTGTATATAAGTTAATTTTAATTAATGAATAACTTTCCATGTTCTCTTATGAAAATTTATTCATATATGATGTTCTTGGTTCTGTGGTATTAGTTATTAGCATAATAACAATGCGAGATGATATAATGGTTCGATAGAGAGTGAAAGATTTTCATATAATTTTATATTTGACTTTCTTGTTATCTCATTGAATATTAAAAGTATATGTATTTTTTATTAATAAACAGGGAGATTTTTTTAAAACTGAATAATAATATAGATTATTCAAAACAATTAAATTAAGTATTTATATTACTCTGTAAAATCATCTTATATTAAGAAAACAATTATTAATTCAATATTGCATTTGTATCCTGTAAAAATAAAAACTACAAAATCTTTTTGTTTGGTAAAAAAAGTGCAAATAAATGTCTATCCTCCTGTCCCTTATACATTTATTAGACAGTTGATGTGAAATGAGAGACGAGAATAAGATACTCTGGAATATTAGTTAAGGTTTAATTAGTAATACAGTTTTGTTTTTTTTTTATAGATTAATTATAAAAATGAAATTACTAACTAAACCTTAATACATGTAGATATTTCAAATATACGTAGATATTTTTTTATCAAAGAGACAAACTTATTTTTAAGAGAGTAAAACCACAACTACAAATTATGTCTATGTAATGTGACGAGTGCTTGAAGCTCGATTTGATTTTTAATATAAAGTTTTACATTAACTCATTAACTTAATTCAATCTAAATCATAATTATTTACATGTTTTTGTTTGTTTTTTATTTAAAAAATAAATTCAATATGAAACTAAGTAAGTTAATTGCATAAACTCAATAATATAAATAAAACATATTTTTACTACTGCTTCTTCTTCTGCTTCTCTTCGTTAACACAAATCTCTTGGACCAGGAAAATTAACCCATCTCTCCCTTTCATTCCATCACATTGTCTTGGAAATTCTATCTCATTTAGACATTTCATCGAGCATTTCAAGGGTCTTAATGAATGATAATAATGCATGAGTATGGTTGAGTCTTCTTGCTTCAAAGTACAAAAGCATTTATCTTTATATAGAATGGTCCAATAAATGGTAGCTGTAGGTTCATCGTGCTAAGCTAGCATTTCATTGCCGCCATTCATATAGTAGGCTGGTGGGAAAAGATTGGTGGACATCAAATGCCTTTTAACATCCAGAGAGGAAAAAGGAAAAGAGAAATATAGTTATGATAGGTGATATGATCTATCGAGAAAAAGGAGACAATAATATTAGGCATTGATTGAGTGTTTGATTTAGGAAGGTGTGTACGTATCATTACTTTTCTCTGTCTATATATGCGAGTTTGAGTATATCACATTTTTGGTATTTAGATGCTTCATTTTGTCGTCTCGCGTGACATATGTTTCATAGTATCCCTTCTTCCCAAGTGCAGAGCGTCTTTTTCTAGACCCATATGGTGGTTGTTTTGTTCCTGATAATACTCCCGAGGATGTCATCCGTACCGTCTTGCAGCCAAGTTCATTGATGATAAACGGCTCCATACAGTTAGTCTTAATGATGGAATAAAACAGGTACTTGCTTAGTGTGTGTATGTTTCTGAGAATAATCCTATATCCTCTTAAATTACGATTTTTCATTAAGTACTTAGGTAGTTATTTTGATGATATTGCATAATTTGATATGGATTTTCCTTAAATGCAGCTAGTTTTTGCATCAAGGCACTATAACAGTATATTGTTTTCTGCAGAACAGTTGTTACATTCCGATGATTAGGTGAGGCACTTTGTATTCAAATTTACATGGTATTGCACAGTAGTGTGAATAAGGCATAACAAGGCACTGATATTATGGCAGATGGAATCATGGAGAAGAGAATTTCAAAGGGAAGAGAATGAAGGTGACGAAGACGGTTTTGAAGAGTTATAGACAAGCATATTAGCTTCATCTCACCCTAATTAGCCTCAAAGGATACTTCTATTGCTACAAGAATATGAGCTTCGTGGCATTATCCTCTACACAATTGATGGTATGCTTGTATATCTTTGAAGGAGTGTGCAGTTATGAACTAAGTGTAATATAGTTTCCTTGAGTTGGTTCTCATTATTAATAATAAAACATATTAGGTGTCTGGACATCAGTAAGCTTCATCATGGATGGTGAATCTCAAATGGTACTAAATTTAGAAGTCCATAAATGAGTTATAGTGTCAGGTCAAAATTGTTTACACAAGTGTGAATTAGACACCTTGTCCTATAAATGTGTGCTCCCCAAACTTGAAATGGGCAATAGAGTATGACATATATCTCAGTGTGACATATATCTACAAATAAAATAAAAGTGGAAAGACAATAAAAGCGATCCACCACCAACCACCTAAGCAACATAAGTATGATCTAGCAGTCCATTTAGGGTTTCCAACGATGGTTGTTGAAAAATGGTGAAACAAAGCAATAGTCAACAGATAATAACTTGGTGTGAACAACGAAAACCCGTCCTACCAATGGGGAGCTGGAATTTACTCAACTAAAGCTCACATGCCACCACATGACTCTCTGAATACGACTCACTAATTCAAATTCATGGTTTAGGAACATCATTCTGTGTGATTAATGAACTATATGAGTTGTTTAAAATTTCATGGAATAGATTTACCAAAACTGTGACACCTCTACTCATCTGATTTACCTCCACTGGAACTGATACTAACAATAGCAATTGTTTCAAATTAGTATGATTCATTGACTTTAAACATTTTTTGTTAAAATAGTTGGAGTCCATGAAAGTAAATAGCGTGACTAAAAGAATGTCTTAAGAATTTTTTTTTTATTTTTTTAATTTCAAGGACGAATAAAATGTGATGTTTAACACTTTTATTAGTAAAATCGGTTATCTTTCTAGACGATACAGCTGGTATATTTTAGGCAAATAAGATTTTTTTATCAACAGCTGGTATATAAATATTGTTGGCATGAAAGCTTTTTACTTTCGGGTAACATTAGTACAATGTGTGGTAAGTTTTATAGGCATTACAATTGTACAACTTCTGTATACAAATATCTATTTACTGTCACATTTAATGAACACAATGAAATTTTTATAGAGTATTTTCTGTTTAACATTTCTTGAAAAGAGTTATACATTATTAATAATATATAATTAAATTTTAAAGAAGCTTTAAAACATATATTATTATCGTCTTTATTATCATTCATACTTGCAAAACTGATAATACTTTCCTTTATTTCATGCCTTGCAAAAAACTAATTAAATGATCGTTGTTGGAGTACTTAAAATATAGTCACTTTAAGTAGAATACGTTCAAATAATAAAAAATGGTGTGCCTTTCATTGAAAATTAATAATGCATTTTCCAATACACTTTTATTAGATATCTTCTATATTATATAAAAATTTTATATTATACGGTAGACATAACAATGAATTATATATAAATGATATAAAAGTTAAATGCCGTACTAGAGTGGATCTTTAGAAAAAAGCGAGATAACTTAGAAGCGAAGGTGTAACAGAAAAGGTAAGATTACAATGATGAAATTTGACGGTTTCCTGAGAAACAAACGTGACAAAGATAAATAACATATTCTTTTCCACCTGTATATTGGACTGATAATATTTAAGGGGAAACAACCCCCACAAAAATACAACACCAACTCTTCTAATTCTTCTATTTTTTACTCTTTGCATGCCATAAGCTTCCGGAGCTCTACTAAATTCTCCAGCTTTTCAATTTCTTTTTATCTTAACCGTTTTCTTCTATCCTGCAAAAATGTTTATCCTCTTTCTCCAAAAGAAACACAAAACTGGGAATATTAAATAAATGGATCAGAACCAAAACTAATGTCCATTACTTTTTTCCTCCAACTTTCGCCTTTTTCACGGGTTTGCCACTAGTTTTCTTAAACTTTCGCTTATCACCACTTCGTTGTTCTGATTTTTCATGAGGATTCACGTCTTCAAACTCCACTGGCTTTATTATAACACCTGGTTTCTTCACCACCTGCATATGTGACACTATACTTACAAAACGGCTACAATAGATACACTCATCTTACAGTATTTTTCCTAAATAGTACCACCCAATAAACAAAGTTCTTTCCTTCACCAAGGGTAAGCAAGACCATCGACTACTATTTTCAATTACTTTAAACAAAAGCTGTGATTCTTTTCGACACGGGAAAAAGTCAAGAATATTAATGAAGTACTTACTTCGGGTCGGGTAAGAGGACCAACTGCAGTTGCTGGATTAAATTCAGGTCCGATGGGCACACGCATGCTCTGTTCAAACACCTCTTTGGAAGTAAACGGGAAAGGCAGTGATTTAGTATGCAGTTTTTCAGCCTGCCATATCCAAAAGGAAGTACAGAATTAAAGCCAAGACAAATTAATTGACCCACATAATAATAGGTACAGAACTGGTCAGCATATACTGGAGCACGAGGCAGTTGGCAACATTGTTCGAACAACAAAGTTACAAAACTAGAGCTCGACCATGAATACATACTAAATGAAAATTTTAAGCAATATAATACCAAATAATGAAGACAGGAGTCTTGAATAATGAGGTAGGAGTGAAAATTTTAATACAAATAATAATAATGATAATACGTATTAATAACATTACTGTTCATACAAGTAAAAATGAGGAATATTATGACAATCCAAATAACTCCCCAAATTTCTAATATGAATATGAATTGTTGCATGCATTGAAAAAAATACGGAAGGTTCAAAACCTTGTATATGATGACACTAACCTTCTTATCTATCTTTTCAGATATAATCACGTTTTTAAGCTGAGCATCCTTCCTCTTTTTGAGTGCCTCTGCCCTTTTTTTCTGGGCATCTTCATGTTTTTTCAGCATCCAAGATGGTAAACCTTTCTTTTCCTGTATATGTGTCCACTGGCCCCAGCCAGGAAGTAACAGAGGCTTTTCTGGCTCAGGATTTTCTTCCTCGAGGATCTCCTGCTTGTCCTTTTCAAAATCCCCTTCTACATCATCCCCTGCAAACGCTTGCCGAATGAGCTCCTCTTGAGAAGGAAGTTCATAAGGCACTTTAGAAACAGAAGACAGAATTCCATCCACCATCTGCCCTACACTATCGGTATCACTATCCTCTCCAATTTCCTTTTCGGCATCCTAATATATTAAAAGGATCAAATATAAGGCTAAACCAATGAGATGCTTTATACTTGTAACAAAATAGAAAGAGCTTATACTTTTTTATTTTGCCTAACTGGCCCTGTAAGGTTTGGAGACTTCTTGATAGTTGTGTTTTCATTTTTGTTCTTTGCCTGCTTATCACAGATACGTAAGTACAACAGAACAACCACTTCATAAATGGAAAATATATTTCTTTAACAAAAGAAACCAATTAAAAAAAGAAGAAAAAAATTAAATATATATATATATATATATATATATATATATATATATATATATATATATATATATATATATTAAAAGCACTCGAACCTTTTTCCACTGATCTGACACAAATATGGAAACTTCACATGTAGTTTTTGGCCCAGGATTTTCAATAATATCATCAATGGTCTGTGAACAAAAAATGCATTAAATGTATCATCCATTAAGAAAAACATCAAAATAAGAAAAAATACAAAAAAAAATTCCATCACCTTCAACAAAGATTCCTTGTGAGTATCAGTGTCTTCTTGAATTACAACAGAATCCTTGTTATGCAAAAGGTGACTTCCCATATTCTCCATGTTGTCACTTTTGCCGATTCCCAAGTCATCCTCACTATCACTGCCACCATAGCTATTATATGATTTTACCTTAACACTGGTATCAGATATTTGAGCTTTGGCTGGTCCAAATACTTTTCGACCACTGGTAGAAGCAGCTTTTGGATCTTCTAAGCTACCAGAATTTTCCAGTTTCTTCAAGGAATCTTCATATTCTTGGAAAGCAAGGTTAGCTTCTTCAACAGCTTCCTCTCTTCTTTTCTCCAATCCGCGCCTCTACATCAGACCAGATCAAAGGAAGACCACAAATCAATAAGAAAAACTACGATTTTCAATCTCTATATTGAATACTATAGACAATATATAAAAATAAAATTAACATAAAGCAAAGATAACACAATTCATGCAACAAGATAATTCACGTTAAAATAATTGAGTATTTATTCACAGTATTAAGAACAAGAATAACATTTACACAGAAATTTCTTTAAAAGAGAAGGAAAGGGAAGAGGGCAGGAATGGGTGTTACCATAAAAGGCAAAGAAAGCAATCCTGATTTGGGAACTTCATTCTCTTCCTCCAACACTTTCATGGTTTTATCTCTAGCTTTTCCCAAAATCTTGTAAGCCCTCTCCTGATCAGAACCAGCAGAGTTTTCAAAGTCATCCTCATCACTGGTATCTTCACTGCTACTGCTGCTATCCTTCATAGAGTGCATTTTTCTAGTCAATTCAGCATGTCTTTGATGTTGTTCAGCTATAGCCGCGCGTGTTCCTTCATCTTGGCTATTTAAGCCACGTTGTATAATACGCTTAGCCCACCGATTCTGGTTTTTGTGTTTTAGAGTCATACGTTCCTGTACCAAGTTGAAATTTTAAGTTAGAAAGGGATTGATAGAAACAATTTTCCTGTTTTAATTATGAAGATACATTATATCTTGGTAGACTACATTTGTTAAGAAATATATCTTGAGCTATTATTTCTTCAGAAATGATGATATACCTCGGCCCTTTCACGCTCTCGTTTCATGGCATGTTCTTTAGCAGCTTCGGGGTCCATTTGTATCTGAGAAGCTTCTGCTTTAAACCTATCTTTCTTCAACAAACGATGAAATGTTCTGGACTTGATCTTTTTAATATGCTTTGCCTTCATTTCATGACGAAAAAGAAGGCTCCGCATTTTAGCAATCCGATTTTGTCTATCCTTCTCATCTTCAATAGACACCTATCAGACATAATAAACCACATAAAACAATTGATAAGGCGCAGCACATCAGTAATTTCTTTAATTATACATTAAAAACATGGGTTAAGAAGACTATTCAATAAACAGACTTCCAAAGCTGTAATCGAATGTTCATTTTATTCTTTTACTCCAACAGCACACATGGAAACATTGTATGGGACTTAGAAGTTAAAATTAAAATTGGGATAACATCACTCAAGCTGAGACTTAGGATTTTGTCTACCTCCATGTAGCTGCCAGAATCATAAGTGTTATTTCAGCTTATGTAGTGTGCTTGGAAGGAACCCATTATTATTTTTTGGTAGAAGTGATACATGTTTGGAATCTTACAAAATGAGTTGTTAATCGATTCATCCAAGTTATTAGATTTTTCAACATGGTACAGTAAGAAAGTGAAGTAATAGGAATATTGAATGTGGTGAGATTGATTAAAAAATGAGAATTCATTGTTGACTTTTATGAACAAGCCTGATCCAAGTCTACAGTGTACGGAGAGTCATAATAGTTGTGGGACTGAACAAGAAGTTGCTGCTTTTTCCAAAATCTATCGTGCACCTCCAAAGTATATATAAATCCAACCTTATTTAAGCACATCACTGAAACAAATACCCTTGTCACCTCCACCCACACAAATAAATCAGTACAGTCACGAAAAAAATGCCACTGAAGTTCCCCCTCGATCATGCCAGCTAGTTTGAGCTGACCTTTTAATCTTAGTAGGCATAAGGAAAATATTTTGGGATGAAAAAAATCTAATTTGAAGAATAAAAAATGTATATACAAGCACTTTAGTCTAATAAACAAATTTGAGTTTGACTGTTTGAAAATAAAATGCTTTGATGTATGCGAACCACAACTGAGTCACCTTCACCAATGTCTAGTCAAGACATTTCCACGTTAATATCATACTCAGAAAAGGATTATACAACAGAAAATGAAAATAAAAAGGGAATCAGAAAAGGAAAAGTTCAATCAGATTCCGAATTCCATGATGAGCTCCTATCAGTAATGTCAAATTCAATTATTAACTATGTTAATAGAATTCATACCTTGTTCATTTCAAGAAGCTTAGAACCATCATTTTTATGGGCATCCGTTACTTCATTGTCATAAACTAGTGCAGCTATTTTCTTCTCAAATTCAGTTCTGGGTTCAAATTCAGAAGCTATTGCTCCTACAGTTGAAAATCCTAGATTCACATCTTCATCAAAGAAAATAGTTGGAGCCTCTCTATTTCTCTGAATAATATGCTGCCACTTGCTGACATCTTTCTTTGATACTTCATAGGCTGCTGTCCTCTCTACCTTTGCTTGAACTGCCTTTGAAAGTGGCGCATGAACAATTCTACCATGCTTCATAATTTGAAGCTGTCTCTTCCGAAGTTTTCCATAAGTCGGCTTTTCACTAAGAGGATTCAGTAGGTCCTCTATGCTAATACGTGCATTACCTTCCCCAACATCACGACTAGGATTATATTCAGGTCCTGGATATAGCTCTGGGATAACAAAGTCATTCATCGTCTTCTTTTTCTTCTTATTCTCTGCATTTTGATTATTAAGGTGTAAAACATATCGTTACAACATTCTCTCTATGTAACATTAATGAAAAAAAACTGGTCCAGTATTCCTCCTACATACTGCCAAAAATTAGAGTATATGTAGCACAGACACTACATGGACACGACAACACTTATAATCTCCAAAATGCTGGACACAGAAATACAGATATACATACATACATACATAATCTCACCTTCAAAAGCCTCACTAGGCATACCAGTAATTGCTTGTAGCATCCTTGCATGCCTCCCATCATCTTCTTCTCCAGAATCATCACTTTGAACATTTTCATCCTTCTTTGTCCCAATGTAATCACTGTCCCCACTTTCATCATCAGACTGCACATTCTCATCCTAAAAATACCAGTGAAGACATGAATGAAAATTATATGGTACAAACAGGATAAGTTAAATTTAAATTTAAAAATTAATTAACCAATCCAACCCAAATGTAATATTCCAAATGTATTTGAATATAAATCAGAGATATGAGATTTCGTAAGGCATTATAAAGATCATCACAGGTTACACAAGAAATTTTGTGTTTTTTTCATCTTTACAATACTAGTAAGTTGAATATCTGCCAGACTGTATACAGACTCGTTTGGTGTAATACAAGGTGTTGCAAGTCTCGAATGCTTTCTCCATTAGACCTTGGATGTCACATGTATTTGGTTTGTTGGATGTATTAAAAAGTTTCTAACATCTGCGTTGGCCAATACTAAACAAGGATTGCAGACATTGCGAGGAAGAATGCAAACACAAAACTAGGAAGGGACGATAAGCCACAAAGGGGAGCATAACCCTTCTAGTTACCACATTGAGAGGACTGTTTCACATTCCATCGCATGCACGCCATTGGAGGGAAGAAAAAAGCTAAAAATTGAAAAAAGAAGGAATGGGTTCCAACACTTTCCATCCTCCTCCAATTTTTATTTTTCAATAAGTCAAACAATGGGTCTTAAACACATTCCATTCCATTCCCCTCTCTTTCATCTCCTTTCATCAATTCAAAGGTGTCCTTAATTAAATCAAGCTTTAATAATAATAAAAAAAACAACAGATAATAGAAAACAGTTTTCAATATCAACAACTGAAAACGAAACTAAACCAAACATGCCCTACTATGACAAACATTTAAGCAAGTTAACCACACGAACAATATGAAAAGTTTATATGACATTATTGTTGAAAAAGATCAAGAAAAGAGAAACCTCAATTTCTTCAGAGAGGTCATCATTAACCGAAACAGGGTCGTAACGCTTATTTTTCCTAGACTCTTCCTCTGCCCTCTCTTCCTCGTATTCGTAAAGGTCGTTGTCGTCATCAGAATTGGCACTCTCTAAGGGAGTTGTAGGGTTTAAACGGTCAATCTGCTTTTGCAAAGAAGAAGGCAAACGAGGGCCTCTCTTCTGCCGTTGTAAGTTTTGCTTCTTCTTCGACTTCTGATTTTTCCGGTTACCTCCCCCCATCTCTTTAAGCTTCATGGTTGCTATTACAAGAAGACTTATTACAAATTTAAATCAAGCGTATAAAGTACTAAAGGATTATCGAGATAAAGTTTGAGAATTTCAAAAAAACTTAATTTACTATAACTTCAGACATAATTGTCCATATCTCAATTTAAAACATCATTCCCAGAAATTTCTAAAACATCATTATAAATTTTTTTAATTTTACTTCTCTTTTTTCTATCAATTCATTAATATCTCATAAACATTCATTTTCACGTTTCATACAAGCATAGTAATCAGATTTGGTTCCAAACAGAAAATTTAAGCACATGCTATGCGTTAGAAACTCTTTAGAGAATGAAGGGAAACATGGCTTTCATGGTACTACAATTCTTGAAGTAGAATTCAAGCAAGATCAAGTAAGGAGTCAAGTCATCAAAGATTAACATCCAAGACACATCTGAACAGTTCTCTCACACCAAAATCAGATTCAAAGCCAGATTTAATAATCAGATTTTGCAAAAACCGTTTTACTACAAGTTCATAGGATTTTGATTCACTCTTTCCCGTGGTTCAATCCTAGTGTCTTATGATACTTCAGGAGCTGATTTCTTGTTCAGAATCATTTCATTCTAATCATTATCATGAAAGACACTTAAGCTCAAGTCTTCTCCCCCGTTTTACTCAAAAAATCACTATTAATAAAAACAGATTTTAACACAATTAATAAGTAACTATTCCATCAACTCTGCAATTTATAAAACCCAAAACAACTTCCACAAATATCAACATAACCACATGTTCAAGACCATCAACATTTCCAGTACAACTAAATAAGCCAACCTTTGAACCCCTTAATAACCCAACAGAGCATACACAATTGAAACTTATCACCCCATCCATAAAAATACCCAAAATTTTATTCACAGCTCTATAATTCTGGATTAATTCCAGTTTAACACGCCCATCCCTAGAACTCCTTTAATTCATCCAATCATATTCGTTAAACCCCTGCACTATTTAACCTTATATGCATATCAATCAGAAACTTAATTATACAACACGGATTACCAACTTCTTAATTTAATAACCACAAAATCAAAACCCAATACATATAACCCTTGTGTAATTTTTTCATTTAACAGAACAAAAACCCAATTGTTATATCCATAAGACACAAAGCACAAAGAAATTTCGAAGCAATAACAACAGATCGTATCATATCCCAACAATAAATTCAAGCCAAGATAGCTCTTCATACCCCCATTATCCTTCAATAAACTTTCATTTAACTACTTCTTATTACCATCATTTGTCACATATACTGGTAGACATTGTTCACAGATATAATTAACCCCATCAATTCCTTACTTATGTTAATTCTAACGCATACACCTTTATTTGTAAAATAATTCTTAGCATACAAACTTCAGATAATTAACTCTTTCACTTCTTTCCAAGAGTAATAAGACAGTGAATTTTACTTCCAGCGTTCATAATCTGACCTTCAAACTAAAAGAACCAAAAAAAATAAACATCCCTTTCGTTTCAACCAATATTCCCCTTTATTTCCATCAATCATACTCTTAGTATTTAGGACCAAGCAAGCATAACATTTGACAAACTTCATCAATCTTCATGCATTAGCAGCTTTTAAATTGTTCCTTTCAAACCCAATCATCGTACTAACAAGCTTTTCTACTTTAGCCTCATTTTAACCCACCTAAAGTCTATATTATACTTGACTGAAGCAGAACAGGTAAAACCCAAACAACCAAACACCATATACTCGTTTATTCTTTTAATATATCATCTCCCAACTTCATACATTATTATCCACGCACCTAGTCCATACAAAAAAACACGCGACAACATTCATACAATTTTCCAGAACTCATTTCATCATAATACACTCAATTATCCAAATACCTTAACTCAATGACAGTTCTCGGAGCATACAATATAAAAACCCCTTTTTAACAACACATGACCCCACTAATTCAAGTCATAAAATTTCCAGAACATACAATCCAAAGATAACGAAATACAAACCCAAACAAGCACTCCACTTTCTCAAACAATTTCAATGAACCCAAACATGAACATAATAGCTCCCCATACCTGGTTCGAAACTTCTCTTAGTAAAACCCTGAATCGAAAAAACACTTGAATCGAATCCCTTCGCACCTCCCGTGTTCACGATTCTGCCTCTAATTTCACACTCGCAGAAATCACCCAAAAAACCCGAGAACAAAGGACGAGACTGTGCCTAGGGTTAATACTAAGATAGTTATGAATTTAAAATATTATAATTTTAAACATCATAATTAAAATATGTTTATAGGCATTTATAAAAAATTTAATTAATTGTTTATTTTAAAAATAAATAAATTTTAAAATAATATGTATGAGTGCATATCATATATTAAATTGATCAACAATATAATTTAAATTTTATATATAATTGATATTTTGGAGATTGATATAAAATTTAAAATTTAAAATTTAAAAAAATATTAATTTTATTAAAATACAAAAATAATAATGTATTAGATATTAAACTATAAATTTAAAATATATTGTTATTTTTACATTATATCGATTTAAAAACAAATCAAAAAGATAAAATTATAAAATAACTTTTAAGAGAAATAATTTGTTATATGACAATGTAACCCATTATTAATAATATATATATATATATATATATATATATATATATATATAATTTTTTAAAATAATATTATTATAAGAAATAAAAATAATATATATGTTTTTAAATTTAATTTTATTAACGACCAAATAATTATAAATCATAAAAAGATAAAATTAAAAAGGAAACAAATAGTATAAAAAAATTATATTATAAATATAAATTATTCTTTAATAATTATTAAATGATCAAACAATTGAAAGTTATAAAAGGATAAAATTAACAATAAAAAATAGTACAACCAAAAAATAAAATAAATAGATAAAAAGGTGAATAAATGTTATGTTCATGTGACAAAAAAGTAAATATAAATAAAAAATAAGTTAAAATATAAAATAAACAGATAAAAAAGTAAAATAATTTACACACAAATAACAACAAAATAAACATAAATAATAAAAAAATCAAAAATGATAAATGATTAAAAAATTAACTTTTTGATACATTTGTCAATAAAATAAAATAAATAATAAAAGAAATTTACTAGTATTTTATTTTTCATATTATAATAGATAATAGATTATAAATATATAAGGGTGAAATAGGAAAATTTAAATTTGAGGGGTGCACTTTTCTTCTGCATTTTTTAATTTTTTTAAATTTTAAATTATCATTTAATTTAAAAAAATCATATATCTAATCTTTTGTGCTTTAACATATTTTAAAATCCGTTAAAGGATTTTTCAAAAACTTCAACATATTTTAATATACGTTTTATGAACTTATTTTTTTAAATTGAGGTGCATAATACAATATTTGGAGATACATAACTATAACTGTCTTTCCTTTTTTTCACCCTACCCTTTTATATTTTCATATTGCATATATATACAAACATTCGCTTACATTATAAATATTAATATGGATTCACGTTTTTATTACAAATATATTTATGTAATTTTATTTTTTATAGATAATTAATTTAAAATAAAAAATATTATTTCAATTATTTGTTTTATTAGTGTAAAAGAATTTAATTAAAATATGTTAGAATATATTATTAAAATATAATGGTAAGTAATCTCAGGTAGATCTTGAACATATATTTATAGATGATGACAAGAATATAACGGTAACTCGATCTTTTTTATGATCACTAATCGAATATTTATTGTTAAAGGGGAAATCTACTTTAAAAAAAAATCTTTAATACTCAAGTCAGAAATAAAATCTTTACAAATACTGTGAATATGAGTAATATGAAGTTAGTATTTCTTAATAAATAATAAATAAGATTAACATGAGCCTTGAACTTATATTTACATCAAAATAATACTTAGTTGAAGATTACAACAGTTATAAATAAAAACAAAATAATAAATAATAATTAGTACATATTGAAATTTAATTATATTATATGTTACTCAATTTGTTATTTTCAATATGTATATTGAGTTAAATAGGAAAAAAGTATGGATTTTAAAATTTTAAAATTGAAAAGATGAATGAGTAGATAAATTGAGTATCCAATGAAAAACTAATGTAAATAAATTGAGTTTGAATTAGCCTTTCCCATTTGATGAGACTTATGAGAGAAGGAACATAAAGCACATTGAAATGTTGAACTGTGATCGGTTGACCTAAAAAGCACAGCACATCAAATTGAAGGTAGAAGTGAGGAAGGTTCCCTAAAATTTGGACTGAGATGCTATTGACTACTAATTCTGCACAAGTTATTCGTTCCTTGCTTTTGCTTTCAACACTGAACAAGTTTCCAGCTAGCTTCAACTCATCCATATGACGACATCATAACTACGTCCTAATTTTCCTATTCATGCAGACATCACAATATTCTAATTTATTTTCCATTCACTTCCAGGATTCTGATTCCATCCAAACTTTTATATTTTTCTTTAAGTTTTTTCTATTGAAGTACCTTTTCTTCTAAATATATTACCCATTATACTTTCCTTTGATTGTCCTTGTCGGCTTATACTTTGAAGAATTCAAAACAACATATCATTGTTCTTAATATCCGCCAATTTTCAAATGTGCAAGTATGCACTTTAATAATATTATTAGTTTATTAATATTATACCAATTAACTCTCACTGTGAAAATCTCTAAGTCTTTTTTATCTCTTTCTTATTTTAATGAGTATGAGACTCATTTAAAAGAAATTAACATTGGCTCTTATTTTTGAAAAAAATAAAATAAAATTATCCTTGACTCAAGGAACACCACACGCATATTTTTACTATTTGAAAAACAATAATCCTACAATTACATGCTTTCCACCTATCTGAAAATGGATCATAACTCGCATGTCAACCCGGTCAATTACAGGTTTAAGTCAGATTGAATTTGAAAAAATTATATTTTTTTTATACGGGTCCGATTTCAACCTGATTCATTTAAATCCGGCTCATGCGGATTGAACACGTAGTGGACCGAATTGGCCCACCAACCCACCTACCTAATTTTATTTTATTAAAATTTAATTTTAATTTTATAAAAATATATTTATTATTTTGTTTTTGCTTGAAAAAATTATTTAAGTTCTTTATTTTAAAAATTAATTAAACACCCATATTGATAGTGAAGTTTCGGAGTGAAATTTATTTAGATTTAAATTGTAGAAAGTTTGTAATTTTTTTATTTAAAAAAATGTAATTAAGTGAGTCAGTGAGTCAACCCGTTTATCCACCAACCCGTGGTGAGTCGGGCCGGGTTCGAATTTTTTTGGCTCGCTAATAAATGAGCCGGGTTGGATTGGCTCACTAAGTGACCAACCCGTGGTGGGTCGAGCCGGGTGACTCGTTTTGACAGCTCTAATTCCACCATTAAGAGGATTGTTGCTTTTAAATGTTTTGTAAACACCTAAAAAACACTTTAAGAGAGATAGAATTTTTAAATCAATAGTACAGAATTAGCCTTTAACGTCACCCGGTAGACGTCGGACCACAAAATAACCAACGTAAATTATTGACCGATGACATTTTCGTAAATAAGTTGGACACATAGACGTCTGTTAGGAGGGGCACTGACGTCTATAATATTATAGACGTCGGTGCCCCCTCCTAACGAACGTGTATTATGTTTGACAGGTAGATCAAAAGTTCTTTTTTCCGCCATATAGACGTCAGATCCCGCCATCCGACGTCTCAATGGCCTGACAGGGTAGGTGAAAAGTTGCTTTGGACGTCATATTAGTGAGGGCCCCGACGTCTAGGCGAGAATAGACGTCGGTTCCCTAGGTGTCCGACGTCTTGTTTGCTGTTAAATCATAAATCAAACCCGCGGTTACACGCACTTCATCGTCTTCCTTCTCGCCTTTTCTCTCCGCGACATTGCATTTCCAGGTGCGTTTTTGTCTCTTTTAAACCGTTTAAACATACTTTTACTCCGATTAAATTAGTCTTTGATTGATTATCTTCCATTTGAACCGATTAAAATGAGTTTTTGTTGTGTTTTGGTGCTGTTTTTCTCGTGTCTTTGGGTAGCGTAATAGCACATTCTCCCTTTGCTAGTTTTCTCTTAAGAAAAACTTGCGTCTTTTGGATATCTTATAGCGTTTCAACCCAAAACCAAACCTGGGTCCTTGCCTAGTTCTCAAGTCCCCGTATTCGTTTTCATTGCCAGTTGGAATGGAACTAGGCAAGGACCCAGATTCGATTTTCGGTTGAAATGCCATAAGAGGTCCAAAAGACGCAACATTTTCGATGACGAAACTAGCAAAGGAAGAAGGTGCTACTATGCTACCCAAAGACACGAGCTGCATTAGACGTTAATGCTATGTCCAACGTCTATAGAGCCCTTAGACGTCGGTTAATGCATGTCCGACGTCTATAAAGACGTCAGACCTGTGGAATCCGACGTTTGATTAACGTCACCCACAAAGACGTCGGGTCTGGATATGACGTTAAAAAGCCAAAATAACAGACGTTAAATGCCCTTTATGCACTAGTGAATATGACATTCAGTTATTTTATTAATAAAAAATTAATAAACAAAATTTATAATAATAAAATTTCATTTTATAAACATTTCTTTTTTTCTATAATTTTTTCTAAATTTTTTCTTGATTCCATTAGTCATCTATTTAATAATCACAAATCATATTAATGATAATTGCATATAGCTTTATGTATATAAAAATATAATAAGTCATTTTTTTTACCTACTTTTAAGATATGTTAGCATTTTTAGTTATTTGTAACTTATGATTCAATGAGTTGACTTAAAATAGTTTAAAGTGAATTTTGTAAGTTAATGAGTATAAAAATGTGAAAGGTCTCTATATGTTTTTTTAGATAGATCTGTCTCTAAGAGTTAGAGTTTTAGGAACACCTTTTTCTGATAAGGGTTTCTACTTTATGTAAGGAAAAATAGTGTTATTATCCACATAATTGTGTTTTATTGGTATGATTTGAGGTTTGAACATTGTAATATATGTTTGATTGATCGGTTGTCGATTTTTTATTGCGAAATTTTGTACTCCGTGAATGAAATATAATGGTTGTCTATGTTAGTTTAATGATGGTGATGAACATGCAAATTTGTAGTTGAATTGTTAAGATGTATTATTTAATGAATTTAGTTATTATAATTTTTTTTAACTACAAATATATTTTGTTTGTGTTGGAAGTTTCACATGAATTAAAAATAAAGCTGATTCAATATATATATATATATATATATATATATATATATATATATATTATATAAATTTATATATGTATTTAAATTTTTTTATATATATCGTTAAAAAAATATTATTATCTCTTTTAGATAAGTGTGTTAATTATACAATGCAGATTCAGTTTGAGAAAGTATAGTTGCTAAGATTGAGTTTAAAACATTGCTATTATATAAAAGGAAACATATCCCAAATTTTATAATATATATATATATATATATATATATATATATATATATATATATATATATATATATATTGTTATCATAACAGAAAATATGTCATGTTTATAAATAAGTATTATATCACATTATATATATATATATAACAAGTTTTAATATTAAAATTTAAAATCAAATTTATAAAATTAGAATTAGAACTGATTCTCCCATTCAAATATCTCTTTGAAACATTTCCTAGATCTATGTATACATTCACAAATAACAAATAAAATATTTTTTCATTTTATGGATCCTTTATTTTTCGAAATCTATGCCATTAATATTTAATAGACTATGATACTAATTTTTTTATAGTTAAGACTTTCTTTAAATTTATTTTTAATTAAAATACAGTTTTTAATTTAAAATATTACTTTTAATAAAATTTGTGAACAGATATAAACTTGATTGGGTTTCCCCCAAAAAATAAATAAAGATAGATGAAAATATATATTTAGATATAATATTTTTACAAATCAACAGAATCCATTCATAAAAAGATTATGAGTTAATATATTGAATTTTTGTTATGAAAGATAGATG
Source organism: Vigna umbellata (assembly GCF_029865625.1). NCBI lineage: Eukaryota > Viridiplantae > Streptophyta > Magnoliopsida > Fabales > Fabaceae > Vigna > Vigna umbellata. The sequence goes on along the minus strand of NC_142165.1, from coordinate 74,804,780 downwards.
CTCCAATTTTGTGCCCTATATAATAATGACTCCTCTCTTCACTTCGCCAAAGAAATTAGAGAGAGCTTAAAGAATTTTGTTCCTTGTTGCGATAATATAGACTGTGGGAGATTTACGTTCACATTGAAGAATTTTTCAACACCATCAATGGCTCCATCTTTCACCACTGTTAAACTTTTCTCTTCTTTTGCTATGGCAGAAATTTCAAACTGCTTCACCATCAGGTACTCTATTTGTGTTTCATATCATCTTGATTTGTTCTTTTACCAGGTTTCGGAAAACTTACAATTTTTGTGGGAACAACATATAATATTTTGATTTTTGGTGGTACGAAACAGACGTGGTTACGCGGCTGTATCAAAAGTTGCAGATTCCATGAGTAACAGCAACATGCGACCAAAGTCAGAGGAAGAGAAAGTGTCCAATGAGATCAATTGGTGGATTCCAGATCCTCTCACTGGCTTCTACAAACCCCTTAACTTCAATGATATTGACGCTGCTGAATTGCGTGCTAAGCTTTTGCCAAAAAAGTCCAACAAACCATCTTCGTAATCTCTAAATTTTTTAGGTTTTCTTTTTCTTCTATGTAGATTTTCAGTTCGATCAAGTGTTTTTTTAGTTTTAGTTTTAGAAATAATCCTCATAATCACCACTATTAGCAGTTTATTAGACTTGAAATATTTTGTAATCTTATCTCGTTTTATATTTTTCAAATTGCTTTCTTTTTCAATCAAGGATAAAAGATTTTAGTTACATTTTCTCCTTAATTAAGGATAGATTGCTATTCTTTTTTATTAGATTTTATTTCTTTTATGTGATGTGAAAAAGATAACTTACTTCAAGAGTAAATTACGTTACCGTTTTATCTGATTAATTTGTTACTATAAACATAATTATATGGCTATAAATAAGGAAACTTTTATTTAGTTAAATCCTTTCTCATTTCTGAAAAATGACAGTTGAACTTTTTTTTCCTTATATGAACGTTATCTAAAACAACTTTCTTACTTAAATATTTACATTACTTTGTTGCGTGATGTTTTAGACTTTAATGTGTTTTTAATTTATGTGTAAAATAACAGGTTTTGATTTTACTCTTTATATTTTTTATATAAAATTTTAAATAATTATTTTTAGTCTATATTAAATAGTTGGGTTTCTGTTTTCTTTATCGAAAAAATATATTTAATTTCTAATATTCATGTCAATACAATATAGATAGATAACATTTCTTTTTGTAAATTTTAATAAATTTATATAATCATACGTTATCACAATACTAATATTTATTATTTAAATAATGTTACATAATACGCAATATCATAAATAAGAATCTTCGAATTCAAAAGCATTACAAAATATGAAATAATTTAAAATTAAAACTCACCATGTCCTGTGGTGTAAAAAAATAGAAGTGATGATGCGTGGTTTGAATTTAAGAGAAAAACTAAATATCACTTATTGTCTTCAATTACAATTTTTGTATATAAAAAAATTACAGAAATGTTTATTCTTTCCCAATGCTGAGGTACAAAAATGATATTTTAAGACGTATTTAAATGCATAAACAAAATAATATAATTGTGTTAAAAAGGCAATGAAATACTAACACATACTATAAATGTAAGGTATTAAATTAAACATTGAACAGACCATTATTTAATTACTCAGTTTTCAATTTAACATGTATTGTACATGTATAACCAAAAATTGTAGTGCCAACATTTGTACTGTGTTGATGAAAGCTTCTTTGGAACGTAATTTATTTTTACATAAATTTACAATATTTTAATATGAAATATGATATTTAGAAAATACAATTAAAAAAATGTGAATTAATTTGATTACTTATAATTATAAAACTTTAAATTTCATTTAAAAGGTAAAATTGAAAATTTTTCTTATTCTGTTTTTTTACTTAACTTGAATTGAAATATTACACAACTCATTTAAGTTTGAACATATAATTGATTTAACTAAAATTAGGTTATCATTTAAAATAAGTTGATTTTTTATATTATTATTATTATCAACTTTGAGTATCTTAAACTTAAAAAATTATTAATTATTTGTTATCACATAAAAATTTATTAAAAAAAAAATAAACATAAAAATTTAACTATATCAAATTTATGATAACAATTATATTTAATAAAAATATAAGTAAATTATAACTATTATGAAAAAATAAAAAATAAAGATTACATATTCTTTTACACGTGTTTGCCTTTTCTTATTGATGTTTGTATAATTTTATTTTTCTTATCTTCAAGTCATGTACTTATTTATTATTATCAATGTTTTTTTGTCAATAAAGTCATTTTTATTTATTAATTAATATAAGTTTTAGTTATATTTATTAATATACATAATGCTTTTCGTATAATGTCAACATAATTTTTTTAGTTGATTTTAATTGAAATTATTTTAAATTAATGTTAATTGAAATTAGTTTTCAATCCTATACTGCTGTCAATAGGTACTTATTGAACAATATTGATTGAAACTATTTCTTTTGGATTTTATCAACCAAATTTTCTCATCAATGTCAGCTATTTTTCTTTACTAATGCTACATTAACGCAATTTATTTTTTAGTTGATATTTTGAAATAGAAAAATATTCTTTGACACCTAATTTTTTATATTTATTTAATATTAATTAATTAATTTATTTTTTCTCGAAAAAATATAAAATTATACACTTTTATAATTATTTTATCATGTATCTGTCAAATGTAAAAATGTGTCCTATATAATTGCTCTTTTAAATAATTTATCATTTATCCTTTTATACATGAGAGAAATTTATCAGTTGACTATTGTTAAAGTAAGAAAAATAACTCAGGAAAGGATTTGATTTTCTGCAACTTATTATTTATAGGGTTAAATATGTTTTTAGTCCCTAAACTATTGACCATTTCTGGTTTTCGTCCCTCTTCCAAAGTAAGGTACACTTTAGTCCTCATTCTTTAGAAAAACGTTCGTTTTAGTCCTCAAAATTTTGTTTTTAGTCCTCGTTTTAGTCCTCAAAACGTTCGTTTTTTCGACTAAAACGAACGTTTTTTAAAGATTGAGGACTAAAGTGTACCTTACTTTGGAAGAGGGACGAAAACCAGAAATGGCCAATAGTTTAGGGACTAAAAACATATTTAACCCTTATTTATATATAAAACGATATATCAATATATAAAAGGGGATTTTCCTTTTTATTGTTTACTTCTTTTTTTTCATTTTCGTTTTATTTAATTTATAGACAAAGAAGATTTTTCCTTTTGATGTCTATTTTTTTCACTTTTACTTTTAAGTTATCATTTTATTTAAATTTAATTATTTTTCTAAATTAAAAAATAAAAAACATGTACTAAATAAATAAAAATCATCTATAAATAAAAACTATTTATATTTATTTTTATAATAATAATTTTATTACTTTTTGTTTTTTAAAAAAAGTGAACATGTAGGTAGGTAATTATTTGTGTAGTGTTACAGATAAGATTGTTATTTATATATTTTATAGAGCTTAAAAAAATAAAGTTAAAAATATTAGCACCGATTCCTCTTTGTCATATCTTTGGAAAGCCTTTCTCTAACAACCAGCTTAATTATAAATGTGTATTCGATGTGGGCCCTTTCCCTAAAATTGATTATGCGAATATGAATTATTATTTTCATATTTGACGCGTCCAAATTTCTGAACTGCCCTACCCTCTCTGCCTTATATAAAGACCCATCACCCCTTCTTCTTCTCAACTCAAAGAACAAAGTCAGAGAGGGAGTCATAGCTGATAACAGAGTCCATTCTATTTCAATCACCAATGGCTCCTTCTTTCACCAGCGCCAAAATCTTCTCTTCGTTCTTCCCCCATGTTCTCACTAGGTATAACCTGATTTTTCTCACTCTTTAAGTTGATTTTTGCTTTTTATTATTGAATTGTTGGGTAGTAAATTGATGTATGGTTTTGAAACAGACGTGGGTACGCGGTGGCATCGCAGAACGCAACAAAAGGAGGGGTGGCTTCCATGACCTCCAAAATTGCAACAACGTCAGGAGAAGACAAAGGAGTGTCTCCCTACAAGGTTTCCTGGGTTCCAGATCCTGTCTCTGGCTATTACAAACCCGAGAACATTAACGAGGTTGATGTCGCTGAATTGCGCGCTGCGCTTTTGGCCAAAAAATTCAACAACTCATCTCAATCAATTAATTAAAAAATTGAGATTAATGATTTAACCTGTCCAGTTTAATCAGGCTTACCGGCACCTTGCTTGGTTAATTAATCTCAGACTGGAATATTAATGATGCTGATATGCTCTGTTCTCTCTTCATGAAGAGAACACCTTGTTTATCTTCCCTTGCATCTGATGAGTTTTCTTCACTTTTAGAAGTCAATAAATGGCGATTAGTAATGCATTCTGATCTATTGGTTATATAAAGTTTTACAATTTAATTTCTTTTTCGGTGTGAGGAATTTCCACCTTGCAATCTTGCACAGCAGAATCCGACTAACTAAGGATATATTTATTTACTCCATTACATTACCTTTTTCCATGCTACCTTATTCAACGTTTCAGTAAAAGTATTACCTTCGTGTTCAATTAAAGTTATAACAAATCAAACATGGTGTTCCTGATCGATGAAATTGATCAATAGTTTTTCTGTAAAGTGGTAAACCTTCTTCGTTTCTCCCCTTCACTATAAAACAAAATAATTGAGCAATTTTTGTAAAGAATTGTTTTGATGAGAGTTATCAAGCAATAATAGTCAGTCCCAAAATCACTCACTTGAGCTAAAAAACAGAAATTCGAGAGTTGAGATTCTAAAAAAATGCGGTAAATGTCTAAGTTTTTTATACTTCAGGGAACAGTATTCCGTTTTGTGAAACATATATCACAATACAATGGTATTCCGTTTCCGACATCATGTCGATTTGTTTTGTTTCATTTATTTATAATATAAAACAGGTTTTTTTCTGGTATGATTGAAGCAGCCGAGGTGACAGAAATATGGTATAACATGTGATGGTTTACATTAAGATGTGAAGTGAAGAGGAATTCAAAGGGAAATTGGAAACAATGGTGGTTTTATATGGTAGAGGAAGCGTGTATGGGAGGTAAGTGTGAGATGAAGAGAGAGTTGACGGATTGGGTCGTTTTCAATTTGCTGTAGATTGTGGTTTGGCAATGACAGCATATGCATAGGGCAGTGTGAGTGACAGAAAAATTGCAAAGACAGGGTGATGTAGTTTTCTTTACCTGAAGCAGCAAAGCAAGAAACAAACATATGCATAATAGTTTAATGGCATTCTGTTTTGTTTCTCATGCATGCATTCGTTGCATGTGGATAAAGCTGCTGCACTTGTTTCCCAAACTACTACTACTCTGCTTTTAACTCCAATTGGACAATGAAACAGGCAACAACGTCAACACACATCAAACCAAAAATATTTTATGCAATCTAATTTTTGTTAGGTTTCTATTGTTTAATTAAAATTGTAGAGAATTTTCCATTGGTAGAGTAGAAATCCATCTAACTTGGAGAAATGGAAATGGGTGACGAACAAGTTGACAAGCATCGAATAGAAGTAGGTTTCAATTTTTGAATCAGCTACAAGTTGGGAATCTGTCCCAAATGATTTTTAATTTGAACACCTTATGGACCATGTCAATGAGTTTAGAATGAGATTCACTCCGATTTTAATAGCGTCATCATACATGTCAAACAAATTCTATCAAGAAATAAATCGCAAACAAAATAAGTTATATGGATTAATTTCATATTTTTTAATTCTTAATAATATTAATATCTAACTCTATTTTCATATTTTCAAAAAATGGTAAAATTAAATATGAAGAATATTGAAATCAAACCACTTTTGAAGAATATTGTAAGACAATATAGAATTTTGGTGAAAATTCCACCACAGTAGAAGAATTGGATATGAAAGAAGATAAAAATAAATAAATTATTAGACATAATTAAAATAAAAATCATCTATTCTTTTAACGTTTAAATCATTTTTTGTTGTTTTATGTTTTTTAGATTTTTTTTTTACTCGTAACTTAAGATAACTTTATGTATTCATCTGGTTTTAGTTTTTTGTTCTTTTAACTTTGAAACCATTTCGTTAAAAAAAAAAGAAGGAAAAACTATAAATATGTGTTTTTCAAATCAAATGACTTTCGTTAATAATTTTTGTTTCGGATGTTATAATGTTTCATAGGAAAATAAATAAAGTTGTTTACACAGTAAAATTGTAAATTGATATTTAGGGTTAAATATGTTTTTAGTCCCTAAACTATTGGCCGTTTCTGGTTTTCGTCCCTCTTCCAAAGTAAGGTACAATTTGGTCCTCATTCTTTAGAAAAACGTTCGTTTTAGTCCTCAAAATTTTGTTTTTAGTCCTCGTTTTAGTCCTCAAAACGTTCGTTTTTTCGACTAAAACGAACGTTTTTTAAAGATTGAGGAGTAAATTGTACCTTACTTTGGAAGAGGGACGAAAACCAGAAACGGTCAATAGTTTAGGGACTAAAAACATATTTAACCCTGATATTTAATTTATATCATACTTTTATATTTTTTTTCATTCTTTTATGCTGTAGTGAGTTGTTCTACATTTTTTATAAATTAAATTATTTAAAGCAAGGCAAATAAGAAATTTGATAATTATAATTAAAAATAAATTAAATTGACTATATTAAAAAGATTTTATCCTAACTTGTTTATATATATATATATATATATATATATATATATATATATATATATATATATATATATATATATATATATATATATATATATATATATATATATAACTAAATTGGTTCTTAAGATTCATGTAAAGTCATACCAAGTGGGTTCAAGATGAAAAGGTGACGAAAATAGATAGAGACGAAGAGATGGAAGCAAGAGATGTCGTGTGTAGTGACCAATTAAAGTTTACAAACATTTTCTTTTATTTAAGACCAGTTAAATATCTATAAAAGTGCAACTTATTACACATATTTAACGCTCTTACCTATTTATTTTATTCATTAACTTGGTTCAAAACTCTATTTTATTTATTTAATTTTATTCATCAAGCCGACTCTAAATTTATTTTTCTTTTTGAATTTCTCAGATTTGGTGAGTTCAATTTTTTTTACTCACCCCTATCGGAAATTATACATTGTCATACCAACTAATTAGATCCCATCACACATGAGACCTTTAATCTCGAAAAGACATCATGCATTTTGAAACTCTTCTCATCATGTACAGAAGCAACAACGTTAAAAAAAGTCGAAAAAAAACCCAAAGAAAACGTGATAAAGGACATTATGATGGATTCCAAGAGACAGGTAAAGAAACCATCAAAACGACAACCAAATATTTGAAGTTTAACGGATTTAGACAAATCTAAAAAAACATTTAATTGAATATAATGTGGATTAAAAAACTTCATTAAATCAACTAGATCTTGTAATAACTATTTAACCAAAGAGTATATTGAGCTCAAATGTAAAAAGTAGATACAATTAAAATTGTTAGTCTAAAAAAATTATATTTATTTATTTTTTTTGTGTTAAATATGTTCTGATTTTTTACCTTTGAAAATTATAATTAATTTCGTTTGGATATTTTGACTCAATTTAATCATTTGTAATTAAAAATACATGAATTTAGTTATTTTAATTAAATTTTATTATTTTTTTCTAATTTCATGATAATATTTAAATTGTTTATATCATTTAAAATATTTTTATTTTAATATAAATTTAAAATACCTCTAATAAAATTTGATTAAAACAACAAAATTTACACATTTTTAAAATGGAAACTAAATTGAATCAAAATATATTTAATCTTTTATTTTTTAAATTTGAAAATAAAAATAAGCCAGAGACATAAATAAATTTGAATTCTTTCGTAAACATATTTAATTTTTTAATTAATTATCTGCACTATTAAAAAATATTTATTTTCAATTTATAGATTAAGAAAAAGAAATCTAAAGCTCTACATTTTTTTATTATCTATTTTGCCTTCACTGTTTTACTTTCCAAAGTGTAAAGTTGTTCTTTCGGCCTTTTCTCATATATCTCTATCTACAACTGGAAATAGTCAATAAATAAAGAGAGCTGACAAAAATAATATGTAAAATGTAATCAGAAATGCATATTATTCTATTTTTATCATCTTTCTATAAATTTGTTTCTACTTTATTAAAAAATTAATCACCATAAAAACCAAACAAATTTAATATTAAAAAAATACAAACACATTCAATAAAACAAGATATTTGTAGGAGCAAAGAGATTCACTGGAAAATTTAGAATGATTCTAGAATATCCATTTATCTAGGTTGCTTTCTAAAACTCAGGTCAACTTCTCTTGCACAAACTTTTCTAGCGTGTCCCGCAAAACATCATAGATAATCATTATTTATGCAGAAGGAAAAACAAGATCATCATCATCGATAATAATTAAGAACAGAAGAGCACAACAACAGATCCAATTCTGCCTATCAATTAAATCTGTAGAGAAGAAGAAACGTCACCGTTCTGGTTGAAATTCTCACAATCGAATCCACATCCACACTGAGGGCTCTCCGAAAAGCTGTCGGCGCTAAAACCGGCAGATGCAACGCCGGCAGAGAATTTGAGGTCATCACCGTCGCGAGTGACCTCAGAGATTGGGATCCACAGCACCTCAATTTTCACGCTAACACCTTTCAGCTTCGACAGCTTCCCCTTCGAGATCACGCCCTTGATGGTGGACTTGTACTTTAGGTCATACGATTGTACGCTGAAATAGCATGTTTGCTCCAGATACGCAGTGAAGTGGCCGTTTTTTTCGTTTAGCTCGTACTCTGTCACACCTTTGGGAAGAAGACCCACTGGAAGGCCATATTTCTCAAGAACGTCGTACGCTGATAATTTCTCTGAAACGGAAACATAGGCATAAGCCAGTATGCAAAGAAGTATCATCGAACACCCAGTGTTCATTTTTGTAGGGAGCACGAGTTTAGCGTGTGGAGAATGGGGGATTGAAGTGTCGTGCCAAGACTGGGAGGAACAAATACTAAATGAAATTAATAAACCAATCGCCAACTTAATAATGTAGTTATTTTATATCAAGTTTTTGTCCTACTCGGTATATAATAAGGTTAATACTATATTAACGCCTGCAACTCGCGAAGCACGTGATTTCACCAAATGAAAAAACAAAACCTCGGGTACCACGTGCATTGTGCTAAAACGGAATAGAATATGCTGCACCAAGGGGGCTAATGATGAACTCATCTGCAGCTTAAAGAGATGTTTTGATCTCATATTTATAACTTATTTTTTGTTAATTAAAATGTAATTATTAAAACACCAGTCAGATAAATACAATAAATGCATTAGAAGTTGTGATGTGGAATGCTGTGTTAAAATTAATATGGAGATCTAAAACTAGTTTTGAAAATTCGTTTTCGTAAATTCAATCCATCATAGCGAAATGTTCTGGTGAAACATTGTAAGATTTAACATATGACTTGATTAACTTGTTCTTTCCAGTGTTTGGATGACATTGAGTTTTGGACATTTCTTCTTCAAATTTAAAAGAAACTCATTAATTAGTATTTACAGATATATATTTTGTAAGTTAGCTCTAACTAATAATAGATATTTTCTATGACATTTTTTTAATCCTTTCAATGTTAACAAAACATGGTTTTGATTTAACTATTCCAAAAGACACAAATGCCCTACACTTATCTAATTTATTCTTTCAAAAAGCTTATATGATATATCTCTAGAATTTGTAGTAAACTCTTTCTCTTATGTATATATTAAGTAGTTAATTATAATTATTAATACACATCCGCTATGATAAAAATAAGGCTTCTATTTTTTTAGAAAAACAATGTTTGAACACGTCATTAGTCATGCAAGGTTGTTCTTTCCACCATCATGTTTATCTCCTTTGCTCGTATTATGTTTCAGACTCTCAACGAATATGAATATGTATAAATCTCACTTAGACCATATAAATCTCTCTCTCTATATATATATATAATGTTTGAATTTGATGTAAAATATCATTAATATAGGAGACATGATATTTATTTAGTAAGAAAGTGTGTTAAACTTTTCTCACGTGCGCTTTAAACACGTATCGAAAACAAAGTCCGAATTATTGTTTAAACTTACTTTGACACAAACGTTATTTTAGTCTATATTGACTAAATATTTTTTCGTCCAATTCTAGCTTCTGTATTTTTATTATAAAAACTCTGAATCTTAGATGCCATTCTAGAGTGGTTTGGAACTTAATGACCAAGTTTAACAATAAAACCAATACAAACTTCTAATAATAATTATATATAAGAGTTAGAGAAGTAGAAACAAGTGTTGCTGGGAGATAAAGAAAAGATGATTAAATGTAAAAACGTGGAGTCACTTGTACGGATAACTTTTGTAAAAAAAATTCATTTAGTGGAGAGAATTTGCTTAAATTATTAATGTATAAATAAATTTTGGAGACTAATTGAATAAGCCCTAGCTAATTATTTCTTTCAATTTTAAAAGCCGCCTCCTTTAAAATTATCATAACACGCATATCAACAGTCATAATGTTTCACAAGCAATGTTTTACATCTGATACTCACAACTTGAAAGAATATTTGATATTTTATAATCTATATTCCCAAAAAATTCAGTAAAATAAAATTACGGATAACCCAGTTAGTTTTGATTCAATTTCACTACTATATCTAACTAGTAAGGTGTGAATACAAGTTTCGAGTGCTTGATTTCCTAATGTGCACAGAGTATTCAATCGCAGATTTGAAGCAGACTGGAATGTCTAACCCAAGGTTTGTTTGAAATTAGAAAAGCTACTTCGGTGGTACAAGAGGTTTTGACTAATGGTGTCGTAATTTGTCAAGTTTTTCAAGATAGGGAACATTCTTTTGTTTTTCTTCCTTGTATACATGTTTCTGAGATGAGGAGCCCAAAGGCGAAAGAAGATCAGTAACAAAATGCAACCCAAGAAGAAATGACCATCAATCATACAAATGGCCCATATTCTCAAACAGGTAATAGCTTCCTTTTGCTTCTTTTGAACATCAATTATGTTTGAAGACAACAAACAAAATATGAAAATGAAATTGAAATTAAGAACCTCTCGTCAAGAAAAAAAACATAAATACATAAAAAATACGAACAATATCTCCAACTTTAATAGCCAAACAAACATTATAGATAAAACTTCTTTCTAGAGTGGCTCTAGACAAAGAATTGCAACCAAAAAGAAACTTTCCAATTCAACCAAATCAAATGGAGAAACTATGATCCTTTTTTGAAGAAATAATCAACATGGTCTCTCAAATAAGACCTTTTTTCCTAAATAATCTTAAGGAAGTACATTATATAATTAATTCCTTACGTATTAAATATAAAATAATTTAATTATTATCCAAATATATTTTACTAGGGTGATGAACTAATTTGAAGATTTCTCATTGTAATTTCCAATACTTAAATAATTATTTATATAATTATTTTACTTTAACGACTATTCAGGAGACAGATCAATCCTTTAAGGACTATTCTATAATTTTGAAATGTCAACCATAGAAAAGTATGCACAACCAGTCTTTGACTATTTCAAGTCATGTTTTAATATTTATTCAACAGGGTCTACCTTTGGCACAATTTATAATTTTACCCAATTTAATCTAACAGTCATTGGATTTTATATATCTAATTTAATCTTAACTATGGACATTTATATCAAATCTGTCCTTTTTAATGTTATAAAGAGCTCAGCATTACAATAAGATGGCGGTTGAACAGATAATGAAAATACAGATGATAAATTAAAATCAAAGTGGCACTCTTCAAATATAACCTTGAACACAACACAGAGATACAAAGACAAGATAGCAGAGAAAACGTAGAAACAGCTGCCCACTAGTGTGCATTTGGTGTATGTTTCAAATTTGTCTAGAACGGTGTCAAGTCAAGGTGCTGCCATCTTTACGAAAAGTGTCATGGTTCATTCATTGTGTGTTTAGGGCACAATGCAACTCGGTGAACAGCATACTTCAATATGGCTCAGCCAGCAATTTGGTGTCCAGTATATTCAGTTGTGTTGTGCAGCTAATATTCAATACTATATTACTATATGCAATAGATTAATTAAAGACAATACGCAAACAAATTCTGTTTGCATCACTTCACAACCTCAATTAAATTGTTTTAATTAGACTGGGATTTACTTTTTCAACAGGTCAAGAGCTTCTTTAATTCAATTGGTTAAGGATTTAGATATAATATCTAAATTATGCGTTGGGTTTAAAGGTTTCTTTCCAAAATTGGTGTCTTTTATAGACCCACATACGATCATTAGTAAAACCTACAATCATGACAATAGGATTGGAAAAATAACCTCGTATCAATTTCAAAACCTAAGGGCCAAGGCTATCAATCGTGCTTTAGAAAGCAATGTGTGGATCAATGCCACTTCAATAATCTCAAAACTTATCTACCATTGGCCAAAGTTGAAGAAGCAATAGAGGCTAAGCAAGCCATTGTGGTCTATGGTGCCACCATAACAAGAATCCCTTCACAAATTGCCACTGGCGGAGGGGTAGACAAATGCCACGTTAATGTTATGGTGGCCGTACTATGGTTATTTAACAACACTGTGTGATACAATACAAGGCTAAGGCCGATGAACAGAGAGACAAATGCCAAGGCAATGATTATGACATTTCAATAATCTGAGCTAATTTAACAGGAGTTCCATTCATCTAGACCTAAATCAATGAAAGTTGAAAGAACACAAGGAGCTACTCAGGAAAATAAAGCATCATGTTACAACATTAAAGACAGTTTAGCAGACAAGCGGGATACAGTTCATAACAGATACAACAAAATGACATGGAAGTATTTTAATGAAATCCAAAAAAATAAAGAACATAACAATTATACATTTCAAACAGATATTTGGGAAAATCTTAAAATGGATTTCGAAAAGTGATAGCCTGACCTTAAACCAAATAAATTTATCAACAACTCACTATTAAATAATTCTTAGTCAAGATGGACTAGAGACAACAACAAGAAAAAGTACCTTACATACAGCTATAGACTTAATCAGCTAACATCCTTAAGTCTTTTTATCAACGTATCCAACGATTTCCTTTTCGGATTCTGCCTGGCCCCACGACTACCAAAGGTTCCAAAGAGCCGATCTGAAGGATCCCTCAACTTTTCTGAAACAATCACCACTTTCTTGTGGTCCAAAGTGTTGTAACTCCTCTCCCTTATCACTGGGTTCAAGAAGTTCTCTGGATGATTACTCAATAGCAAATTAATCAGTTGCTTTGAACTGGTAAGTGATGCTTTCAAAACATCAACATCCCCATCAGAGAAAAGAGAGGCCTGATTATCAGCAAATGATTCTAAGAGCCGAATATCTACTTCAATTCCATTAATAGCATTGACATTAAACCTTTTAACAGAATCACTGACTAAAGTCCCAACTATCTTGTCGGATATGTGAGCAAAAACTTCTTGCAATACTCTCTTAAGGACTTGAGATGGCAATATCTGTTGAGCAGTTGAAACCAAAATTTCTAAATAAATTATAACCTCATTTACATATTCATTTCCACTCTGAGGTGCCTCATCACACATCCAATTTACATTCTCGATCAAGGTCATAAATCCATCAACCTTGGCTTTGAGTAGCCCAGAGAGCATCTCTTCTGCAGCATCACGAGCTTTTCTTAGGGGAAACTGCCTTCTGCTTCTCTCCACCATTCTCAAGGGAACACCCGAAAGCTGTGCAGCATGGCGAAAGAAAAAATCACAAGCACGCTCCAAGACAGCCATATTCGCTGCCATTTGCATTGCCTGGGAGACACCACTAATCGAGGTATTGATAAGCTTCACTAAAGCTTCATCCAAAACCTCAATCAAAAGCCTGTCTAAATATTTCTTAACAACTTCATAGAACTCAAGCTGCCCGCCATAAGACATGAAACTCACAGAATCCTCAATGAATGACCGTACAATCCGACAACAATCTGGCACAGTGGTCGAAAAGGGGGCAACATAGGGAAAAGCTGGTATGATATCAGTAGTCTGTATCTGGAAAGAAAGCACATTCATGGAATACTCATACTCTTTTTTCATCAGCATTTGCTCAAATTTATCAGCCGCAACCGCCTCCGCAATCTGCTTCCTACAATCAGACAAAAGAAGTTCGTGGTACTTATCCCTGTGTTTGCTCAAAACATCAAGCAACGCATCAATGGGGTACCCGTATCGTCGCAGGGTTACCCCTAACAGACTCACATAATCCTTAATAAGCAAAAGATGATTAGCAGTTTGCATTCTGGAGAACTGATCCTCCAACACTGAACACATCTTACTAACAGCAATCTCCCACAGATTCTCAACCTCCAATTTTGAAATCAACCCACCTCCGGTTCTGAACACGCGATCCTCCACCACAAAGAACCCTGCAATCTGCGCAAAGAACGTTTGATGCGACTCCAGAAAAGGAGTCATCGACGAGACCTGAAAGTCCGAAGTCAACTGAAGCTTCCGGTTCTCGAAATAATACCGCTTAAACCGATCCTCTAACCCTAAAGTCTGATGAATATGGTATGCCCTGTACAACGAAGTCAAGTCAAACCCGGCGACTCCACCGCCGTCTTCGCCGATCCCGCCAGCGATAATTTCGTCTTCTTCCTCTTCCTCTAAAGCGTATATACAGTCCCTCACGCTGAGTCTACTCTGTTCCTCCGCTTGGCGCTGCTTAATTCTTAGATCCTCTTCTCTCTGCCTCGCTGACGAGGCTTGACCTATCGCCAATTGACCTAAATTGCGACTCACGACTCGGATCTCCACCAACCAGTCCCCAAACTCCTTGTTCACCTTCCTTTCGATGTACGATCGAATCTCTGGAATCTTCTTCTCCAGCATCCGCTTCAGCGTGGATGACTCCGTTTTATCCAAATACTCCCGCTCGATCGCGTCCACGCACTTCAGTGCCATGTAGAAGTTGTCGTCCGCGAGGTGGCGGTTGGCGCGCGTGCAAACCTCCATCAGCTTAACGCAAGTGCGGATGGAGTCGATGGCGAGGTTCACGTTCTTCGAGACGTTCCGCGTCTCGACGAAGGCGTCGAGAGACGACAGGAGCGGGCGCGCAACGGACTGGAGCCGCGAGTTGGAATCGAAGAGGGAGGACTTCAGCGAATCGACGTCTGATAGGAGGGATCGTAGATCGTCAACGGCGAGGATAAAGTCCTGGTAGTGAGCCTTGCACACTTCCTCAATCTCGGACTCCTTCACACGCGCAAAGTGACGGAGGTGGTGGTGGAGCGTCTCTGGCTTTCCGGAGGCGAAGGCCTTGCGGATGAACGGGCCTATGTCCTCATTGTTGCAGATGGCGGAGGACAAGAGAAGCTGGTCCAGTTTGTCAGCGGACTCATCTCCGTTCGCCGGAACAATTTTCCGACGCGGTGGTTTGGAGGAAAGCATCGTCGTCGTTGTGCCCGTGGCAGGAGGAGAAAATTTAGGGATTCAGAAATTTTTCGGACACTTCATTAGAGTCGTCGGAAGTCTTGAGTTTTGGGTATTCCGTAATCTTTTGGGGTATTTCGGTAATTGAACTGAAAAATAAAAAGTCTTTATCTCATTCATACTTGTCATATGAAATTGTAAATGATTATTAAATAATTAAATATTAAAAAATTAGCTTTATGCATGTGTGGTGGGTGCAACCACTGTTAACCTAATTATATGATTCGACTTCTATTGTATGTTTTTTAAATGACAGTTATCTATGTCAGGACACCTTTTTAACTGTTTTTAGTATATGAATTTATTGTGTAATTTTATCTTTACTTATAGCATTTTTATTTTTAATACTATTTTTATTTTGGTAGCTCTCTTTTTCAATTTTGAAGAACAATGCAAAATGTCTTCTGTCTACGAATGCAAAATACCAATTTTGCATGTTCTCGTAAATAAATTCTTATTTCTAGGAGTTGTGTGTTTTTCAAATTAATTAAAATTTATTTCAGGCTGTCTGTGTATATAAACCTCAAATTAATCAATTAATCATCAAAATAGCATTGTTTTCAAATTATACGATTTATCACATCACTTTTTTTTTTCGTCTTACTTTTCATCTCTCTGTTTGATATAGTTTGGATATATATCCACACCATCATTGAGTTGATACACATCTGACATTCCTCAACGCAATGAATGTATGAACGAGGGATGATTGAATACAGCTTGTCAAATGGTTGACAGCTTATTTGATCTCATGTATTCTTTTGTGTAAAAAAATAAACATATACATTATATTTAATAGTATAAGTTTTGTTTTTTTTAAATTGTAATGAATGGTAATTTCCAAATACAGCCTCTATTTTTTTGAAATGCCGTCTACACTAAGAAAATACGGTTAAAAACAAGTTGCAAGACGGAATGTCTCTACTCTTACAAGAAATGGGTGAAAGCAGAAGTCCATATACGATTCTGTTTACAAAATAGTAATTCGTGGATATAGAAAATTGTATTTGCTAAATTTCATTTTATGTTAAAATTGAAGATTTTTTTTTTAAATTATAATACTGATTGCATATTCAAATAGACAAAGAATGAATAATTTGCAAAAGAAAATTATAGATATATAAGAATGTTTACACTACGTTTATGTAGATATGCAGATGTGTTAAATTACTTCATTTATTTTTTATATATTGTCTTCGATGATAAAAAATGTTATATAAATATTTATAAGACATGATAAAATATTTAATGACATTTGAAGTAATTATACACACACACACACACACATATATATATATATATATATATAAATGATACACATTTGATTTGATGTACACTTTTATTTTTCTCCTTTTACACTTAATAATACGATTCTTAACTTTTGTTAAGGACAATTATATAAAAATATTATTTTTTAAGTTATATTCCACTTTTTCATTATTTTTTTAAATTTCATTCTTCGTTATTGTTTTGGTAAGTTGAAAATATGGAAAAATATATTTACAAATAAAGAGAGACACAAAGTGAAAATTAAAATTGAAAATAAAACTAAACTTCAATGTAATTTAGAAAGATTTAAAAAATATTACGTTATCAAATTAAATGACAATAAAATACACGTTAAACGATGTTCAGATATGAAAATTACAAACACAAGAACATGAAGAACAGATTAAAAGTTCACTGTAAATAAACTATTATAAATCTACACAGAAACCGATTAAGAAAAAAGAATCAACTACGAGTTGTATTTTGAATTAAAAAAAATTACTAAAAATTATTTATGTTTTATTTGATAATACTTTCATAATTCGTTTTTTTTTCATTTTTATAATTTAGTTACTTTTACTAATTTAAAACTCTTATTACTAACACAAAATAATTAAAAAAGCCTTTCTTTTTAAGAAAACATTTTAATAAAATTGGATTGAGACGTAGGACAAAAATAGAAAACAACGGATCACAAGTTAAATATATTTTGAATATTTATATATTTAAATTATCTAACATTTTAAAATTAAACTATTACGTTCCTTAAACTATTGATACAGCTATAAATTGATATAATCAAAATTTGTTTTGATTAGTTTAAAACATATAATAATTGATTAGTTTCATCTTGTTAGTTAACTTTAAATAATTAAACCAATATTAATTAACTATTTGAAATTTATGTAATCAATAGTAATTATTTAATTTAATTGTCATTTAATTTGTAATGATTATAAAACTACATTGTCTAAAATTAATTTAAATAGTTAATCATTTAATTAGGAAATTCATATTTATATTATGAATTATTTTTTACAAAATTTTATTTATACGAATATGCTATAAATTTTAAACAAAACAAATTAATGTTATTAATTAATTTAAATTAAAACAAACTAACGTGGATACATATGACAGTAGACTGTGTTCTTTAACCAAGAATTCAAACTTTAATATAATCATGTTGGCATGAAATAATTCTCTTATAAAAAGTAAACAATATTTAATTGTTAAAATAAATGAGATTTTTTCTTAAAATGAGTAAAAACCACTTATTTTTAAAATAACCAGGTTAGACAAATACATAAAAATATTTATTTATTGTACAAGTGCCTAAAAAAACACAATGAAAGTGATATCTATAACAATATACAAAGCAAAAGAGTGTAATATAATTGAGAATTAAATAAGAAATATGATAATAAAATATAGAAAATACAAAATTTCATTTTAGAAATAAGTTCATAAAAAAAATAATAAGGTTTGGGATTCGCTAAACGGGTCGTGCGCGTAACCCGAATTGAGTCTGGGCTTTTAACTTTGCGAAAAAGTGATAAATAAATTCATCAGACCCTCTCCAAAACCCTAGCACAAATTTTTCCTTGGTGACGGCATCAGCAGCAGCGTCGGCGGCGAGAAGCTACATTCGCAATGGTACATTTCTCAAAGCTGTTACAATCCATTAGAAAGTTTCTCTGACTTTGTGTTGAACTGAATTACAGGGGATCGATTTGAAGGCAGGAGGTAAGTCCAAAAAGACCAAGCGAACCGCCCCAAAATCCGATGATATTTACCTCAAGCTCCTCGTCAAGGTACCTTTTTATTTTTTTCCTGCATGACTGTGAACGAACGAACAAGGGTTTTGGATTTGAAATGTTCGCCATGTTTTTAGTTGTACCGTTTTCTTGTTCGGAGGACTGGGAGTAATTTCAATGCCGTCATTCTCAAGCGTCTTTTCATGAGCAAGGTCAACAAGCCTCCGCTATCCCTCTCCAGATTGATCCGTTACACCAAGGGAAAGGTTGAAACCTATCTCTTCTCTTCATTCGTTCCATTTAATCGTTATTTTTTTTCTCATTTGAGGTCACAAGCAAATTGGCGTTGATGTCTTGGTATTTATTTCATTAGGAGGATAAGATAGCTGTGGTCGTTGGGGCCGTGACCGATGATATTCGTGTGTACGAGGTGCCTGCTCTGAAGGTAGCAGCACTGAGGTTCACTGAAACTGCCAGAGCTAGAATTGAGAAAGTTGGCGGGGAATGTCTCACCTTTGATCAACTGGCTCTTAGAGCTCCTCTCGGCCAAAACACGGTATGATTATACTATTTCTCTTTCCGTGTATTTTTCTATGAAATGTAAGATTTAATTATCGGTCTAGTTCTCACGAGTTCAGACAGTAGGGACTGAAAGAGATTAAAATGGTATGTATAGAAACTAGAAAGGATTAAAATGAAAATTGTGTTTAGGGATTAAAATTAATGATTTTTATACATAGGGATCAAATTGTGTAGTATGTATAACTATAAGAAGCAAATGAGTAATTAAACCCACATAAAGTTGTTAGCACAAGTAGTTTGGCATTTTGGTTCTTTAACCAAGGTATGGGATTCAATCTGTGTCTTGGGTATGGAGTCGCAACTAGATTGGTATGAAGTTCATCTAAATAGGTTTTAAGGCTCTACTTAACCTTTGTTAGGTTTTATGTCATAATTGCTATGCTCTTAGTAGTTTAGAAGCTTTGCTTACGGGACCAAAGAATAGCAATGACTCTAATTAGTAAACTTCACATCACTATATTTTATCGTAGTAAAACTTCTGTTGCCCTTTAGTTTTGGCTGCTAAACAAATTAGCAATTTTTGAATAGTGACATAAAGTTTACTAATCAGTATCGTTTTTGTTTGGGGATCCAGTATTCTTGCTCTTTCATCTTTATTATTGGAGGAAGAAAAAAATAATAATGCAAAGTCTGCCTTTTCCTTGCCAGGGGGGGGGGGGGGGGGGGGGGGGAAGGGTTATGGAGGGTGTATCTCAGAAGCTTACCTTTGTTTTTGAATGGTGTTTCAGGTTCTTCTTAGAGGTCCTAAGAATGCTCGCGAGGCCGTCAAGCACTTTGGACCGGCTCCTGGTGTGCCCCATAGCCACACCAAGCCCTATGTCCGTTCAAAGGGACGGAAATTTGAGCGGGCCAGAGGGAGAAGGAATAGCAGAGGCTTTAGAGTTTGAGTTTTGTAGCTCAAACATGAAGGAATTTTCCTCTTACCTTGTGATCATTATGTATTGTTTTCTCGTGTTTTTTGAACAATCGTTAATTTTAGTTTTTACTTCTCCTTCCAAGGGAAAAATATTGAAGCTCCTTCCCCGAACAATTTTGTTCTAGCAAACTACTTTTGAGAGGATTAATGAGTAATTATTTGCCTACTTAAGATGTGTTTACGGCAGGATCTCGACTGATCTTTGTTTTATGACGCCCGTATTTTACTCCTGCTAAGGAGGAGTTTAGTTTTGAATATATTCATAGGTGTTGCAATTTGGTCTCAAATTCTCTAGCACGATTTAAGCACGATTTTTTAAGAATGTTAAAAACCATTTCAGTAATATAATCCCAGTTGACTGAATGTTTTGCTGGTGAAAGAGTTCAAATCTCAGTTGATACCAGAGGAACATTTTTCTTTCCATGACATGACATTGAAAAAGTAGGGAAACTTTCAAATCAAATTCAACTTAAGTATCGGGGTTTCGTTTGATACGTTATATTGTATCACATTGTTGCTTGAGAACAAATAATGACTATATATATCAAATTAAAAGAGGAATTAAGTTTACTCTTGTTATTGGAACTTTATTATTAGAACGTACTTTAGTCTGTTTAGTATATTACTAAATAAGATTTTTTTGTGGATTACGAATTGTAAGAGGTTTTAATTTTTCGTTACAGCGCATTTAAATACACAGAAGGGAGGGGTTATTATTTACTGTTATACCTCGTCTTGTTAGAAGTTCAAACTTGGTGAACTAACAATCTAGCTTTCGGGAAACGTTTAAACATCATTGAGGCACATTTTTGTTCTGTGTTGTATGCTTTTGGATACTAGAACATCCCTTTGCAATATTTCAAACAGATTCCTTAACAAAAGCTGTGCGAACTGAAAGATAACTTAGCTTTTGATAGTATTAGTTCATCGATCTGAAACATTTTTCTTGAACTATACTGCCATTTCAACCCCATTTTATTTTGACACTGTTACTGCAATTGTCAGTCGCTAGGGGGTGGGGGTTGGGTTTTAATTTGCGTTTGAGTTCTTTCACATAATATACTTGTGCAAGGATTAAAATTTCTTGATGAAGTCGTATATATGGGCGCTGATCTCTTCTGGCCTTTCCTCATTTATAAAGTGAGCTACTCCTTCCATCACGACCAATTCTTGCAAAAACGGTACGTCTCTCTTAAAGCCACCATTATGTATATACTCCTTCACACCTGGAGTGTTATATGTAATGTCAAGGTCTCCCACAATAAACTTGACCGGTACCTTAATCTGTACTCTAGTCCATGCTGCCGTGAGCTCCCAGGTTCTGCACACAAAACGAAATTTACCTTACCAGACTACAAACACATCCTTCAACGAACTAATTATTTTCTGAACTCTTTAATTGTACATGCATACATACAGTTCTACAAACCAGGTTCAGTCACTGCATCTGAAGTAACTTATTAAAGCAATTCCTAAAAATTAAGCTAAATTGCTATTGAAGATTGAAAATAAACATAAAAATACACTCACCTACTCTTCCATGTCATTTTCTTCTTATGTCTCTTTGTTTTCCACAGTAACACTTTCGAAATCTGACATTTTCTCTTAAAATTTAAAACTTAGGATAGGACCTAACTGAGCCCAACAAAAGCGGCTGTAAGGTGTCTAACCAAACCTTGTATTACCCATATCTTTAATAGACGTGGGATCTCACACCCTAGGCCTACGATTAGATGTCGAAGCGTGAAACATGTAGGTGACCACCACCCACAGCTAGGAATAAACATCTAGATTCTAGAGCACATACATAGTCAAATAAGAAGAACATACCCAATAATCGAATTTAAACAATAGACATTGGTCATGTTTATTGTTGGGGGAGAGCTCAACATGCTCTCTCTCATTCATCAATTTTTTTGTTCCTTTTTTTTCTTTCATTCTATACACCCCGTGTGGATACGTATATCAGTGTTCTAAATATTAATAATTGGGAACAATATATTCATAATCAGTTCAAGATCAT
Organism: Vigna umbellata; assembly: GCF_029865625.1. Classification (NCBI taxonomy): domain Eukaryota; kingdom Viridiplantae; phylum Streptophyta; class Magnoliopsida; order Fabales; family Fabaceae; genus Vigna; species Vigna umbellata. The sequence goes on along the minus strand of NC_142165.1, from coordinate 74,782,665 downwards.
TTGAAGTCACGTATACTAAAATAATTATTTCAGTCACATGTACAAAATAGGAGCTTGAACTATATACGAGGAACCAGAAGAAACTCACAGGTCCATGGCGCGATAGTAGTTGAGCCCACCAGTGAAACCTTTCTGTTCAAATTTGCTAGCATAATAATTGACGTCTTCTTCAGACAGCCACGATGGTAGAGCAACATGAAGGTCAGGTGAACCACCAAATCCTATCTCTTTAGGCACACTGGGTGGACGTGGATCACGAGAAACAAGAAAATTCTTTATTATCCTCGCAGCACCAGCACGAGCAAATTCCTCTTCAACCTCCCCAGGTTTCTGCAGCACGACAAAATATCAAAGCTCTACACATTAACTTCACTCGTATCTTTGAAATTTGTGAAGATAAGGAGGAGTTGACTGAGTGGATTCATTTTACCTGAAACCTGCAGATATAGTAATCATCGCCCATCATGGCCCTTAAGCTCTGAATGGGCTTTCGTTTAGGGTTCCTGGGGCGGAACACGACACTCATGTTGACTAGGGCTTTCACACGATCGGGCCTCAACAAGCAGAAATACCAGGCTACGGAAGCCCCCCAGTCATGACCCACCAAAAACACTTGGTCGATGCCCAGAGCATCGAGAAGCCCAACGAGGTCGGCCACGATGTGGAGGGCGGAGTAAGAAGAAGCGGAGGGCGGGGCGTCGGTGTCACCGTAGCCGCGGAGGTCGGGGGCGATTGCTCGGTAGCCCACGGCCGAGAGCGACAGAAGCTGGTGACGCCACGTGTACCATAGTTCCGGGAAGCCGTGGAGGAACAGAACCACTGGGCCTGACCCAATTGATGCCACGTGCATATTTATTCCATTGGTACTCACCATTCTGTGCTCTATTTTCTCCATTTCTTTCTCTTCACTCTATCTTTCTCAATTTTTCTACTTCAAATGGTGTTGCAGGGAATTTAGGTAAGTGGAGAATGAGAAGATAATTTTTCTTTTCCTTTTCGAAATGATTTTGCGTGTAATGATGTAATCCAAGACGATCCAATTCTACCTTTCAAATCTGATTCCAAAATTCTCCGCGGCTCTCAAAGTCAAGAAATCATGCCTCTGCTCACTGATCCAGATAAGTGTAATTTTAATATTATTTTTTATATTAATTTGTGAGTGTAATTCTTGTAAATTAATCTATGAAAATACTTTTTAAAATTAATTTATCATTTACTAAATAAGTGATAATTCGTTGATTACTTTCTTTACAGAATATGTGATTAGAGTGTTGATACATCACAAACAATATTCATATTCCATGAATTTTTCCCAAATTTCATATTTTTTTGTTAGGGTTTCTTTGAAGAAAATGAGAAAGTTAATATTTAAACACAGCAACTTGGAAAATATTTAGTGACCTATTTTCTTGCTTAAAAATAAATTTAATTTACTACTTTTCAGAATTGAATATCACTAAGTAATGTTTAAGAAACATATTAGCAGAACTAGAAGATGTAAATGACAATTGCTTTCTTAGATGGGCTAGCTCATTTATTCGTTTGGATTGGGAGGCCCAAAACTTGACACAATGACAACCTTGTAAAAGAGGCGAATTTCACAGTACGTAGTGGTATCATTAGTTTTATAGCAGTATCTAAAAATGATATTTTTAACTACTGTTTTGTTTTATTGCTAAGATTTTCGACAGTATAGGAGACAAAGGTGCATAAATCACCAACGTAACAAGACTGATTGACATATAATCCTATATTCCTTAGAGATTCCATTTTAGATTTATCGATATCTGGAAAAGATATTTGTTGACAGCTATGATCTATTTTAAGAAACTAGTTTCAAAGATGCATTGTAGTTTCCACAAATATCAAAGACAGCATCTGCTAATTTGGAGCATTATAATAGTTTATAGCAAAACAATAGTGGGAATGGAATAATTGAAATGCCTTTTTTCAGTTAGTAGATGTTTCGGTTCCGAATTGGCCACTGGCACAATCATGGTGTGGGGTGGGGGATCTCACTGCATGAACAAAATGAGTCGTGTTACAAACACATTAGTGCACCATCTTTCATTATCTTGGAGAATCAGAATCCAAAAAGACTCTCACACTCTCACTTCACATTTGCTCCCTTGCTTTTTACTTTACATTCTGCCTTTTCTGCACTTTCTCATCCAAATTCTAACGAATACACATTTTGGTTTCTCTGTGGAATCTCAATCATAATCAGTAAATTATAAAAAATGCTTCAAAGTTTTCTTTTTTCTTTTTTCCTGAAAATTGTGACTTTCCAGCCAAACGGTGCACTGAATCATAAGGAACTTTTGTAGCAAGCTTGATCAGTGGCAGTGATTTTTTTTATGATTTGTATATAGTGACATTCCCACAGATTCTGATCCAACCCCAGTGGATTGGATCATCCTGTTGTCTATATTATGTTGTTTTTAAGTAGAGGAGTATCTACAACTGGCAGATAAATTTGCAGAATTTGGCTTTATACTTTGGAACCACGTTTCTGTGTGAAATTCTCAAGTATTGAGTCTTCATTTACAAGCATTCACTGATTGCATTGAATTTTACCTGTACCAAATTCGATTCTTGTACTCTAGAAGGCGGAAAGCAGAAAACGAGCTATGCTATTAGTTCTAAGATTAGAAAAAGGAATTGGTGTTTCAGAATATGGCAAGACCTGAAATTTTATTCTGCATATTTAGTATCTGATTGTGCGTCTGACATATTATTGCTTGTAAAATAATCTAGCTGCAAAAAAGAAAATGACAGGAGTTTTATTTAAAGCTAAATCCACTAGTTAATATTGGACAGTGTGTTACATTTTGTCAGTATGCAGCAAGAGGCACACAGAGTATTTGACGAGGATTAGAACAAATTGATGTTTTGAAAATATTATTTTGGTGCTGCATTATTATTGGGTTTGAAAAGAATAGTTGGATTAACACTACTTGTATTTGGTTATCTTTTGTTAACTACATGTGGTTTGAAAGCAATCAAATCGACTGAAAAGATTTGGAATGCTCACTGAAGTGCCCATTCATTTGTGGTTTTCTAGCAAATGCGCCAAGCAACAACTTGTGCTTTCTTTAATCCCTTTTTCTTCTTGTCCCACACCTTGGATTTGTTTTTCATTTTTCTTCTCTTTTAACACAACTTGCGCATGAACAAAGGTTCAAAATTCTATCCGAATGACCATATACAAATATTATATAAACGCTTTCTATGTTTTCACATTTGCTCACAGTCCTGTGGCATGTAATTTTTTTGCCGGAAAAAAACCAATCAAACGTGATGAAGAGAGAAAGAGAGAGAATTGTCAATGCGTTACTTTTTGGATTAAAGCTCCAAGTGGTAGTAGTAATACTCTGTTTGGAGTGGATTGTTAGTAGTGGCACATCAGCCAAATAAGCACACTCCACATAATTTTGCAGATCCCTTTTGCCTAATAAGACATTCAGGAACGTCAAATTCTACTTTTATTTCCCAACTCTGGCATGGCTGTAGATGCATAGATTGTGATGTACCTGAGAAGTGACGTGCCACTTGATCGATCTTGACATGCTTAGTGACACAAATCGGTTCTTTATCTTTGCAGCATATAATAACTCTTCAAATCAAAAGTAAAAGGTTAAAGCAACTCATAAAGAGACAGCGAATGCCTTACATCCAGGAGGCCACGGAAACATCTTGAATGGATAAATAGTAATACTAATGCTAACTTTCATATAAACTTACTCCTTTAATGTTCACAGAATAAAATATTCGACCATAATGTTCAACGAAGCCGACCTAAGACTCAAGTTACAATTTTTATTCTACTAAATAGTTGGTATGTTGCAGAAAGAGGAAAATCTCCACGAATATCAGGAGGAGGAATGAGCCTCAGGGAAGGGAGCACGTAGGCTAAACTCGACCATTGATATGCGTACCAATTAGTTGAGAGTATGCGTGTGAGATAAGTGATGATTGTATTTATGACCTAGTGCCTTGCATTTCATATTGTTAGGTGAATTGTTTCACTTTTTCAGAACAACTGCTACTGCCCGACATAACCTTAGCCAGAAAAACCAGAGAATAAAACTAACAATAATAATTTCAAGTATCCCAAAATCTTCATAATTTGATAAGAGCCCACAAAATTTAAAATAAAGAAACAATCCAAAATTTGAAGGGATAGGATTATCACGGGTGATACCTTGATGCAGAAAGATTTATACTTATTAATGGGTAATTAGTTATGTTCGGGAAGAGGATTGTTGAAGAGTTGGGTTGGGACATGCACCATCTTGAAAATCCTAACTGTGACCATGTCTCTTTCCTGAGATGCTGAAAGAAACAGTCAACGAAGATCACATGGAAAAATTGAAAAGAGATGAAAATCTTTTTAACTTCTTTTCTTTTTGTATTTAGTGAATAAACTTAAATTAAGGATATGTTTTAAATCTTATTTTATCCTTGCCGCATATTTCGCTATAGTTTTTATTCTCAAAATCCAGTAATATTAATTTAATTTTGATAAAGACAGGATAAAGATTGATAATTTTTATTTTCCAAAATTGAAATACAGTACTATTTTATTATTAATATAAATAAAAATAGATTAAGTAATATTATTTAAATTAAAAGATATTATGGTTTAACGAAAAATCACGATAATATGTTTCAGCACATCTATTTACTTTTTTTTGTATGTGTGACGGTTATTTTTTATCTACAATATTTACATATACTTATCTTTTTATCGCGTTATTGTTCATCATGTCTACTATTTTCTCTTTTATCTTTCAGTCTTTTGAAGAGTTTAGATACTTTTCAAAGTTCGTCTGAGAAGATAGAATAAAAAAAGAAGAGTTTTGAAGAATCTTTAGTCCTATATAAGTCAAAAATGATAGATAAACATTGTAACAGAAATTGTGATAAAAATTGGATGAAGATGTTGGTAAGAATATAAAGTTTAAAAGTAATAATAAATAAATATATGACCAGTGGTTGCACATATTATATATACGCAGTGGCAGATATCGATCTGATCCAATAAAATAAAAATCCCTCCTTTTACAGACGCAGTTTCAGACATATCAGAGAGCTTTCACTCTTCTTCTCAATCATGACTATGGAGCCCGACATTGAATCCAAGTACACACACAACGGAAAGGTTATGGTGGGCACTGCCATTCTCCTCTTCCTTCTCATAATCTTCATCATTCTCTTCAACGCCTACGTCCGCTTCTGCCGCCGTCGGCGCCGCGCTCTCTTGTCCCATTCCCTTCTGACCACCTCCTTCCCCGAGCCCTGTCTCGATCCTTCCGTCATCAAGTCCCTTCCCACTTTTTCCTTCTCCGCAGCCGTCCACCGCTCTCTCCAGGAATGCGCCGTGTGCCTGTCGGAGTTCGCCGATGGTGATAAAGTCCGCGTGCTCCCCAACTGTAAGCATGGTTTCCACACCCACTGCATCGACGCCTGGTTCGCCTCTCACTCCACGTGTCCTCTGTGCCGAACTCCGGCCCAACCGGCCAAGGGTTGCTCTGACGATGAAGCCGGTTCGGTTCCCGTTTCGGAAGCGGACGAGGGTTGTTCTTCGTCTTTGGGTCCCCCAATTGCGTGTCCGAGAAAGGCGTTGGATGTGGTGATAGAGGTGGGAGATCTGGAAAGAGATTTGAATCCTGCAACGGAAGATGACGGATTCAGATCCTCATTGAAGAGGTTTTGTAACGCTTAAGCGAGTCAATGCTAGGCTTTATCATAATCTAATCCCTGAATTTGGTTTTAATCTGTGAATCTAAAATCACTGAAATCTCAAATCTCAGTTGAATTTGGTTACTAATGCACATTTGGACCATTCTAATTTTCGATTATTTTACCTTTTTGTGTGTATTTTATTAAAAGCAAAAAGAAAAAGGATATTGATTTTTGTGAGTCAAGTAAGTAATTTATATTAAGTTTTGATAGAAAGTATTTTGTAAACATAAATTGTTTCACTTTAACTAAAAAAATAATATAAAAAGTATGGGAGGACGCATATGCTTAAATTTAAAAGTAGGTAGGTAGGTTGTCTCTATTTTTTAACATGTTTTTTTTTAATTTGTTTACAATTTATTATTAAATATGGAGAATTATTAGATAAGTTATGAAACCTTCACAATAATACTTTTTTTAATAATTTTAAACTATACAAATAACATTAAAAATATATTCGAAAATAATGTGTTCTTAATGTTTCTCTGTTGAAAAGTCAATGAGAATCCAATAAAGAGTCTTTCAAGGCAATTCTTCTGTACATGCATGATAAATCTGTATTTTTCAGTTAATAAGTTTTAATAATAATAATAATAATAATAATTCTTTCAAAATAACAGTAATAATAGTGAGAAGAAAAATATAATTCAAACATTTTAAGTAGAGGAGAAGAAGGGAATGGAATGGGACGTTATGGTAATTATAAGTGAATACTTGAACGCTGAATATTTTATTAACATATAATATTTTTTTTATTACGTTATACAATACACACACACACACATATATATATATATATATATATATATATATATATATATATATATATATATATATCATTCTGGTTCTTTCTTCAGTATTATATTTAGAATACATATGGTTAAATTTATGTACATTTATTTCATTTTTTCATTTTCCTTTTCCTGTAAAAAAAATTGTCAATAGATATGATTTGTCAAATTAGGCTCATAAAATGCTCGCCCAGACAAGACTATTAGGGTGCAGTAAAAAAATTACAATTCAATATCAACTAGAAAAATGCCAATAGCATATACTTTTCAATCATTTTTTATTTTTTATTTATATTTTTAAAATCTATGAAATTATGAGAAAGTTTTATTACAAACTCAAATTTATTAATTATATATTTTAAATCAAATTTAATTGATAATAAAACTATTCAACGATTTTGAAGATGTGTTGATAGTAATCATGGACTAAGTTAACAATATTCTAAAACTGAAATGGGCTGATCCGAATGAATATTGGGCTTTGATTGCCAACACTAAAGGTGTCCGGCGTTTCACCATGCATCTCCAAGGTTTCATCCTACATCTTCAAATCCCATAAATACCCTTATAATTAATTAGAGTTCAGATTCTTCAAAGAAATTGAGGAAGATTTTTATTGAACTTATTCGTTGGAGGCGGTGGCAGGCAGTTGAAGGTAAATGTATTGACATTAGAAGTAGGAAAGTGTTTTTTTTCTAAGATTATGACATCAAACAGGTGCTATAAAAGAAAAATCGGATTTTGAAATCCGATGTTGTACCTCTAGTATTTCCATTTCCGAAGCATACCCTGTTTTCTTTAGCATTTTGATAGCCGAGAATCGTTCGTCGACGCACAGGCTTTAACAAGCTGTGTGTAAAGGTGTCTCTGCTGTTCATTTGTTGGGTGTTAGCTCCCTCTACCACCATATTTTTTTCCTTTTACTTTCTTTTTACTACTTTCTCCTTCAATAAAATTTTATTTTTAGATTATTATTTTTTAGTTTTATCCATTCAGAACATATTTCACTAATAACCTATTGTAGTCGTACATGAGTAAAATACTTTTCTTTCATTTTAATATTATATTTCTTCATCTCTTTCTTTCTCGTTGTGAGATACTACAAGTTGCAAAGGTTGGTGGAAAGAATTATCAAACAGTCTCCCTCTCGTGCGTGGAGTCGTGCAATGCGTGTCGTGCAATGCGTGTCGTGCTTCCTCGTATTCGAATAAACCTTAAAATAAAACCCTAAATAAAAAACGTAAACGGAGGTGACATCCTTCAACGGATGTCAATATCCGTTTCGTTTTACCTTAAACGGATTCCGTTGAAGGATGTCACCTCCGTTTAAATGTTACGTTTTTTATTTTAAAGTTTGTTGTATTAGGGGACATCCGTTGAAGGATGTCACCTCCGTTGATGTATATTTCTTCACGCTGGTTGATGCTCTGGATGCTCCTCGATGTTCCTTCATACCACGGTGGCGACACTCCTTCACACTACGGCGGCAATGGAAACTTTCAAACCAAAAAAAAAATCTGGGAAGAAAAAGGAATGGAAGTGCGGGAGGTGAAGAGGTGAAACGAAAATGGAGAAAGGGAAAGAGAGTTCCTCCGTGGATGAGGGCTGAGAAAGTAAAATTAGAGTTTTAAATTATTTAAAATAAGGTAAAAGTAAAAATCTTTTTAACTTAAAAATATAATTGTATTTAAAATAATGTGAGGAGGTGAAGGAAATATAGGGTGGTGGTGGGGAGCAACACTTTCATTTGTTAAACTTGCTGACGTTTACCCATCATGATCAACCATCTCAAGGTTCTTTTTATTTTCTCTGTCTTGGTTCCTTGTTGTGGCTGAAGTCAGAAACAAAAGAAAGCACAAACACAATATTGGTGTTCATCATCTTAGCCATGAGCCCCTCCTTCCCGAGTACCAAGACCAAAAATCATAATTTTCTCAAGACCAGAACACATTAATTTTTAAGTTTATTAGATTATTTTTTATTTTATATTTTAATTATAAATTTTTAATTTATTCTGTTAGTTTTTCATTTTGTTAAAATTTTCAAATTGTATGACTTTTTTAAATTATTTTAAAAAAATGGTATATAAAATTGATATCAAAATTTCGAATGATTTTTTAGGTACTTATGTATTATTATTTTGGTATTTATTTTTAAATTTATTAGATAATTTATAATTGTTTAATTTATTGTATTAGTTTATAATTTTATAATTTAATTATAGATTTTGAATTTATTAATTTTTTTTATGATTAAAATTTTAATTATATATTAACTAATTATAAATTAAAAGAGAGTAAAGAAGAAGAATGAAATCCAACGCAGGGAGATGCCAAAATGTGAGAGAGAAACATAAAAGTGAAACTAAAACTGGTCAAGAATATTTGACTATATTCTTTTCAGTTTTTTATAAATTAAAACCAATTAAAAATGTTTTTAATTAGGGGTGAAATAGGCATTTTGTTAAATTTTTGGAGGTGTATGATGAAACTCTTGGAGGTGTAGGGGGTGAAGCCCTCGAGGTGTCCTTCTTCCCAGCCCATATTTCTAAGTTCACTCTGATAGTTTCATGAATTTTTCTTCTTCTCAAAAATACCTTCGATACTCTTATTTAAAAAATACTTGTACCTTCTTAGGTAGTAACTTGATATCTATTTTTGTATTCATTATGTACCTAAGAGTACACAATAGGGAAACATATTCATCTTTTCTATAATTCTTTAGTGCATTCTTACGAATATTTGAAAGCTTGTCATGTTAATGTAAAACGAATTTTTAAATTTAAGCATCTAATCTTAAATACTTAGAGTTGTACCATTGTTGAATAATTTTTCTTATTGATTTAAGTTGTTTAGAGAGTTAAATATTTTTTCTAACCGAAAACAAAATATTAAAAATTAAAGAGACGAAGATAATAAATAAATATATAAAAATAAACGAGCTTCGACTATAAAGATATAATAGTAACTACTTGTACAAGAATAATCTTTATTCATTATAAACCGAGCATGTAAATAAATCACATCTTCTAGTAATATTTAAGGAACAGAATATATTCTTTTTACTTCACGAATAAGTAAAAAAAAAATATGAATCATTAAAAGGAATGTAATTTAATGTTTAAAAGAATGAAAATTAAAGAAAAAAGAAATAAAAAATTAAGTTGAAGTGGTTGTTTAAATAAATTGAAAGACAAATTGAGTGGAGTGGATATGAAGTGATAAACTTTGATATGGTGATGTTGGTTAAGTTTTATAATATCACTACTTTTGTGGATTACTTGAAAATAAACTTATATTGATAAATTTAATTTATATCATTTACTTGTTAAATTATTCAAATCTTACGTAAAATAATTTATTATGTTTAATGTTTTGCGGGTTATAATAATCCGATCAACACTGTATAACAGTGTTCTTAAAAATGTCTAACTAAAATGATTTTATTTACAGTATTAATTTTAATAAGGTATCTTTTTGCATGTTTTGGACTTAAAATCATTTTTAATACTAATTAAATTTTAATTAAACAAGTATAAGTCAATCAAACTAATATAAACATTAAAAGCCAAATGTCTTCAGATTAAGTATATTCAAATAGAAAAAAAAATAGATACGTTACAAATTAATTTTTCATAGATAAAAGCTGTAATGAGAAATTTTAACATATTTTATTTGTCAAAAGTTTGATAGAACTTACTTATATGTTTCTAAAAAAAAGTTTTTTACCGATTTGTAAACAAATGTAATTCTTCATGTTTTCTCATTACATTCTTCTCGTTTAAATGAAAAAAAAAATCACATTTTAATTTAATACTTTTTAATGTTGTTTTTCTTTGATCAAATTTTAATATTTTATCTCACACTTTCAACAAATCATAAAAAAATTCCATTTATTAACATGGGTTAAAAAAAGTATAAAATAAAATTATTTAATGAAAGTAGAAAACTAAGAATACAATATTTATCAAAAACACCATTATCATGCATTGATAATTTGTTGCATTTAGTCCATTTTAAAATTTTATGTGCTAAAACATATTTACTATATAAAAAGTATGAGTGGAACAATTTATAACTTTTATCTATTCTACCATCTTATAGTCTAACTCATTCACCTTCTAGCATCATGTAAACAGTTACCAACTTTTAATAGGTGATAGATAAATTATATACAAAATAATAATACAAACGTGTTAAATGATGATAAAATGACATCTTCAAACGTGTTTCTCAGTTAACATACATACCTTTCTCTGTATCATTTTGTACAGTTAATGAATCAATACATTCATCTCTGTCTTCACCCTTCTGACTTCTCCTTCTTTTTTCTTCCTCATAACCTTTTTTTTATTACTGCTTAATAAATCTATGATAAATGATACTTGAATCTTAATATTAAGAGATTAGGAGCTTTAACAAAATATAATTTTATGTACTTTTGTAATAGTGGGTGATAATATATGATATGTTGTAATCAAATGAATATAGTAAAACTGTTAAAGAGGTACTTGACTTTGAGGAAAAGTTTAAAGTAGTCATTTTAAGTAAATTAGTACAAATGAGTTTTTGTATACATTATTATTATACGAAGATGTCATTTTATCATCATTTAACATCTTTGTGGAAGTTACTTGACTATATGATTAACTTTTGTATTAGTCTGGATTTTTTTTAACGCATTTGCGAGCATGTTTTTTAGCTTGATCCAACATGCATTTTTAAAAAATTATTAATTATTTTAAAAATTAAATATGTTTTTATTTTCTTAATTTTAATAAAAATTAAAATTAGTCTTTTTAAATCGTTGAGACCAATATAATTTTTTATCTTTAAAATATATAAATTTAATAAGTTTAACCAAATTTTATTAAATTTATCTATTGCTTCATAATATCATTTGAGTTGTTTATATTCTTTGACACATTTTTTTATTCAATGTTAACTGAAAAACGCGTTTGAAATGTCAAATATATTTAACAAAATTTAGTTAAAATAATTAAATCTACACATTTATAACATTGAGATTAAATTTGATTAAAGTTTCAAAAATAAACTAATTCTAATTTGTAGTTAAAGTTAATAGACCAAAGACATATTTTTCCTTATTTTAAATTCATAATTTATATTATTTACTGATAATTTTAATGGACAAGATCAGCAAACATTTATTATTTATTTATTTTTAAAAGTTCGTATTTATTATTTGATAATGTTTTTTTGAGGTTTATTTAAATGTTTTTCAACATGACCTCTCGCTGTATGTTCTCAACCTATTTTGAATTTTTTTTTTGTGATTATAGCATGTATGAGATTATTTCTCTTGTGGTAAATTGAGTTCTAATATTCAATATCGGATTATGGTTCATAATTTATGCTTATCGTCAATGATGATTTTGAGAACCTAAGATAACATTCATAATTCTAACCACTTTTACGTTTGTTAAAACTTTAATATTTTTTTTCTCAAACTCATCTATTTGATGCTATGTGATGTTCCTAATGAACGATTAGTAATTAGATGGAAGATTTTTTAATATATATATATATATATATTTTTATTTTTGGGTCTAAGATTTACATTAAAGAAACATTTTGCTCTTGTATGTAACTTAAGATTTTGAATGTAGCTCTAAAAAATAACAATGAATAATTGGGTTGATAATTGTAAAGATATTTTAATTTTAGGGTCCAATTTTAAAAAAATTAAATAGTAAGTTCTCAATTTTTTTCACACTTGTGATACAAAGCACCATAAAAATGATGAGAGAAAAGGAGATAATTTCTAACAAATTGTTTTGAATGTTGTAAATTGTTGATAAAATCATGAAACATTTTTTTTTAGGTTTTGAATTTTAATTATTAATTTTAATCCAGTAATATTAATTTGATTTTGATAAAAATAAAATAGGAATTAATACTTTTAATTTTTCATTATTAAATTATAATGTAGTATTATTTTATTATTGATATAAATAAAGATATATTAAGTAATATTCTTTAGATTAATCAGTTAATATATTATCTTTTATTTTCATTTTTTAATCAACGTCCTGTATATACATGTTTAAGTCATGGAAAATCATCATCCTGAACCATCTGTTTAGTTTGTGTGTGTCACTGATTTTTTTTCTTCTACAATATTGACCAATGAAGAGTGGTTGCAGGCAGTCGAAGATATCGATCTGATCCAAATATAAAATAAAAATCCTTCCTTTTACAGACACAGTTTCAGACATATCAGAGACTTCACTCTTCTTCTCAATCATGACTATGGAACCAGACATTGAATCCGAATACGCATATAACTGCAAGGTTATGGTGGGCACTGCCATTCTCGTATTCCTTCTCATAATCCTCATCATTCTCTTCAACGCCTACCTCCGCTTCTGCCGTCGTCGCCGCCGTGTTCTCTTGTTCCGTTCCCTTCCCACTTTTTCCTTCTCCGCCTCCGTGCACCGCTCTCTCCAGGAATGTGCCGTGTGCCTGTCGGAGTTCGCCGACGGTGATAAAGTTCGCACACTTCCCAACTGTAAGCATGGTTTCCACACCCACTGCATCGACGCGTGGTTTGCCTCTCACTCCACGTGTCCTCTGTGCCGAACACCGGCCCAACCGGCCAAGGGTTGCTCCGATAATGAACCCGGTTTGGTTCCAGTTTCCGGAGCAGAAGAGGGTTGTTCTTCGTCTTTGGGTCCCCCAATTGCGTGTCCGAGAAAGACGTTGGATGTAGTGATAGAGGTGGGAGATGTGGAAAGAGGTTTGAATCCTGCAAGGAAGATGATGGATTCAGATGTTCATTGAAGTGGTTTTTGTAACGCATTAAGCTAGTCAATGCTATGGTTTATCATAATCTAATCCCTCAAATTGGTTTTAACATGTGAATCTAAAATCACTGAAATTCCAAATCTCAGTTGAATTTGGTTAGTAATGCACATTTAGACCATAGTAATTTTCTATTATTTTACCTTTGGGTGTAGTTTATTAAAAGCAAAAAGAAAAAATGTATTAATTTTTGTGAGTCAAGTAAGTAATCTATAATAGATTTTGATAGAAAGTATTTTGTAAACTAAAAGTTGTTCGTTTTTTTTTTTTTAACATGTTATATAAGTTATGAAACCTTTAAAATAATATGTATTTTTTAATAACATTCAAAATATATTCGAAAATGTGTTCTTGATGTTTCTCTGTTGAAAAGCCATTGAAAATAATTCAATAAAGAAACTTTCAAAGCAATTCTTCTGTACATGCATTATAAATCTGTAATTTTTAGATAATATGTTTTAATAATAATTATAATAAGGTTTAATAATATTTTCTTTCTTTATTTTCATTCATTTTTGTTCAATATACAATTTATTTTCTTAAATATTTAATATGATCTTAATTTTTATAATTTATATTTAATTTATTCCTTTTATCAAATAGTAATCATATAATTAATAATTAGATATAATTAGTAATTAGATGAGAAATTTTTAGTTTTTTTAATTCTTTTTAATTCTCATAAACTACACAGTGGATATGATTAAGTAAAACTAGTAATACTTTGAAACTACGTACCAATTATCTTAACAAATAATTTTGCAGTTTTCATTTGTATAAGGTATGCTATACTTATTTTGAATTCAAAGTTGTAACATTATTTATCAATTAGTTTTAACCTGATTGTAAATTTTAAGTCCTTTATAATACTAACTATATTTTAATAAAACTCATTTTCCCGTAGTTAATATTTTAAAAAATAGTTAATTTCTGATTATTCACTGCCGAGGAATCTTTTGTATACAACTGAAAAAACTATAGCATCTGTAACCCTCAAATGTTGGCGCCATCACGCAATCAAGAAATTTAAGAATTCGCGCCTTTTCTCAATTTTGCAAATTTCTGTGTTCAAATGTCACAAAACCACCGCCAGCCATGATCTCTGCATCTAAATTTCTTCATAGAATCAAATCAAATAAATATGAATATATTTTAACAGAAACCTTTTTGTAGCAATACATGAATAATCTTTGCTGCTTTATTAGGTTTCTTTCTACACAGATCTATATTTTGGGTGTGTTATAGACAATCACAGCCAGAGCTTCCCCTTTCTTATTCAAAGGCGTGCATTTTAGGATTCTTAAGATGATCATTAAGCGGAGCATGAAAACTGAAATTCCAAAACGATTCAAGTCAGAAAAACGAGGGTTCCGAGATTCATAAGGAGAGGAGAACAAATGGGTTTTTTTCTGCTGAAGGAGTCTCTGGATCCAGTGAGGCGCCGTCCAATTCAAATTCCGTGGACTCCAATGGCACAATTGGAGACCTGCCCCCGCAACCAGAAGAAGAGGTTCGTGCCATTCAAGCCCAGTCTTCCAGAGGTCGCACCAAGAAGCTTCCTTGCAGGTTCAGTGATTCTGTTCTTTACGAACGATTAGGGTCTGAAAACGGGAATGGGAATGTTTTACAAGACGTTGCTGCCATGAGTAGTGAGCGGGATTCTCCTTGTTTTCCATGTTCTGCTGTGCTAAGAGATTCCGAGTACTCCGTCAAGACTGTTAGAAAGACGGTTATTGGAGGTCGTTCTGTGTTTGTTAAAGAGAAGATTGATGCTGTGCCTGGACTAAGTACCCACGTTGAACGTGTGAATGGAAGTGTCAAAAGGAAGAGGGATGCTTGCAGATTGGATGATTTTTGTTTGGGTGATATAGTTTGGGCAAAGTGTGGGAAGACCCATCCTGCTTGGCCTGCTGTAGTCATTGATCCTTTCTTTCGAGCTCCCAAATCCGTCATAAACTGCTGTGTCCCTTCTGCACTTTGTGTTATGTTTTTTGGTTACTCCAAAAACGGGAATCGAAGGGTAAGGGTTTGATTTCTATTTAGAAAAAAAAAACTTTTTTTGTTTTGAAAGGAAACTGAACAGGTTGCTTAGACAATTCAAGGAAATATTGAATAAGATGAAAAAAATATTATCTTGGAGTTTTTCTTATTTTTGGATTTTAAAACGTATATTCTGGAATTTGTTTTAAGAACATGTTTTGGTTGAGAAATTGAATGTTGAGTTATGTAGAATTGTTTTAGGTTTTTATTACAACTTAAAAATGAGAAAGGAATCAAATATGCACTAATTTAGTAGTTGCGTATGTTCATAGACTTGAGTTTTTGGTTGTGTTTTTAGTGTTTAAATATTTCTAAGAGAATTATGATGGGCAGGACTATGCCTGGGTGAAGCAGGGGATGATATTCCCCTTCTGGGAATTCATGGACAGGTGCGTATCTGCTGCAGTTGTTTCCGCAATAATGTTTTGTATTTACTTACTAAAATTGCCTTTGTTCAGGTTCCAGGGGCAGATCAAACTGTACAAAAATAAAGCAAGTGATTTTCACAAGGCAATGGAAGAGGCAATGTTGGCCGAAGATGGCATTTTGGACTTACACTTGGAAGCTGATCAAAATTTGGTGGCTGCGGATTCCCCGGTTGACCACCGTCATTCCTATAAAGATCAGGTAGTTTTATCTCACTTTGTTTTTGCGTATGATCATGCTTAGACTAATGACGAGAGCATCTGTAAGCTTCATTTAGCTTAAGAACGAGGTCTAGTGATGTCGTGAACTTGCAATATAGATTACAAAAGCTGCACTGTATAGCTGATTTTCGTCTTACTTGGAAGGACTAAGGAGTGCGTAATGATATTCACGCTATAGCCTCTAATGTAGTCACTCCCTACTTCAAGAGTTCAAATTAACATCCTAGAATTTGAATGAGTATTGTTTCAGTGGCCCAAAATGTAAAAGCAAATGGGACTGATAGTATTATGAATTTTCAATGGTATCGGTTACACCAAAGTTAAAAGATTTTTAGCCCAGCATGTGAAGTGAAAGCAATCGTGCAGTTTTCTTGAAATGTTTTCTTGTTGTCTTTTCATAGGATATAGCATAGGCATAGCCGTATAGGCGTGGCTGACTGAGTTTTAGTTTGTTCAAATCTCTCACGTAGACTTCAGAAACATGCCTTTGATATAATGACATATGCATAATGTTGTAGAATTATGTCACAAACGATATTTCGTATACATTCCTGGTTACAAAATCAAAAAATGGAAAGTTTAACATTTAAGGTTATCTCATTATAGTTTTCAATAAAACCTTTTTCTATTTTTTGATTCATTTACCTATCGCCCTATAGCTAAATCGTATACATTATCATGGTTTTGGAAACTGATCCATATAATTAAATATATTTGTGTAAACTCGGGATCAGTTGGCCGGTTTAGGTAAATTTGTTTCCTTCCTTATTTGCCGAAAACCTTTTTTAAGCCTTTGATCTCTTTTCATATATCCGTACGTGAGTGAGTGTGGATAATTTAGTCAATTAATCTTTTAAATCTTAGAGTCTGGTTAATTCTAGATTTTTTTCCGGTGAATAAATTATGTAGGGTACACTATCTTGTGCTGGCTGTGGTTTGGTGTTGCCATGCAAAAACATAAAGAAGATTAAGGATTCAAGTTGTGCTCCTCAGCACTATTGCAAGCCCTGTGTAAAGGTTCTGCGATGACTCTGCGTATATGTCTTTCATTTCTTGACAGGATAAATTTGTTGCTGACATTTGATTACTCCATTGGATTCTGTTATCGCAGTTAATAAAATCGAAACAATATTGTGGGATTTGCAAAAAGATTTGGCATCATTCAGACGGTGGAAATTGGGTAAGATTGTCTACTTACTTAATGTATCTATTATTAGATTTTATTTATTTATTTCAACAAAAAAAATTAATATTTTGAGATGTGGTGGTCTGGGGGGCTAATTTCTGACAGGTATGTTGTGATGGTTGTAATGTTTGGGTGCATGCTGAGTGTGACAAAATTTCCAGTAAACTTTTCAAGGTATCGTGTGGTGACAGTTTTCATTTTTGTCCTGCTTGTTTTATTTCATTTGATAAAAAAAGTATAAGAGACTGATTAGTTTCTTAATGCAGGATCTGGAAAATATGGATTATTATTGCCCCGATTGCAAGGGAAAATTTAATTGTAAATTATCAACATCTCATGCACAGAAGTCAAAAAAGATGTACGTAGAAATTATTTATTCCTTCCTCTACTCATTCTTTTAAGGACATCGGACATATTGATTTTGATTTTATCTGTGAATCTTATGTGATATTTTTCGACGTAGATCAATGGAGGATAGCCAAAAACTTGTATTACCTGAAAATATTGCTGTGGTATGCAATGGCCTGGAAGGAATCTATATTCCAAAGCTTCATTTGTAAGTCTCCAACACTTTATCTTTAATTTTTGTATTAGGAAGATGAAACTGTGTTCTAGATTTATTAGCCTACCTGAATAGGTTCACAAGCAAACCTATGTCCGATCTGGGAACAAGTGAACACTTGTGGTGATTAAACCTATTATGTCATTCAAGTAGAAATTGATATAGTTTCTTTTTATTACATTTTCTTGCAGGGTTATGTGCAATTGCGGCTTGTGTAGTTCTAGGAAGTATACACTTACTGAATGGGAAAGACATGCAGGTTGCAAAGCCAAAAAATGGAAACATAGCGTGAAAGTAGAAAGCACAATGCAACCGCTAATAAAATGGGTTTGTGCCAGTTCTTGTCATACTAGATTCATGGCAATACTCTCTGGTGAATTATGTGTTGTTGTTATTTATTTATTAATTTTTTTGTATTCACGTTTATGAAAAATATTACTCAGATTACTTCACTGCTGTCTAGTGTCTACATCTTTCTATTTCAAACATCTCCCAATTTTCACTTACGCAGCTATTGTTATGTATGTGTATATCATGCCTTCATTTTTCCATATAATGTGTTTATACCAATAATATTTACTTCAGATCAGTAACCACAAGGCCCCAACGGGAATTCCCCCGCAGTTAGATCAGCAGCAAATTCTGTCCTTTTTACAAGGTGAATTTCTATTTCATATAAACCTTTACATATTGAAGCCTCAATTTCTCTTATGCGATCATGTGCTATGACACGTGGAAGTCATATATCTTGTTGAATATATCTTGGAAAGGGAGAGATTAATTTTCCTTTTACCTTATTTTTTTCAGAGAAGTACGAGCCAGTTTATGCAAAATGGACAACAGAAAGATGTGCCATTTGCAGATGGGTCGAAGATTGGGAATATAACAAAATTATCATCTGTAACAGGTGTTGTCATCATTGTTCATGTTATGATGGATCTGAAAAAGTTTCATTTCTAACTTACTGGATGAACCGTCAATTATGTTATGTGCATGTTTATTGTGCAGGTGCCAAATGGCTGTCCACCAAGAATGCTACGGGGCAAATAATGTTCAAGACTTTACTTCCTGGGTTTGTAGAGTTTGTGAAACTCCTGATGTTGAGAGAGAGTGTTGCCTCTGCCCAGTAAAAGGTACGTTATTCACACCGAGTATTTTTTGTTGTCTGACATTGTTGCATATGCTGATGATCCTATTACTTCACTCTACGACAGTAGCAACTGATGGATCGAATGCACTATTTTCACCAAGAAATGGACTAGTTTTCACGTATACCAAGAATGGCTTGATTTTGTTTGATATTTAATCTCTACACCAATTTATGAATGCTATTAATTATTCCCTTTTTTACAAATTTTAGGAGAATTCTCTTTGGGAAAATCTGATAAAATTTGAACGATAAGGAGAATCCTCCTATAAGCTTCATGCAGTAGATATGATTACATCTAAAGTCTTAGAACTGTCCACTTTCCATTTGAATGATTGTTTTTCCCTCATTATTTTTGGCCACGATCAATTGCTAATCTGCTTTTACTATACGGGGAAAATGATTTGCAGGTGGGGCTCTGAAACCAACTGATGTTGAGATGTTGTGGGTTCATGTCACATGCGCTTGGTTTCAGCCTGAAGTTCTTTTCCAAAATCATGAGGCAATGGAACCGGCCACTGGAATCCTCAAGATTCCTCGTAATTCCTTTTCGAAGGTATGGCATTGGACTGAAATGTCTATGTTCATTCTAAAGTGGTTTCAGCTAGAAGCCTACAATATTCTTTCTAGCAGCACCTTCAAAACTTTGTGATTCTTTTGATATCCATGCAGATAATACAAAAAAAATTACAATCGTACACATTTTTTATTTTGATGATGTCTTACTGAACATAAATGTTCTTTAAAATTGTTCTTTACAATCGTACAATCTCACCAAAGAAATCGTTCTTTAAAATATTACTTTTACAAACACTTCCTACTCAACATAAATATACACTAATAATACATAAATAGCCTGATCATACATCGTCTAATCTTCTACCTTCAATTCAATGCAAATACAAGCACTCCTCCCCATGATTTTATTCATATTGATTGGTAACATAGTGGTTGGGTTGTTATTTAACATTTTGTTTCTCCCTTTTCTTGTTGGGTTTGGGCGTCCTATACTTACAGATTAGTTTCATTGTTTCACGTTTCCTGTCTATTTTGATGGCAGACTTGCGTGATCTGTAAACAAAGCCACGGTTCCTGTATAAGTTGTTGCAAATGTGCTACACATTTTCATGTGACGTGCGCGTCAAGAATGGGATATATCATGGAAGTAAGTTTAATGGTCCCTCTGAATATGAACAAACCAAAGTTCTAAAATTGTTTGTGGTTTTCTTCTTAACTTGCTTCATCAATCTTTCCGTAATAAATAAGGTTCCAGGGATGTTAGCATTTAATTGTATGATGATTGCCACTGCTGGGGAAATATTGATATTGTTTGAATTTACAGTTGCATTCGACAGAAAAGAATGGGACAACAACAACGAAGATGCTAATATACTGTGCAAATCACAGGTTTGAGCTCTGGTCACTAAAGTACAATGGCTTGTTTTCCGTGATTTTTTTTTTGAGAATGTTCATATATAAGAAAAATATCATTTTAGGGTCCCAAACCCAGATTCAGGACTGGTTGTACATACACCCATGGAGGTATTCTCACCGACAGTTTCGCTTCAAAATCACCCGAGGTGCTTCAGGGGATCAAGTCTGGCTTCGACAAAGAATGTAGAACTTCTTGAACCTTCAAACTCTGAAATTCATGAGATTGATCCACTCTCCGCTGCCCGAATTCGTGTGTACGAAAGGTCTTCCAATAAGGTAATTTAGAACATTTTATTGTGGCCGTAAAATTATGAGATTTTATAGCCTTTTGTTTTATGGTCATAGTCTCTTACTGTATTTCAGCTGCATCCAAAACTAAAATACTAAAATCTGGATTTGGTGTAAAGGATGTTATTTGGGATTTTTACATTTAATAACTTGGGTTAAATATGTTTTTAGTCCCTAAACTATTGACAGTTTCTGGTTTTCGTCCCTCTTCCAAAGTAAGGTACAATTTAGTCCTCAATCTTTAAAAAACGTTCGTTTTAGTCGAAAAAACGAACGTTTTGAGGACGGACTAAAACGAGGACTAAAAACAAAATTTTGAGGACTAAAACGAACGTTTTTCTAAAGAATGAGGACCAAATTGTACCTTACTTTGGAAGAGGGACGAAAACCAGAAATGGTCAATAGTTTAGGGACTAAAAACATATTTAACCCTAATAACTTTATAAGAAAAAACACATGCATTATGTATATTTGTATTTTTTTTATGATAATAAAAAATAATAAAATATTTAGTATTATTATTATAATTATAAAATTAAATATAAATAATTATAATTTTATTTATTTTGTAGGTAATTTTTTAATTAAATTAATTAAAAAATGGTTAAATTTAAAAAATATTGAAAAAAAAGTTAAATTTAAATAAATTATCACTTAAAAAGTAATATTAATAAAATAATTATTTTATTTTAA